>NC_047084.1:139419725-139752225 GCF_902459505.1 Geotrypetes seraphini | reverse complement strand
CGTCTACCCTGGGAGGCCTCGCTGGTAGTGAAACCACTGACGACACAGCTTTCAGCTTCACAGATGCACAAACCCCAGGGGCATGACAATCCCATGTGCCATGACTGGCGTTACAGAATACTACTCAGCGTTTTTATAAGAATCTTGGCGCTATATATATAGAATCCAGCTCTCATTGAATACACACTACACACAGCTGCAATGGAATGTGTGGAAGAAGAGGAGTTTCAAGCTACATTTTGTCTGTAAGTGTTTGCATTGAATTTATCATCTGGCCACTTGACTTCCGCAAAGGCAAATTTAGAACTTCATAAAAACTGACCTTTGCTTTGCAGGATCTAGTCTCAACAGTATTGAAGCTAAATAGACAGAGTGGGATTCAGGCTATAGTATTAGACTTGATTTCCCAGATGATGCTTTGACTTCTGTAGTTAAACATTAATTTTTTCAAAACATGAGACATATGTTATTTGCTACTTTGTCATCTTACATGGGAGGCAGTGAATGGGCAGGAAATCGGCATGTCTCCCATAACATATGAAGCTATTTTTTTATTGTAACTCATAAGAACATATAACTCGTTGCCATACTGGGACAAATTGAATGGCCATCGAGGCTAGTATCTTGTTTCCAGCAGATCCCACAAGAATAAAACACATTTTATGCTGCTTATCCTAGGAATGAGCAGTGAATTTTCCCAAGTTCATCTTAATAATAGTTTACGGACTTTTTTTTAAGGAAATTATCCAAACCTTTTTTAAAATCCTGCTAAGTTTAACTGCTTCTTTTTTTGAAAATCATTTTTATTAGTGAGTCAACAAGAGAAACAAGCAGAACACAAGATAAAAATAAGCAATGGCAGTCAGAGGAAGAAAACAACAGGCATCACCAAGAAAACCTAAGGCAACATGACACTGTAGGACTGTCCAAAAAGCAAAGACAGCCTGTCTCTCGTGTCGGCTCCACAATTTTTATGTGTTCCCCCCATGGAACCACAACATGGCAGTCTCTTCCCCCCCCCCAACAACAACAGGAGGGAAACTAGGCCCACCAGGCAACACCACCCATACAAACAAACATGCTCACTCCGAGTGCTCACCACATTCACACCTGCCCCTCCCTACCCCCTACCCCCCCATCCCATTCTGAGAGACCAGAGGCAACTGCAAGAACACCCTCCATAAGGCTAGGTAGGCCAGCACCTCATCTCTGGCAAGGAATTCCAGTGTTTAATTACACATTGAGGTCCAGATTCTATATACGGTACTGTCATTGGCGGCTGCCTTAAAAATGGCCACCGATTGCATGTCAATCATGTGATGTCACTGTTTCTAGAATTATGCTTTCGAGAAAGGTAGGCCTCAGAAACATAGACCAGGGTTTTCAAGATCTACACTTGCAATGCCTACTTTTGAAGTGAATCGTGTCTGGTGCTAGCTTCAACTAAACGCCTCAAAAACTGAACTCCTTTGGACCCACAAAGAACATTGCACCTACAACCACCCCGCTATCCTCTGGGAATCATCTACCATAACTGCCAAAAACCAAGTCCGCAGCCTCTAACTTATCATTTCCTGACCATATCTCACAAGTGGTCTCGTCTTTGTTCTATGATCTGTGACAACTGCGGAAAATAAGAAACTATTTCTCCGAACCAGACTTTACAAAACTTCTCTATGCCTTCATCTTCTCCCGCGTGTTCTACTGCAATGTCAATGGACTGACAGCAAAAAATGTGAAGCGTCTCCAATGTGTACAAAACATAGCAATCAGACTACTGAAGAACCTTCGCACCCGCGATTCAGTATCCCAAGCGCAAGCGTCAGCCCACCGGCTACCCATAGCCAAGCACTGCATTTTCAAAGGCTTAGCACGTATCAGCCAAACTCCCACCTTATGCCCTGGATCGGTAGCACGGAATGTCGCTACAATTTGGGGTTCCGGAATCTCGCTATTCTTTGAGATTCTGCCTGGAATCTTGATACTCTTCGGGGGTTCTAGAATCTTTTGTTACTCTTTGGGATTCTAGAATGTTGCTACTCTTTGGGTTTTGGACAGGTCCCAGTGACCTAAAATGGCCACCGTGAGAACGGGCTACTGGGCTTGATGGACCATTGATATGACACAGTAAGACTATTCTTATGTCCCAAACAGACTCTCCGCTACCAGGAGGCAACACGTCTTCAAATAAACCCTGGCCAGAGCCTCCAACTAGAAAGTGCCCATAATGGACTTTTGAGCTTTAGAAAAGCATTAAAATTCTACCTCTTCACCTGACTCCTCAGCACAAGCTCAAATGCTGCACCAAGGTACTTGAAAGATATCTCTGGTGGTTCAGTGCCTTGAACACAAACATGTTTTTTTACGATCACACTTGGTTTGTTATTGAGCATATTCCAGCGGAATATAGGGGAGACAGACCAGCACGGATTCAATCCCGTCAGCAATACTGGATCTTTCATCTCAATGCTGTACTACCTGTGGGTCTGAATGAATTCTTATAATTGGTTGTGATGGTTAGTTGTTACTTGATTTTCATTCCATTGCTCGTTCCATTTTTGTCCCTATCAGAGGTTTTGAGCTCCACCTGTAATTAGTGACGTTGCCTCTCTACCTTTTAGCTCGATGCCAAGCTCTCTATCCACTCCTCCTTCCAGCTTCGCAATCGTCCTCTGCCCAACAGTCACCTGAAATCGGCGACGTCTTGCCTTCATCTACTGTCCAATGGAGTAACTTCTACTACTAGAGCGCTAAACGGACTGGGGAAATAAGCTAAGTGGGTTTTTTTTTCCAGCTTTGTACTACTCGGTTAGAGGCTGTGACCGTTGCCGTTCACCTCTGTTAAATACCCTTTGATATTGAATTGCTCCACAGGTTGATTAAATTAATTAAAATAGTGTTAATTTGCACTGTGTAGTTGTCACTTTATTAATGCTGTGACAGGGAGAGTCCTGTCATGCTGGAAGAAACCCTGCAGTGCTCTAAAACGATCCCTAAACCTGCTCCTAGAAGCAGACAGGTTAGGGAAATTGCCCTGCAGAATTTATCCCCAGTGAAAGGCAACTCAAAAGTGACCCAATTATACTTGCCTAGTTCTAGTGTAGGGAATGCTAAACTCAATGAACTACAAGGACCAGCATGCACCAGCAGGTGATAGCAAAACAAACAAAGGAATTAGCTCCTGCAATCAGCTCTGCTGAGGGCAGGATTAGTCAGTAGGGAAGCTCTCCAGGCTCATTAGCAAAGCACCAGAGAACCACAGGTGTTTCTAGAGGCAATCAGCCCCATGCTGGAGAAAAGGGTGTGGTCTCTAGGCCAAGGCAGGCAGCCACAAACTTACAGCATTCCTGAATCTTTGATGAAAGGCAGACCTATGCAAGCCTGGATTCAGAAGGCAGAGACCAACACTTACCAAAGCAAACAGGTAAAACCTCAAAACTAAAGTCTCTAATCATGCTTCTGAAGGTACTAAATATGATGAGGAAATGCCAGAAGAAATGTTGATAGAGGATATTGAAATGGAGCCTGAGGAATTAGACATGTTTGAATAATGGTCACAGAATAACGTTTGGGGGAAGTAAAAGCTGTCTTCTGATAATGTGGTGTTGCCTCATAAAACATAGTAAGAGAAAAATTAAGAATTACTGCTTCTGGTTTGACTAAAAGTAACAGAAGAGTTAAGAATCCTGTGCTCAGGGTGAGAGGGCTAATTACACCCTGAGAATTGCTCCAGAGGCAAGCTGTTTGAAATTGCCTGTTTTTTCCTTGAAATGTAAAGTGAATAAGCATGGTGGGCTAACAGGCTGTTTAGCCACCAATGAGAGTATTTTTGCTTGTATGTTTTGAATGGCACTACAGTATAAATCCAGAAAATAAAATCATCTTAAAATTCACACTAAGACACCTGTACTGGACCTTTTTTTCATTTGATGCAGACACCCTCTACCCTCCATGCCTCATTCAACTGCTCGGCTGAGGCTTGGTAGACCCAGGTCAGGGCTCGGGCTAATCCAGTCCAGCTCTTACCCGGTCACAATGCACACACATGTACCCCGTGATGGTGTGCGGCAGTCAAGTGAGTTAATGTACTCACTGATTGAGACTTTCAGCTAAGCATTCGAGGGGCATAAGAACGTAAGAATTGCCGCTCCTGGGTCAGTGCAATCACACGGCGGCCCCCAGGTCAAAGACCAGTGCTTTAAATGAGTCCAGCCTCACCTGCATATATTCCAGTGTAGCAGGAACTTGTCCAACTTTGTCTTGAATCCCTGGAGGGCGTTTTCCCCTATGACAGACTCCGGAAGAGCGTTCCAGTTTTCCACCACTCTCTAAAAGTTGCCGCCTCTTCTAGCTTGCTTCCACACACTGAGGGTAGGTTTTCACTTTATAATTATTCCTTTGGTTTATTCTTAATCTTTTTTTGAATTTGTGGGGCAATTCGTGTGCACAGTGAGGTTGTTTCAGGATTTGGTTTATCGGCTTAGCTGCTTTTTTTTTTTTATATCCTCAGAACCAACTAGCATTCAGACCAGTGTCTCGCGGACTTTTTTGAGCCCAGTGTCCCCGGCTCAAGACAACCCAGAAGTGCGCTGGCGTCGGCGCGATGATGTCATGTGTATGCGTGATGTCAGCGCTCTGCCGTCAGCACACGCGCAAAGTTCCTTCCAACGGTCCTTGCGCAGAAAGACCCGCACTGGAGAGAAGGGCCGGCAGAGAGAAGAGGTGCCAGCATCGGGAGATTGCTTACAGGACGTGCCTCTCTTCGAGAGACGCACGTCCTGTAGACCGTCATCCAGCGCTGGCACCTCTCCTCTTCCCACAGCACACCAGAAATCTCAGGAGGCACACAGTTTGCGATACACTGATTCAGAAGGTTACTCCCAAACCACTGCATTCTTTTTTTTTTTATAAATCTTTATTGATTTTTAAACTTTGACAATGCAATACAATAATCTGAACATAAATATTTCATAAAACGCCTTATTAAAAATACAATTTATACTTAGAACAATCATTTTCTCCCCCCTTACCAAATTACTACAATAAGACAAATTATGTAATTGTAATATTATAATTAAGTATTTTAATAAACAAAATATCTTTCCCTCCCCCCCTCCCTCCCCTGGATGTGTAAGGAATTCTACCAACCTCAAAAAAATAAAATAAAATAAATAAATACATTACAATTATTATGATGTTACAAATATAGTCAATGGACTGCTAAACCCCAAACACTCTGCATTCATTTTTTTCATATTTATACGTGGTACAAACATTTGTCCACCAAAACGTGTAATTTAGTCTGTCATACCTCTTCCAATTATGTGTAATCAACCACTGCATTCTTAATAGATGTTCAACTGACTTTCTCCCTGCACATGCTTCAGGCTCCAAGGGCTGGATTCTGTATAAGACGCCCGGTCTAAGCAGCTTTGGAGAATCGCACACAGGCGTCCTATATAGAATCGCGTCTGTCCTGGCGGACAGATGTATAACCACCCTGATTCTCTAACTGGTGTCCACCATCACAGGCGCCAGTTAAGAGAATCGCACTGCCGCTGAGCTGATCACGACAAGGGAATCTCCCTGCCGTGACTGGTGTAGCGGCCGCAGCAGGGAACCTACTCCCTCCTGCCGGAACCCATGAAGCCCCCACCACCCCTGAATGTCCGCGGCAGGAGGAGTGCTGAATTCCTCCTGCCGCTGCCACCTTGATGCATCCCGCGGCAGGAGCCTTTCGGTTCTTTGCGGTTTACAAAAAGAGGTAAAACTGACAAGAGTCAGTGAGCTACAACATATCAACTTAAAAACATTCCTCTTTAAAGCTTCATTTAGCCTCTAAAATTTTTCCTTTTTCAAGATCACTTACAACTTCAGTATTTTAACCCAACCCTAGTGTTTTACCCCTCCCCTGCCTACGTTCTTTTTTCTTCTTTTAAGATATAAAATATTGTAACTTTTTTCCCTTACGTTTTTACCAAAGTATTCCAGTTTTGTCCTTAATGTCTGTATTGTCAGTTTAATATTCCCCTGTTTACTTATTTAATGTATTAATGTTAAATCTAAATTTAATGTTTTATCCCAATCATATATTTATGTAATTCGCTTAGAAATATTAAGCGAACCATCAAATTTAAATAAAACTTGAAAACTTGAAACTTGAAACTTGATCTAGGTAGGAGGGGAGACAGTGGGACTTACAAGGGAGAACTTCAACCCAGCTTGCTGATTATCCATTCCCCTTAACTGTATCCATGACATCCTATTTATCTGTCTTGGCTTAGATTGTAAGCTCATTTGAGCAGGGACTGTCTTCTTTGTGACTCTGTACAGCGCTGCATGTGTCTGGTAGCACTATAGAAATAATTCATAGTAGTAGTAGTGTGAAGAGTTTCAGTGTTTGGGAAGCAGAGCTGAGACTGTGATGTCATAATGCCTCATTTCACCAATAAGAGCCAACCTCGTCAGTGATGTCACAATGGCTTGATTGACCTGTACTCCCCTCTGCCCTCCAACCCAGCCAGCAGATTAACCCTTCCCTTTAACTGTATCCATGACATTCTGTTTGACTGTCTTGTCTGTTTAGATAGTAAGCTCTTTGGAGCAGGGACTCTTTTCTTCTTCTTTGTGACTCTGTGTGGTGCTGCGTGCGTCTGGCAGTGTTATAGAAATAATTAATAATAGTAGTAGTAATAGTGTATATTTACAAGGAGGTAGAGCTGACCAAAGTCATCGGGTATGAGTGTACTACACTGCAATCTATAATTTATAACAGAGGTAAAAAAAAAGTTGTGGCAAAGACCTCGGATTATGGCATGGAATATATGTTCAAAGTCAGAGGTCCACACACCCCTAGCAATGCCTGCTCTGTCTGCGCTAATCAGTAGCACAGCAGCAGTAGAGAATGACTTGTGGCGAGGGGAAAGATTTGTCTGACTGTCCCCGTGAGATCTGCCCTTGGTATCACAGCATTGACACGGCAAGGTAAATCCAATCTCTCTCCCTGAAATTCACAAGTCTCCCAAAGAATGATATAGATGTAGTTTCTCTTGACATTAATGTGGGAATCCGCTCCAGGAATCCCCGCAAATTTCAAAACCTGTCAAAAGGCAGGAGAGGGCAGCTGGAGCGCCGGCGGGTGAAGAAAATCACTCGCGGTCTGCTCCGACCGCCTCTTCCCGCAGTAAAGTCGGGCTACACCAATCAGGAGCTGCTTTGACATGCAGCTCCTGATTGGTGCAGGCCGACTTTACTACAGGAATTGGCGGTCGGAGCAGACCGCGAATGAGCGAGTCCGCGAACCGTGAATGCGCGGGGGAACACTGTAATGCCAATGAAGAAGAAAAATCTTTATTGAACCAATGAGAAATGTACTCTTTATGAATTCAGGCCTATTTCGATTGTACATGTATTCAGCAAAGAAAAGGGCTCCTTTTATTAAATGGCGGTAGAGGTTTCTACCATGGGACGGCGAGTTAAATGCTCTGACGCTCAGAGTGGTGAACAGAGGGTAAGTGGCGACCCCCCTGCCTCACATGCCTGCCCCTTCCCTTCCCGTAACTTCACAAGCCTGCTGCCCGCATCGTGTTGGCTATCCCTCCGACATCATGTTCTAGGCGCGGGGCCCGCAAGTGACATCGGAGAGAGAGGCGACGCTGACGCGGGCAGATTGCTCGTAATGCTGCTCGCGCAGGAAAAATTAAAGAGATACGAGGGAAAGGAAGGAGAACAAGCGGCATGGCGGGGGGGGGGGCAGAAAGAAGTGGGGGGAGGCAGAGAGGATGACGAGTGCCATGCCCCTACCAACCCCGCGCCCGATGCACTCAGGCCAAGAAAACCTTGACCTAAATAGCAGTGCACCTAAGTTTTTAACACGTAAGAATGCATAGGCACTGCTAGGCACAATTCTTCAACTAATGCCTAGCAGAAGATTGGCAATTGCACTCGATGGCACATAGGAGTTAGGCGCCGTTTATAAATTCAGGGCCTGAGTGCTGAATTTGAGGCAGAACATAGGAACTGTTGGCCATTTTTATCAAGCAATGGAAAAGACAGCAGTACTCATAGGAACATGATGGCAGATAAAGGCCAAATGGCCCATCTGCAGCATCCACTATCTCCTCCTCTTCCTATTGGCTAAGGTTCTTAACATTTGCATCTCCTCTCCCTATAGGCTAAGGCTCTTTACACCTGCATTGTGATGTAATATAACTTCATAGTTATAGAAACATAGAAACATGATGGCAGATAAAAGCCAAATGGCCCATCTGCAGCATCCACCATCTCCTCCTCTCCCTATTGGCTAAGGCTCTTAACATTTGCATCTCCTCTTCCTATAGGCTAAGGCTCTTTACACCTGCATTGTGATGTAATATAACTTCATAGTTATAGAAACATAGAAACATGATGGCAGATAAAAGCCAAATGGCCCATCCAGTCTGCCCATCTGCAGCATCCACCATCTCCTCCTCTCCCTATTGGCTAAGATTCTTAACATTTGCATCTCCTCTTCCTATTGGCTAAGGCTCTTTTCACCTGTGTTGTGATGTCATAGAACTTTATGGTTATAGAAACATAGAAACATGATGGCAGATAAAGGCCAAATGGCCCATCCAGTCTGCCCATCTGCAGCATCCACTATCTTCTTCTCTCCCTAAGAGATCCCACCTGCCTGTCCCATGCTTTCTTTAATTCAGACACAGTCTTTGTTTCCACCTCCTCTACCGGGAGACTATTCCATGCATCCACCACCCTTTCTGTAAAAAAGTATTTTCCTAGATTACTCCTGAACTTCATCCCATGTCGTCTCACTCTGGAGATTTCCTTTCACTTGAAAGAGAATTGTCTCATGTGTATTTATGCCACATAGGTATTTACATTTCTCTATCATATCTCCCCTCTTCCGCCTTTCCTCCAAAGTTTACATATTTAGATCTTGTCCCCATAAACCACCAACCATTTTAGTAGCCTTCCTCTGAAATGACTCCATCCTGGTTATATATTTTAGAAGGTACAAACTAATAGGTGTTTTTTAACATGCCAGATGTTGATTGAAACATAGAAAATGACGGCAGAAAAGGGCCATAGCCCATCAAGTCTGCCCACTCCAACAACCCTCCCCCGATCTACACTCTATCAATCGTTCCCAAGCTGCCCTCCTCTATGCTATCCTCGTAGGGATCCGACATGGGCATCCCATTTATTCTTGAAATCTTGTATGCTGCTGGCTACGATCACCTGCTCCGGGAGCTCGTTTCAATGGTCCACCACTCTTTCAGTGAAGAAGTACTTCCTGGTATCCCTATTGCAGGGTCTTCTAGAAGTAGGGAGATTCTGGATTCTCTTCTAAGAGAATTGTTCCAGCAGTTAGTAATGGAACTCACATGGGATGGGGGTCATACTGGACTTAGTATTTGGAAACAGGGAAAGTGTTTCTGATGTTACAGCGGGTGATCATCTGGTATCCAGAGATTACCACATGGTGTGGTTTAATATTAAGACAGACGTAGAGAGAGTCTTATTCAAAATTAAAGGTGCTAGACTTAAAAAAAAAACCAACAACAACTTTGTTCAGATGGGTGATTATGTCAAGCAGTTGTTGTCTGGATGGAAACATCTAGAAGAATTAGGAAAGCAGTGGGCAAAAACTGAAAGGTGCTATTGTAAGGGCAACAAACTATTTTGTAAGGAAAGTTAGTAAAATGGAAGGCCACTTTGGTTACATTACATTAGTGATTTTCTATTCTGTCATTACCTTGCGGTTCAAGGCGGATTACACAAGAACTGTTATGATATTAGGAAGTACACAAGGAAAAGTGTGAACATTTTCTAATTTGCTAAGGAGTGAGTAGTATTGTAAGTGAAGCTTGGGATATGTCTGGTTGTGTTATATTGGTTTTATGTATTTTTTTGAAGAGTAGGGTTTTTGTTTCTTTCTTGAATGTTTTGTAGTCCGTGGTCGAAATCAGCAGATCGGCGAATTGTCTGTCCAGTTTCGCTGCTCTGGTGGCCAGTAGTTGTCATATAGTTTTCTTCGTTTGATGTTTTGGTAGGCGGGTGTGTGAATAGTGTGTGGGTTCTCCTGTGTCTGATTGAGGTGGATTGAAGTAGTCGATTGTTCCAGTAGGTTGGGCTGTCTCCATTTATAGCTTTAAATAGTAGGCATTGGAATTTGAAGTGTACTCTTGCTTGTATTGGGAGCCAGTGTGAGTCGTGGTATGCCTCTGTGATGTGGTCATATTTTTTCAGTGAATAGATGTCTTAGGTCTGTGTTTTGTATTGTTCTCAAAAGTAGTAGTTGAAAAGGTAAGAAAACATAAGAACATAAATGCCTCTGCTGGGTCAGACCAGAGATCCATCGTGCCCAGCAGTCCACTCGCGCGGCAGCCCAACAGGTCCAGGACCTGTGTAGTACTCCTCTATCTATACCCCTCTATCCCCTTTTCCTTCAGAAAATTGTCCAATCCCTTCTTGAACCCTAATACTGTACTCTGTCCTATCACGCCCTCTGGAAGCGCATTCCAGGTGTCCACCACCCGTTGGGTGAAGAAAAACTTCCGAGCATTGGTTTTGAATCTGTCCCCTTTCAACTTTTCCGAGGTTAGCTTTCATAAACGACAAATTACAAAAAATTGCTTAGGCAGCAAGCTCTCGTCCCCTTCCAGGAATAAAAAGAAAGAAGGGTAAAGATTATAAGAAGAAAGAGATGAACATTGTCTATACTCATATTGCGTTCTGATACAGCTGATTTTGTTGCTAGAGCTACAATTTTTCTCTTTTCCCCAAGGAATATACAGCATTTTTCCATGCACTTTCTTTTATGAGAGGTCTTTCATTTTCTCTGTCCGCTTTAGGAAATGTGCATTTTTGTCTCCTAGTACAGGAGAAAATCAATTTATGTTTATATTTATCCAGAGTTGCATTATGTGAAGTGGCTGATTACTTGGGTTGTCCACTATGAAATGTGGTCACTTATTCTCTCTGCAGGTTGCTCATTTGACTGACTTGAAGTATTCCTCTAGTACCTTAGCATCAGGGGCGGGAAACTGCATGGGGACACCAGGAAATTCTTTTTCACTGAAAGGGTGGTTGATCGCTGGAATAGTCTTCCACTTCAGGTTATTGAGGCCAGCAGCATGCCTGATTTTAATGCCAAATGGGATAGACACGTGGGATCTATTCACAGAGAAAGGTAGGGGAGGGTCATTGGGGTGGGCAGACTAGATGGGCCGTGGCCCTTATCTGCCGTCTATTTCTATGTTTCTATGATGTAATACTAGGGCGAATCAAAAATTAAAGGCAATTGTTAAATTTATGCGATAACCGGAACAGAGCTAGCAGAATGCAACATATGTGCTCGTACGTTGCCTGTCGGAGAGGTTGTCCATGCATAGTTCAGCGCTCGGCCTTTTAGTTGTGTGGCAGCCACGAGGTCAGAAACATGGAAACTCCATTGCAAAATTGTGCCATCGAAGAACAACGCGCATTAATGCGCTTTCTTTGGATAGAGGGAGTGAAACCTGTGGAAATTTACAGTCGGATATTGACTCAGTATGACATAGCACCATGAATCATCTAGATGGTCCCTGCTATGAAGAGCTTACAATCTAATTTGGACAGACAGGACATTCTCAGGGTTGGGGAGATTCTGGTAGAAGGAATGATATAATGGGTATCTGACAGTGAGTGGGAGTTAAGAGATGATTTGGATACCACTAGAGAGAGTGCATGCCGTATTGATCCAGGCAGTCTATTCCAGGCATACGGCATGTTGAGAAAGAAGGGACAGAGTCTGGAGTTGGCAGTGGAGGAGAAGGGTGCAGATAAGAGGGACCTATCCGATGAACGGTCACGTGACTGGAGGAGAGCATAGTGGGAGGTAAGGGAGGAGAGAGAGAGATATTGAGGGGCTACGGAGTGAAAGCACTTGTAAGTCAGTAAGTGGAGTCTGAACTGTATTCAGAAATGGATAAGGAACTAGTGTAGTGACTTGAGTAGAGGGGTAATGTGAGCATAGCAGCTCTCGCAGAATATGAGTCCTGCAGCAGCATTTTGAAACAGATTGAAGGGGTGAGAGGTGGATGCACAGGAGACCTGAGATAAGCACATTGCAGTAGTCTAAGCATGAGGTGATTGGAGCGTGGACAAGGGTTTTGGTAGTGTGTTCAAAGAGGAGAGGTCGGATTTTGGTAATATGATAGAGGAGGAAGCAACAGGTCTTAGCAGTTGGTTGGATCTGAGCGGAGAAAGAGAGAGAGGAGTCAAAGATCACACCAAGTTTGCGAGCTGATGAGAAGGGAGGAGGACAGCATTATCCACAGAAAGAGAGAATGGTAAGGGTGGGGGGGGGGGGAGGGGGGAGGAGGTGAGTTTAGGTGGAAAGATAAGGAGTTTAGTTTTATCCATATTTAGTTTGAGATGGCTGTGAGACATCCAAGTGGCAATGTCGGACAGGCCACTCCTATGGGACGTCAGGGATAAATAGAGCCTTAGGATCCTTCCCAATGCATCCGGGGACAGGCTTGATGCTCTGATTGGCCCAACTTGTATAAAGCCCCTCCCATGGGGAGGAGAAGGCCCATTTTAGATAACGCAGCAGCAGGGAGGAGGGTGTCCACGTCCCTCCGGGGCATCTATTTTGAGTTAAGGGGGTGGGGGAGATTGGGGAGGGAGTCACTTGAAAGCGGGGGAGAGTGGGCATCTCTCTTGAAGCGGGGGTGGTCGGGTCACGGTAGGGAGGTTGCAGCAGGGATTTTAGTGCAGCAGCAGAGAGTGGGCATCTCTCCTGCTGCAAGAGTGGGGGGGGGGGTTGTGTTCGTCGCCGCTGCAGGGAAGGGATGTTGTGATGCAGCGGACAGAATGGGCATCTGTCCTGCTGCATCACAACACAGGGCTTTCAAGCAGTCTCTGACACTGACCTGCACCCCTGGCCCAGTCACTTATTTTTGGCACCAAAATCCGACGCCACTTTTTGAAAATGGTTTGGCATTTTTTAAGAATCCACCAGAGGGTTCATTTCAGTTTTGAAGAGCCCATTTGCATATCAGTCTCGGAGACTGCTAGAAAGTTAACCTCGCTAAAGACATAGATAATCCATTTTTATAATCCTCCGCTAAACTGCGTACACGCTTAACCGCCAGGAAACAATTTAGCGACAGCGTTAAAGTTTTGAGAATCTGGGCCTCAGTAAAGCAGAGAAGCCGTATGCAATTTACAAAGAAAGCAAATATGTTTACCTAGGGTTACCAGACGTCCAAGAAAACCCGGACATGTCCTCTTTTTAGAGGACTGTCTGGGTGTCTAGACGGATTTTCAAAACCTGGCAGTTTGACCAGGTTTTGGAAAGTCCTGAGCTTGAGGCCGTGTTTGGAGGTCCTCTGAACATGCACAGATGGGACGCAATATCACAGGCAGGTGATGTCATTGTGTCGTATCCACGCATGTCCTCCAAATGCGGCCTGGACTCAGGGAAGGAGAAGAGATGAGGTTTGTGTGGGGTTGGGGCAGAATGGAAACGGGCCATATGTCCTCTTTTTTCTTTTTTTTTTTTTTCTTTTTTCTTCAACAAATCTGGTAACCCTGTATTTACCAAGCAGAGAGGGAAGATTATATTATTTTAGTGAAGGCAGAGGAGAGACCCACATAGGGTTACCGGATTTTCCTTTGGGAAAATCTGGACTCCTGGCCATTGCCCCAGGAACGCCCAGTTACACCTCTGTCCTGCCCTCAGCCCTGCCCCCAGAAGGCATCCACGCATGCATGGACATGACACATGTGCTCGTGTGTGTGACATCGCCACGTTACGTCCACACCCGCGCCGATGCCCCTTCCCGACACAATTATGTCAAAGTGCCGGGTTTTGAAAAGCCATCCGGAGCTGCGGACATGTCCAGGGAAATCCGGAGGTCAATTACCCCTAGACCCACAGGCAGATATGAATCGGGAAATCTGCAAACAGCTCTTGAACGGTGAGGAGTGGGTGGGCTCTGTTGAAGAAACTGTGATCTCATGCCTGACCGCAATCCGGGGCTTTTTCCTTCTAATGAAATAACGTTTCTTTTTAAATGCTTGAATTTAGCACTGTGCATATGGGTCGGAGTTCCTCACAATTTGTTTTGTTAGCCAGTGGGCAGTCGACCTGCTGGGTGCACCAGACGATTTCTTTGGCGTAAGGGGAAAGTCAGCTGTTCCCATACTTAAGGACAGCTGAGGAAATAAATCTTCTACTTGGGTTTAAACTAAACTAAACTAAACCTTAAGTTTATATACCGCATCATCTCCACGGATGTTGTGGAGCTCGGCACGGTTTACAAGAACTTAAAATATAGGAAGAGAAGTACATGAACTTATATATAGAAGAGAAGAGTAAGGGGGGATAGAATTACATTTTAGTGAAAAGCCAGGTTTTCAGTTGCGTGGGGAATAATTGGAGGGAGCCCAGGTTCCGCAGCGGGGGGTAGTAAGGTCGTTCCAAAGACCTGCGATTCTGAAGAGAAGGGATTTTCCCAGTTTGCCTGCATAGCGAATACCGTGTAGAGAGGGGAAGGATAATTTATACGATTTCCTTCTAAATACTCGAGGTGGAATTCGCTTCTCTTTGGACACCTGAACAAAAGGTCTCATTCGTTGAATAGCCCAAAGAGCTATTATTCCTCTGGATACTTTCCAGCACTGAAACAGGTGAATTGAGCCTAAAGTTCTTTTTTTTTTTTTTTTCAGTCGGAGTATTGCTCTCGATTCTTTCTTTTCAATGATCTACGTGGAAATAATATGGAACTTTAACGAGCTTGAAGCCTTTCTTTTATAATTTCTATCATTTCTAATTAGTCTAATTCAGAGAAAGTCTTCAAACCCTTCATCATTTGCGACGGGCTTGCAAGTTGTCACATTACTATAGATTTATGAAATCCTGACCTCCAGAATACAGTCCCCTCTGCTATGATTAATGGGTACATTAAGTTCTTTCATAGTCCCAAGCTATATTAGAAAACCACTTTTAAACTTTTTTTTTTTTTGGCCTAACAGATTGATTCTGTTCCTTTCAGCTCCATCTAAATTGGCCTCTACTAAGACTGCAGTATTACAAGCTTTTATTTTTAACTACTTGGGACCCCCACCCCCTTCCCTTTAACCCTTTTTAAATCAGTTTTTCACCTTTTCAGAAAGGACATAAAAAAAACCATGGGACATTCAATGAAATTACATGAGAACATTTATAAAATAAATTGGAGGGAATATATATATAATTATTATTTTTTATTTTTTTACTCAAAGAATAGTTAAGCTTTGAACTCTTTGCTGGAAGATGTGGGTACAATGGTTAGCATAGTTGACTGTAAGGTTTAGACAAGTTCCTGGAGGAAAAGTCCATAGTCTACTATTGAGACAGGCATGCAAGAAGCCACTGTTTGCTCTGGATTGGTAGCATTGAATGTTGAACTTGGGTTTCTGTATCACTACCAGAACCAAGGAAGTTATCCTCCCGCTGTACAGAGCAATGGTGCGACCACATCTGGAATACTGCGTCCAGTACTGGTCGCTGTACCTAAAGAAAGATATGGCGATACTCAAGAGGGTAAATGATAAAGGACATGGAAAACCTCTCATATGCTGAGAAGCTGGGGCTCTTTTCCCTGGAAAAGCGGAGACTTAGAGGGGATATGATAGAAACTTATAAGATCATGAAGGGTATAGTGAAGGTAGAGAGACACAGATTCTTCAGACTGGCGGGGGCAACAAAAACGAGAGGGCACTCAAAAAATTGAAGGGAGATAGGTTCAGAACAAATGCTAGGAAGTTCTTCTTCAACCAGAGGGTGGTGGACACCTGAAATGCGCTTCCAGAGGAGGTGGTTGAGCAGAGTACGATTTTGAGTTTCAAAAAGGGATTGGACGAGTTCCTGAAGGGAAAGGGGATCCAAGGGTATAATTAGAGGGTTACTATACAATACAAAGCGCCCTTGAGTAATAGATCACTACAGGTCATTGACCTGGGGGGCCGCCGCGGGAGCAGACTGCTGGGCATGATGGACCTATGGTCTGACTCGGCAGAGGCAATGCTTATGTTCTTAAGTTCTTAGGTACTTGTGATCTGGATTGGCCACTGTTGGAAATAGAAAACTCTGCTAAATGGACCATTGGTCAGACCCATCGTGCCTGTTCCACGCTTTCTTGAATTCAGAACCAGACTTTGTCTCCACCACCACCTCTACCAGGAGATTATTCTACACATCTACCAACCTTTCTGTAAAAAAAAGTATTTCTTTAAATTACTCCTGAGCTTATCATCTCTTAACTTCAACCCATGGCCTCTCATTCCAGAGCTTCCTTTCAAATGAGACTTGATTAATGCACATTTACGCCATGTAGGTATTTAAACGTGTCTATTATATCTCCCTTCTCCTGCCTTTCCTCCAAAGCACAGTGGAACCTTGGTTTATTAGCATAATTCGTTCCAGAAGCATGCTCTTAAACCAAATTACTCGTATATCAAAGCGAGTTTCCCCATAGGAATGAATGGAAACTCGCTTTGATTCGTTCTACCTCCTCCCCCCCCCCCCGCAAAGCTTCCGGCGCTGTTCCATCACCCCCTTCCCCCTAGCTCTAACTGGCATCATACCCCCCAACCCGGCATCGCAAACCTCCCCCTCCCCGCGAGAACCGCATCGCACCCCCCCTGCTGGAAGCGGCATCCGTTCTCCCTCCCTCCCAAACATGCTCCTTACCCCATCTGCTGCTTGTGCGAGTGAAAGAAAGCTCCCGCCTTATTGCCTGGGCTGGGCCTTGATCATCTGCGCATGCTCAAGGCCTTCTGGCTCTCGTAAATAGATTTTCTAAGGAAAAGCTAAAAATGGTTACCCATCTCATTCCATCTCAAATGGAAGATTTCTATATCAATGTTTCCAGTTATTGTAGGTGGTGCATGGTAAGTATAATTTTTTAATTCCAATTGTTTTGTTCCTTTTAAAGATATTTATTTTTATTATTGTTGTACACCACTTAGAAATCTGAATAAGCGGTATAAATTTATTTAAAAAAAAACTTGAAACTTGACGCGGCTAGATTGATAACAGGAACACCAAGATATGAGCACATTTACGCCATATCTTCGACAACTGCATTGGTTGCCGGTTGTATTTAGAATCCAATACAAAGCAATTATGATTTGTCACCAGTTTTAATATGGCACAATCCCAGAATTCTTTAAGAGCAAGATGCCTGGTTATCAACCAAGAAGATCATTGCGTTCGGAAAATTCTGCATCGTTGAAAACAAATGCCGATCCAAAATATGCGGAAACCAATGCAATGACCTTTTCATGTGCAGGAGTGAAATTGTGGAATACCCTTGTTGGCCAAATTCGGAAATGCAGTGATAGGAATTCATTCAGAAAACTGTTAACGCAACAAATTGTTGATGCATTTCTTTGAATATTGATTTTTATTGTTGTAAGAATGAATTCCGTCTGTTTCTACTTGTCCTGATTTGTTTTAACATTTTATGTATGTAACCATTTTGATATAAAACAGTATAGAAATTTTTAAAATAAATAAAATAAAATAAATTTTCCAAGAATTACTTTGAACCATCTCGTCCGCAAACTACTGTGCTGAGCTGAAGCTATCAATCTCTTCCTTAGATTTCAGTTCATGTGTCTGATTTTGATCCACATATGGTTTCTGGAGTAACGTATTTCCTTCTATATATATACATTTATCACATGGATTGTTGGGGTTTTTTTTTTTTTTATTGTTGCTGTTCTTATTATTGAGAGGGTTGGGGTTTTTTTTTTTATTGTTGCTGTTCTTATTATTGAGAGGGTTGGGTTTTTTTTTTTCTTCCAAATTTTATTGAGCACAAGAACATAAGAGACGCCGCTGCTGGGTCAGACCAGTGGTCCATCACGCCCAGCAGTCCGCTCATGTAGCGGCCCTTTTGGTCAAAGACCAGTGCCCTAACTGAGACTAGCCTTACCAGTGTACGTCCTTGATCAGTAGGAACTTGTCTAACTTTGTCTTGAATCCCTGGAGGGTGTTTTCCCCTATGATAGCCTCCGGGAGAGCGTTCCAGTTTTCCGTCACTCTCTGGGTGAAGAAGAACTTCCTTACATTTGTGGGGAATCTATCTCCTTTCAACTTTAGAGAGTGCCCTCTCGTTCTCCTTACCTTGGAGAGGGTGAACAACCTGTCCTTATCTACTAAGTCTATCCTCTTCAGAATCTTGAATGTTTTGATCATGTCCCCTCTCAATCTCCTCTGCTCGAGGGAGAAGAGGCCCAGTTTTTCTAATCTGTCACTGTATGGCAGCTCCTCCAACCCCTTAACCATCTTCTTCACTCTTCTCTGGATCCACAGGATAACATATAAACTCTGTTTGCTTACCTTCAAATCCCTTCTCAGTAAAACACCAGCATTCATATATAAGTGCCTAATACCATATAATCCTGTGAAAACTTTAAGATCAAATGAACAAAACGTACTAACTATCCCTTCACTTAAGATCATAAATACAAGACGCCAATTTATTTTTTCAGTGACCGCGCCACAGACCTGGAACGCCCTTCCAATTTACTTACGAAGGGAGCAGGATCTGGGAAAATTCAAAAATAATTTAAAAACCTTCCTTTTTAAAGATGCTTTTGATATTTAATTTTTTTTAATACCCAGGTCATTGATTTCATTTTATTAATATGCTTTTATTTTTTTTTGTTCCCTTATGTACCTTTCCTTTTTTGTTCTACTTTCCTATATTAAATTGTATTTCACTACCCCTTTTTTGCCTTATGTTATGAATTTGATGAATTAATTTTTAACCAATTGTATTGTCTGAAGTTTGTATTGTATTGTTTTGTAATGCTCCCCTTAAATGTATTTTAATTAATTTGTTCATCGCTTAGAACTATGATTAAGCGATTAATCAAAAGAATTAAAAACTTGAAACTTGACCCTTTCGAGTAGTACCGTGTCCTTCTTCATGTATGGCGATCAGTGCTGGACGCAGTACTCCAGGTGAGGGCGCACCATGGCCCGGTACAGCGGCATGATAACCCTTTCCGATCTTTATCATTCCTAGCATTCTGTTCGCCCTTTTCGCCGCCGCCGCACATTGTGTGGATGGCTTCATCGACTTGTCGATCAGAACTCCCAAATCCCTTTCCTGGGAGGTCTCTCCAAGTACCGCCCCAGACATCCTGTACTCTTGCCTGAGATTTTTCTTACTGACATGCATTACTTTACATTTATCCACGTTGAACCTCATCTGCCATGTCGATGCCCATCCTCGAGCCTGGTTATGTCACGTTGTAGATCTTCGCAATCCCCCTACGTCTTCATTACTCTGAATAACTTTGTGTCGTCTGCAAATTTAATCACCTCGCTCGTCGTACCTATGTCCAGATAGTTTATAAAGATGTTGAAGAGCACGGGTCCAAGCACCGAGCCCTGCGGCACCCCACTGGTGACGCTCTTCCAGTCTGAGTATTGCCCATTTACACCCACTCTCTGTTTCCAATGCTCCAGCCAATTTTTAATCCATGTGAGTATTTCTCCCTCGATCCCATGGCTCGCAATTTTCCGAAGTAGTCCTACATGTCGAACGCCTGCTTCCTTTCCTATGTATGTCGGCAAATTGTCACTCATTCCCTCGTTAGAATACTTGTCCTAGATATTACCTAGATATGTTAAGGACAATAGTATTTTATTGGACACGTGGAAAACTTTTAAATTTATTAATAAATTAACAGATGTTCCAACAGAGAAATCTACTTTTCAATCCTTATGGCTAAACTCCAAGATTCAAATAGACGGATCTGGGATCTTCTGGAAGAATTGGATGCAGGCAGGCATGCGTACATTAGATGTTATTTCTAATAGGAAACAGCTTGATTTTTCACCACTGCAACAATTATTCGGTATTTCAAAGTCTCAAAATTATAGGTGGTTGCAGTTGAAGCAGGTCATTCAGAGTGGGTTCCCTGATTGGCGAAACTTAAAAACGCATTATAGCTTGCAGATCCAGACAGATTTTTTAGGACATCAGGCCGCCAGGTGGTATAAATTCATTTCTGAATTATTGCATAAAAACCCCAAAATCTAGTCTTAGAGACATATGGAGCATTGAGATAAAGCAGTATATTTCTGCTTCTCGATGGCCACGAATTTGGACTTGGAGGATGAGGTGTACAGCGTCAGCATCTATGAGACAAACATGTTGTCGTTTTTTTGGTTGTTGCATAGGATTTTTTGGACCCCGGTTCCTTTGCAAAAGATAGACCGTTCTAAATCTAATAGATGCTGGCATTGTCATCTTGATATAGGGACTTTGTATCATCTGTTATTCTATTGTCCTTTGATACTTAATTTTTGAAAGTCGATATGGGGTCAAATTAATGTTGCACTTCAGTCATCAATCCCATTGACTTATGAAGTTATAATATGTGGAACACTATTACATGTTAAACCCCCCTATGGATCGTTATAAATGCCGGCTTTTCTTAATTATGACGGGAATAGCCCTGCAGATGATAACACGCAATTGGAAGAACTGTGATCGATTTAACTTTCCTTTCTGGGGGGCGAACTTATGCTCCAGCTACAAATATGAAAAAAGGAATGCTGAAATCTTGGAGCATAGTAATGTATTTTACTTGGGGCTCCTTTTACGAAGCCGCGTTAGCGGTTTAACGCACGTAATAGCATGCGCTAAATTGCCGGCCACGCTAGCCGCTACTGTCTCCTCTTGAGCAGGCGGTATTTTTTTGGCTAGCGCGGGGGTTAGCGCGTGCTAAAAAGTTGCGATAAAGACGGCTTCGTAAAAGGAGCCCTTGGTGTGGGGCCCATTGGCATCTTTTATTGCTTCTATATAGTTGTCATTTCTCTTTAATTTTTGTTTGATTTCCTTACACATCCAGGGTGGGAATGCACTAATATTTTAATTAAAACTAGGTTATTGGAAGATTATATGCATTTATATTTTTGATTAATTAAGGGGGGGAATGATTGCTTTTGAATATTTGTAAGTTCAAAGTGTTTTTCTTGATTTGTTATATGTTCAGTTACACTTCTCCCTCGTCATTCGCGGGGGTTACAGGCAGAGCCGGACCGCGAATGCCGAAAAACCGCGATTATCCAGCTCTGACCCACCCCTACCTCCCTGCCGCCTTCCCGGCCTTACCTGGTGGTCTAAAGGGCTTTCGGGGCAGGAGCGATCTTCCTACGCTCCTGCCCCGTGCAGATCGCCATTAGAAAATAGCTGTGGGGAGTTCCCGTCGTAGTCTCGAGAGACTACGGGAACTCCCAGCAGCCATTTCCTCATGGCGATCTGCACGGGGCAGGAGCGTAGTAAGATCGCTCCTACCCCGAAAGCCCTTTAGACCACCAGGTAAGGCTGGGAAGGCGGCAGGGAGGAAAAAAAGATGGATATTTTTTTTACATTAAGACTGTTTTTTTTAATTTTCCCCCTCCCCAGAAAAAAATCGCGATTATATGAAACCGCGAATGGGGAGGGGGAAGTGTACACGTGTATTGTATTGAAAATCAATAAAGATTTATATATAAAAAAAGAATACTTGTCCAGAATTATGGAACCTGATTCTATACATTTAACGCTTCAACACTGTTAATGCTTTTAAGCACCATTATAGTTGTCCAAATTAGGGTTGTCCGGAAAAACCTAGGCCCTCTTTTACAAAGGTGCGCTAAGCGTTTTAGCGCGGATTTAGCACGTGCTGAATCAACATGTGCGCTAACACGTCCCTAGGATAACACGCATGTGTTAGCGTTTAGCGTGTATTTAGCGCGTGATAATATTTAGCGTGTGCTAAAAAGTATAGCGCACCTTTGTGAAAGAGGGGGGGCTAAATTTGGAAAAACTGTGCGAATTGAAGTTTTTCCCATGAATTTGATTGTACTCGATCAGAAAATAATTTCTTTAAAAAAATGTTAAAGCCCATCCTGGGGTCCCTCAAAGCCACTCATTACATAAAGCTCTGGTTTTTTCTTAAAATTTGCTATTATTTTTGATTAATGGAGCAAATTCATTGGTATTATAGCTATAACTTTTATGTTTTCACACTGAGCAATGATGCATTGATATAAAGATATTTTATGCAAAAAAAAAATCTAGCAATATTTTATTAAATTAACCTTAAACATCTGCATTTAATTGTGGAAATAACAAAAATGTAACATTCTTTGCAAATAGCTAAACATGCACACTTTGTTGTAGCCATCTACCTATGGCGTTCCAAATACTCAGCCATTCAGAGCCTCTTCCATCAAACTGCACTTGCAGTTTTTTGGGGTTTTTTTTAAATTTATTTATGCATTTTCAAATAATATTTACAAGCATTCACTTGTTACAGCAAAGAAGAGTAGTCAATATTAGTTAAGTGAATTCCAAAATTAACATGAAAATCTGTTGTTCTATTGTCTAATGCTCAACTTTTGAAAGTTGATATGGGGACAGATTAATGTTATACTTGAGCCATCAATTCCATTGACTTATGAAGTAGTCATATGTGGTACATTATTACATATTAAGCCTCCCACTGACCGTTACAAATGCCGGCTTTTCCTAATTATGACCAAGATACCCATGCAGATGGTAACTCGCAATTGGAAAAATTATGATTGATTAAATTTTCCTTTTTAGTGGGTGAACTTAGGCTCCAGCTATAGGTATGAAAAAATGAATGCTGACATGTTGGGGCATAGCAATTTATTTAAACTGGTTTGTGGATCGTTCACATCTTTTATTAATTCATTATAGTTGTCTTTTGTCTTTAATTTTTGTTTATTTCCATACACATCCAGAGAAGGGGGAGAGGGTGGGAGGAGGGGCTATTTCTACCTTAACTATCAATCTTTGAATATATACATCCAGAGTGGGTGGGAGGAGGGTGGGATTACATTGTTATTTAAATAAGGAAATGTTATTGAAAGAATCTATGTATTTATGTTTTTATGGATTAGTCATTGGATGGGTGGGATAAAATGGTTGCTCAAATATGTCTGTAAGATGAATGTGCTTTTCTTGGTTTATTATATATGATTATATACTTGTATTGCACTGTTGATAGTTGGAAAATCAATAAAGAATTTTTTTTAAAAACATGAAAATCAAATAAGATATCTTTACATAGTGGTTCTTTTAAATTTTGAAAATTTTGATAAGAATAATTTTAAACTCTTAAAATGTCCTCACTATCAAGTGAGAAGCGATTAATAAAGAGATAGAGAGATCTCAATTATTAGGAAAAAAAAATTTAATACATAAAGAAATTGCTTAACGTGAAAATAATCAGACCATCAAATTACTGCTACCCTACAGCATTTTCTTAGTGTCCAGAGAGCTACGAAGGTGCTCAGGAACAACAAAAAAAAACATTTAATCGTGATGTATCTTATCATACATTTATAGGGGTAACTTGCCCTTTCTCCCCATTGTTCCCACATCCCTTAAGTTAACTCAACTTGTACATAGAAACATAGAAACATAGAAAGATGACGGCAGATAAGGGCCATAGCCCATCAAGTCTGCCCACACCATTTACCCACCCTCTTAAGTCTACTGACCCCTAAAGTACAATAATTATACTGTCACTCTACTGACCCGCTCATTTAAGTCCTAGTGACCCTATCCCTTGGCATGACCTCGTAGGGATCCCACATAGGTATCCCATTTGTTCTTGAAGTCTGGGATGCTGCGTACCTCGACCACCTGTACTGGAAGTTTGTTCCAATGCTCAATCGCTCTCTCCGTGAAGAAGTACTTCCTGGCGTCTCCACGAAACTTCCCTCCCTTGAGTTTGAGCGGATGTCCTCTTGTGGTCGAGGGTCCCTTGAGAAGAAAGATATCCTCTTCCACCTCGACCCGTCCCGTGATGTACTTAAAAGTCTCAATCATGTCTCCCCTCTCCCTACGCTCTTCGAGAGTGTAGAGCTGCAATTTGCTCAATCTTTCTTCGTACGGGAGACCCTGTAGCCCCGAGACCAACCTGGTGGCCATCCGCTGAACCAATTCAATTCTGAGCACATCCTTACGGTACGTCAACTCAACTTGTACCCCACTAATCTTCTGTAAACCGCATAGAACTTAACGGTATTGCGGTATATAAACTGTTATTTTTATTATTATTAAAAGTTGCCCCCAAACTCTTCACTTCCTCTCTCATAGCAAGAGACAACTTCCTCCAATCTTGAGTAGACTTTGTCACATCTGGAAAGATCCCTAAATAGAGCCTGAGAATGTCGGAAGAAGATTCTCAGTATAGCACTAAGATCTTGGGCAAAAATTAGGAATAATATAAGTGTACCATGGTATTCAATGTCTTCTTGGGTGGTTTCCAAAATACCAGTTAAATTGTTTAAATCAATAGGCTGAGATCCATCATTATGTTTAACAGATGAAGATTCAACTTTCCTTGGAAGATAGTATACCTTGTTTATAGGAGGAATTTCATCCATAGGCAATGTTAGATTCTCAATAAAGTATTTTTTAAACATGTCAAGTGGCGTGATAGTCGAGGATTTAGGAAAATTTAACACTCTTAAGATTAAGGGCCCCGTTTACTAAGGTGCGCTAGCGTTTTTAGCGCACCCAGGATTTCAGCGCGCACTAAACCCGCGCTACGCTTCTAGAACTAATGCCAGCTCAATGCTGGCGTTAAGGTCTAGCGCGCGGGGCAATTTAGCTTATGCTATACCGCACGTTAAGGCCCTAACGCGGTTCATAGAAAACGGCGCGAAAGACAAAAGCGCGCGCCGACAATTGAGCGCAGCGCGCGCCGCCGCTCCGCTCTAAATTACAGTTTTTAGGGGCTCCGACGGGGGGTTTTGTTGGGGAACCCCCCCCCAGTTTACTTAATAGACATCGCGCCGGCGTTATGGGGGGTTTGGGGGGTTGTAACCCTCCACATTTTACTGTAAACTGAACTTTTTCCCTAAAAACAGGGAAAAAGTGAAGTTTTCAGTAAAATATGGGGGGGTTACAACCCCCCCACCCCCCACAACGCCCCCACAACGCGGCGCGATGTCTATTAAGTAAAATGGGGGGGTTCCCCCCCACGCCCTCCTGTCGGAGCACTAAAAACAGTAATTTAGAGCGGCACGGCGGCGCGCGCTGCGCTCAATTGTCTGGGCGCACCTTTGTCCTGGCGCGCTTTTGACCTGACACCCCCTAACGCACCTTTGTAAAAGGAGCCCTATGTCTCCTCTTGTAGTTTTCCAGCTGTTCAATCTTCTTTTGGAAGAAAAGCCTGTCTTTCACCAATGTTCCTGTTAAATTTTGAACTGAGGCAATTTCTTTATTTCCTCAAATTTAGCGGTAGTTTCAGTTTGAATATTATGTACTGAGGCAAAAAGATCATCCAGTTTACTTACAATTGTAGTGATATCACCAGTAGATTTTGTAGTGGCCACTTCTAATTTCTGGAGCACTCGCCAAATGCTGTCCAGTGTCACCTTTGTCAAGCGGCTATCTTCCGCTCCTGGACTTGATGAAAACTGGGCACTCAGAGCGGCGTCAGGCTCCCCACTGCACGAGAGCATGGACTTGTGAGGACCGCAGCACTCGCGCTCTCGACATCCTCTGCCACCGGTTTAGATGGCAAATGAATAGCCGGAGAGAGTGAGATTTCAAGTCCCAAAGTTCTGGTGACTTCCTCCAACAGAGCCATCGCTGGGTTCTTACCCCCTATAGCCAGAGAGCTTGTGAGAAAGCAATCCATAGACGCTTGACCGGAGATGAGGGGATCAACCTGGAGAAAACCCTTGCGTTTTGTATGGGGCATCGTCAAAGGAAAAATATCCCTCCTTCAAAATGAAGGTATTAATTTATTTGAAGTTCCAAGGTGCGACGGAGCTCAACTCGCTATCTGTTATCACGCTGCCGCCATTTTGTTTCTCCTCGCACCAGCAGTGTTTAGCGGCTGGGAGGTGTTACCTCATGCTCCCTACAGTCCAGACAAGAGTCCACCAGACTTCGACCTTTTTTCCAGAGTTGAAACAACCTAGGCGTGGACTTCGTTTTGCATCTCTGGAAGAGCTTTCTTCCGCCAGTGTAAACCTTTAATCAACTTACTGGATAAAGGTTTCACCACAGACCCAGTGCAGCGTGAGGCCTTGTTGCAAGGAGCTATACAGCATCTCAGGCTTTATCCTGACTATCTCAAGACATTGAGGGCTCTTCTATCAAACTGTACCCAAGCCATTCGGCAACTGAACAAAAACGGTGTCTTGGATGGAATAATGAAGCTTCCCAGACGTTGGGACTCTGTCATTGCAAAGCAGGGAGACTATATTGAAGGATTGTAAAGAAATACTTGGGAAAAAAATAAAACGTGTAATTTAAAAAAAATAGTGTGCATTATTTATGAAATGACCCTCGTATTCTGTGCTAATATTTTTACACTGTACAGCGTTGTATACGTCTGGTAGTGCTCTAGAAATGGTAGTAGGACTAATTTATCCTAGATCGCTGCTTCTTCTGATACTCATTTATATATACCTTCCTGTTTCAGTTCTTTTGTCACAGTCATCAATCAGAGAGGCTTTTATTTTTGCTCAGTTTTCCTCTAAGACTGTCGCTTTGGCTATTTTGTCCAGCAAAAAGCCACATGAGGCCATTTGAAAAGCTTTTGCTCCAAGTTCTATACTGCAATAGATGATCAATATAAATCTCAGCCATAGAACTAAAATAGAGGGGGGGAGAGGGGTAACAGGAAGGGAGTATATGGAACCAAAGAGTAATCAAATCCGCTGGGAATGTTTCATAGAAACTCCCTGTCATCACTTTTTGTTTTTGAGTAGCACTTAGGCCCCCTTTTGCAAAGGTGATTATCACAGTGTGCCACAGTAATTGTTCCGATGCCCATAGGAATTGAATGGGGTTGGAGCGCACCTTTGTAAAAAAAAAAAAAAGGGGGGTAATCCTTTGAGTACTGTTTACAAGTCTTTAGACTACTAATTTCCACGCCCCTCCCTTTTACAAAACCGTAGCATGGATTTTAGTGTCGGCCGCGGCAGTAACAGCGCCGAAGCTCATAGAATTCCTATGAACTTCGGAAGCTGTTACTGCCACGGCCGGCATTAAAAATGCACTATAGTTTTGTAAAAAGGGGACAGGGTAAATTTTAATCCTAAAGATGATAATAGCCAAGAGATAACATCAAGCTTAGAGAGTGACATGGTGGTGGTTAACCGCGGCTAGCCGCGGGTAACCCGCCAAAATGGTGACCCAAAAAAAATGGTCACCGCGAGTTCCGGGACGAGGCCATTCACCGCTCCGTGGAGCGGTGAATAGTAGCACGGGGTGGTGAACAAGGAGTGAACACGCGGTGAACGAGCGTTCGAACCGGCAGCCCACTCTCTCCCACCGGCTGTCCATGCATCTCCCTCCCTCCTTTTCCCTTACCTTGTCTTCTTAAAACTGGCGATTTCTATAAGGCTACGAGCTGTATTACAGCCGGAGCCTTGAAGTCGTGTCGCGTTGCCTGCTGGTAAAAGTCTCCTCTGACGCAACTTCCTGTTTCCGGTTGCATCGGAGGAGACTTCTAGCAGGCAACCCGACGCGACTTCAAGGGTCCGGCTGTAATACAGCTCGTAGTCTTATAGAAATCGCCAGTTTTAAGAAGAAAAGGTAAGGGAAAAGGAGGGAGGGAGGGCTGGCTGGCGGGAGGGAGCTGCTGGACCGCGTGAAGGGTGCTGGGGGTGGGGGCATGGTGAGGAGAAGATGCTGAAGGCGGGGCCAGGGCGGTGAAAGAGACAGCGGGGCGGTGACGGGGTGGTGAAGGGGACGGGGAGGTGAAAGGGACAGCGGGGATGGGGCGGTGCAGAGGATGGTGGTCCGGGGACGGGGCGGTGACGGGGACAGAATTTTTCCCCGTGTCATTCTCTAATCAAGCTCTCTAATTTCACTGATCAACATTAACCATAACAATTGTTTTCTAGTGACAAAAATGGGAGAGCTAGAAGTTATAGCCAGTAACGAGGACTTGGACATAATAGGAGTCACAGAGACATGGTGGTCCGAGGACAACAAATGGGATGTGGCCCTGCCATGGTACAAACTCTATAGGAGGGACAGGACACACAAGATGGGTGGAGGAGTAGCACTGTATATAAAGGACTCCATTCCTTCAACCAGGATGGAAACAACAGTAAGGGCGGACAGCTTGGAATCAATATGGGTTAAACTGACAGGAGGAAATGGAGCAGACATCAAATTGGGACTGTACTATTGCCCACCAGGACAGCCAGAAACAAACGACCAGGACCTGGAAGACGAATTGAGGCAGGTATGCAAAATTGGAAGTGTGGTGGTTATGGGGGATTTCAACTACCCTGGAATAGACTGGAACACTGGACACTCAAATTGCACGAGAGAAATTAAATTCCTAGAGGCAACGAGGGACTGTTACATGGAACAGCTGGTCACGGAACCAACGCGAGGGGATGCCACTCTGGACCTAATCCTCAATGGGCTAGGGGGACCCACAAAGGAGGTGGTAGTACTAGCACCATTAGGGAACAGCGATCACAACATGATACAGTACAAACTAAACATAAGAACACAAAAGGTGAAAAGAACCACAACGACAGCACTCAACTACAGAAAAGGAAATTACGAAGCCATGAGGAAAATGGTGGGAAAAAAGCTCAGCAACAGCTCAATGAAGATGGAGACCGTAGAGGAAACCTGGGCCCTACTCAAGGGCACGGTGCACGAGGCACAAGACCTGTACATCCCAAGGTTTAGGAAAGGGTGCAAAAAGAATCGAGCTCGAAACCCGGCGTGGATAAACAATGCAGTAAAAAAGGCGATAAGTGACAAGAAATCATCTTTCAGAAAATGGAAAAAGGACCCAACAAGGGACAACCAGAAGGAGCACAAAAGGCACCAGAAAGAATGCCACCGAGAAGTTAGGAAAGCAAAAAGAGAGTATGAGGAAAGACTGGCAGGGGAAGCAAGAAACTTCAAACCATCTATGGCCTGAAGAAATGGGAACACATCTCCCCATACTACAACCAACTTCACTGGCTGCAATTCGAATCCAGAGTTCTTTTCAAATTCGCATGCATATGCTACAAATCGATAAATGGTCTTTCGCCAAGATACATCACTCCCCACTTAAATCTACACTGCACCAACAAGAAATCCCGCAGAATTCAGCTGTTCGCATACCCTTCGCCAAAGCTCTGTCAATTCAAAACATTCCTTGATAAAACCCTCGCCTTCCAAGCAGCCAAGATGAACCCATGGCTAGCTCAAATGATACTCGAGGCCACCACCTACCTCGACTTCAGAAAATCACTCAAAACCCACCTTTTCAGCAAACAAAACCCTTAACTGACCCTTCAGATAATCTCAAGGCCCCCTACCCGATTCTTCTCCTTCACGATAGCTCCTATCTCCCCCTGCTTCTCCTTCCCACTTCCTTCAAGTCTGACCAAATCTGTTGTAAATCCGATTAATTTGTTGTAATTCTGCCCTCTTCATCTACGAAGTTGGCTAAACTTGTTGTAAATTTCCCTTTTCATCTGCCAAGTTTTGGCTACAGTTGTTGTAAATCCTATAAATTTGTTGTAAATCTACAAGTCTATGCGGATCCTAATCTAATTTAATGTAAACCGCCTAGAACTCGCTGGGTATGGCGGTATATAAGAATAAAATTATTATTATTATTATTATTATTATTCTTCAGGTATGTGAAGGGGAAGCAACCAGCCAGGGAGGAAGTGGGACCATTGGATGACGGAGACAGGAAAGGAGTGGTAACAGAGGAAAAAGAGATAGCTGACAGATTAAACAAGTTCTTCTCATCAGTCTTCACGAGAGAAGACATATCCAATATCCCAGAACCTGAGGAGATCATAAATGGAGACCACGATGAAAAGCTGGTCCAATTAGAGGCGAGCCGAGATGATGTCCTCCGACAGATAGACAGACTGAAGAGCGACAAATCACCGGGCCCGGAAGGCATCCACCCAAGAGTAATAAAGGAAATGAGAAACGAAATAGCGGAAACACTTTGCCAAATATGTAATCTATCCTTGAAAACTGGGGCGATCCCAGAGGACTGGAAAATAGCAAATGTCACGCCCATCTTTAAGAAGGGATCAAGAGGAGATCCGGGAAACTACAGGCCGGTGAGCTTGACCTCGGTCCCGGGAAATATGATGGAAGCACTGGTCAAGGACACAATCTGCGAGCACATAGAAAAAAATGGACAACTGAAGGCGAGCCAGCACGGCTTCTGCAAGGGTAGGTCATGCCTCACGAACTTACTGTACTTCTTTGAGAGAATAAACAGCCAGATGGACAAGGGGGAAGCCATAGACATCATTTACCTCGACTTCCAAAAAGCCTTCGACAAGGTACCTCACGAAAGGCTGCTTAAGAAGCTGTGGAATCACGGGGTGCAAGGGGATGTACACCGATGGATCAGACACTGGCTGGCGGGCAGAAAACAGAGGGTTGGAGTAAAAGGGCATTACTCAGACTGGCAATGGGTCACGAGCGGAGTCCCTCAGGGATCGGTGTTGGGACCACTCCTGTTCAATATATTTATCAACAACCTGGAGACGGGGATGAAATGTGAGGTCATTAAATTTGCTGATGACACCAAACTCTGTAGCAGGGTCAAAACCAAGGAGGATTGTGAAGACCTGCAGAGGGACCTGACGAGACTAGAGGAGTGGGCAAAAAAATGGCAAATGAGTTTCAATGTGGATAAATGCAAAGTCATGCATGTAGGGAAAAAAAACCCGATGTTCAGCTATAAAATGGGGGGAATATTGCTAGGGGTGAGCGACCTTGAAAGAGACCTGGGGGTGATGGTGGACGCAACATTGAAGCCATCGGCGCAGTGTGCGACAGCCTCAAAGAAAGCAAACAGAATGCTGGGCATCATCAAAAAGGGTATCACAACCAGGACGAAAGAAGTCATCATGCCACTGTATCGTGCAATGGTGCACCCGCACCTGGAATACTGTGTCCAGTACTGGTCGCCGTACCTCAAGAAAGACATGGCAGTACTCGAGGGAGTCCAGAGAAGAGCGACAAAACTGATAAGAGGTATGGAAAATTTTTCATACGCTGACAAGTTAAAAATGCTGGGGCTGTTCTCCCTGGAGAAGAGGAGACTTAGAGGGGACATGATAGAAACCTTCAAAATCCTGAAGGGCATAGAGAAAGTGGACAAGGACAGATTCTTCAAACTGTGGGGAACCACAAGCACTAGGGGTCACTCGGAGAAATTGAAAGGGGACAGGTTCAGAACAAATGCTAGGAAGTTCTTTTTTACCCAGAGGGTGGTAGACGCATGGAACGCTCTTCCAGAGTTGTGATAGGCCAGACCACAGTACAGGGGTTCAAGGAAGGTTTGGGTAAGTTCCTAAAGGATAAAGGGATTGAGGGGTACAGATAGAAGCAGAGGTAGGATAAAAATGGTCAAATCACTTCACAGGTCAAAGGACCTGGTGGGCCACCGCGGGAGCGGACCACTGGGCGGGATGGACCTCTGGTCTGACCCAGTGGAGGCAACTTCTTATGTTCTTAAGATGACATGTTGTTGGTTTATAGCTTTTATTAACATTATAATACATGGAAGGGCATTTTCGATAGGACGTCTAAGTTTTATTTGGATGTTTTGGAAAAAAACATCCAGAAATCCAATAGAAAAAAACATTGTCGTGGAGATATTGGGACACTGGATCATCTGCTGTTCTTATGTCCTTTGAAACTCAGCTTCTGGAAGTCGATTTGGGGACAGATTAATGAAATACTTGATTCATCTTTTCCAATGACATATGAGATGATCCTATGTGGCACCTTGTTACATATCAAGCCCCCAATGGATCGCTATAAATGTCGGCTGGTTTTGATTATGACAGGGATAGCCATTCAGATAACACGAAATTGGAAGAACTCGGATCGTCTCAACTTCCCTTTCTGGTGGGCTAATCTATGCTCTAGTTACAAATATGAAAAAAATGAATGCGGAATTGTTAGGGAATAATTTAATTACCTTCAATGTTAGGTAACTCTCTTCTGTTACCCAAATATATTGTTATTTCCCACTGTATCCTGTAATTACCTGAATCTTGCTATGTAATTCTATCGGAAAAAAATTCCAGATATCTTCTAATTTGTAACATTCTACCATAACATGTAATTTACTTGAATCGTTGTTTATGTAATTCTCTCGGTAATGTCCAGATCTCTTCTAATTGTAATCCGCTTAGAACCGCAAGGCACAGGCGGAATAGAAATCACTAATGTAATGTAATGTAAGGTGTTTAAATTATTTTAAGGCCCATTGGCAGATTTTATTGCATCTATATAATTGATATCTCTCTTTAATATAGGTTTGCATGCATATCCAGGAGGATGGGGAGGGGGGGTATTTTATTGTATTATGAATAATTTTGTTTACATCATTGATTAGTAATAGGGTTGGTGGAAAATGATGACTTTAAATTCTGTAAGTTAAAAGTGCTTCTTTCTCTGTTATTGTTATGTATTTTTATATATATATATATATATTTTGCTCTGTTCATACTTGAAAATTAATAAAGATATATATTTAAAAAAATACACATTAGAAAAAAACAGCCATTTTCAAAACAGCCAGATGTCTATCTTTCATTTTTGAAAATGACCTATGTAGACATTTTGGTCCTTAGTACATCTACCTATTTTGGCCATTTTCAAGAATAAAGACGTCCACATGAAAAACACACAAAAGCAAGTTTTGCAGACATACCCAACTATCTTAGCTGATTGCGGCAGAGGCATCCCCATTAGCTGAGCTAGTTTGGGGGGGTTCCTGCTGGCTCAGCTGATGGGGATTCCCCCCTGCCAGAATCAGTTGAACTGGCAGGAAGATTCCTCTCTCCCTCCCTCACTGGCACCAATCCCCTCCAAACTAACCAAATAAAAAAGCTGCCGAGCCATACACCCCTCCCCCAATACACCCGAGATATCCCTGAACCCCTGACATCCCCCAACATCTCTGAACAACTCCCCCCCCCAACATTCCTGGACCCCCTGACATCCCTGGACATCCCCCCAAAATTCCTGGATCCCCCCAACATCCCCAGATATCCCCCAACATTCTTGGACCTCCCAATATCCCCCGACACCCCCGTACCTTAAGATATCAAATCAGCAGGAGGGAAGCCCACTCCCTCCTGCCTATAAGGCCGCATGCTCAGAATGACGGGCCTTCCCCCTCATTAGTTGGTAGGTGACAAACTCAGTAGGCATCTACCTCATTGAGGAAGGCATCTACACCAAGGCGCCTACTAGCAAGTAGGCATAGTTAGAGGCAGGTTTGGGTCACATTATGGGCATGGTTTGACTTAAAGGCACTCATTTAGGCCAAGAAAACCCTGTCCTAAATGGCAGGGCGCCTAAGAATTCAATACCTACCAGTGCCTAGGACCACTTAGGCACCACTAGGCATGATTCTATAAACAGCGCTTAGTGGATGATTGACAATCGTACCTATAGAATCAGGGCCACTATATCTAAAACAATACTTAGGGCCTCTTCTATTAAACTGTGCACTTTCTAGCGTGGGGAGACGTGCTGCTCCCGACGCTCGTAGAGTTCCTATGAGCGTCGGGAGCAGCGTGGCCCATTCCGCGCGGCTGTCTGTGTTAAAAACTGCTAGCGCAGTTTAATAGAAGAGGGGGGGGTTAGTCTTTTGCTGATAGAGTTCCGAGGAGATTGCGTAGACTCGCAAGCTAGCACCCGTGCACTAGTTTGCACTCGCTTAATCATTTGCACATGCACTATTGGGAAAAATGTGCTGTCCCTCCAAAATAGTGTATTCTCTTTCCAGATAGGACTAGATTCAGTAAATGGTACTTAAAATGGTGCTGTAAAAATATCAGCCTGGAGTGCTGCTCTATAAAGGGAACTCTTGAGCTGATTTCCACGCTAAACTTCGGGCATAGGGATTTACAGCAACTGGGGGAGAGTGTGGCGCAGTGGTCAAAGCCACAGCCGTACCACTCTGAGCCTGTGGGTTCAAACCCACACTGCTCCTTGTGACCCTGGGCAAGTCACTTAATCCCCCCCCCCCTATTGCCCCAGCTACATTAGACAGACTTTGAGCCTGCCGGAACAAAAGGGGAAAATGCTTAAGTAGCTGAATAAATTCACGTAAACCATTCTGGGCATCCAGTATAGAAAATTAAATACATTAATGAAACCTGGTGTAGTAGCAGTTAATGCATCTGGGTTTTTAAAAAAGGTTTGGATAAGTTCCTGGAGGAAAAGTCCATAGTGTGCTATTGAGACCAAGATGGAGGAAGCCACCACTTGCTCATGGTAGCTGCGATGCTGCTGCTGTTGGGGGTTTCTGCCAGGTACTTGTGACCTGGATTGACCACTGTTGGAAGCAGGATACCGGGCTAGATGGACCACTGGTCCGACCCAGTACAGCTACTCATACTGTATGTTCTAATATAATGTAGGCATGCTGCAATGGCTGCCTCCTTAAATCGCTATACCCACCACCGCGAGCGCCATCTTTAGCCCTAGTGCCTAAGCTATGGATGGGCACATTTTTATCCTGGATCAGGATCCTCCGTGACCAGTATGAATTCAATCTTTTCTTGCTTGGATTTGGTATAGATGTTCTATAATGGGGGGGGGTCACCACATGACGGCATTCAGAAACTCTTGAGGATAAAAATGCATTCTCCTCCCCCTCAGAAATACAGAAGCTCGCTGCTGAAATATATTTTGCCTTTCCTCTTGACCTCCAGTGCCCTGTTGCTCTTTGGGTTTAATATTTAGGCAGCATGTGCATACAAATAGTAGATTTATTTTCTTTGAACTCTTTTCTAGACTCAAAGAACCTTCAATACGGGTTACAGATACGAGAAACAAGATAAGGGAAAGATGCTCAGGCTGGCACAAATGTTCTATTTATCACTCTGATCTGAAACATGATGTTTTTGCTTGCAGGAAATTTGAAAGGCATGAGAGATGTCACCCCTGAGAGTTCCACATCACTGAACTAATTGTTAACTTTCTGTCAGGAAGAAAAGCCCTGCATTTGAGTTGGGCCTGGTGCTTCACTGGTTGATTTTCAAATTATAAAAAAAAGAAGAGAAAACCAAATTAAATTGCATCAAGGGCTGGCTGACATACCAGGCATGAATGTACAAAATGTCAAGACATGCATGCCTTGTAATCTACTATGGACCTTCAAGGAAAGGAGTTATATTGAACTAGTATTTTAGCCCGTTACATTAACGGGTGCTAGAATATATGTCCGTGTGTCTTATTTCTGTCTCTCTCTCCCTCCCGCTGTCTGTCTCTCTCCCTGGCCCCCTTTGTCTGTCTGTCTTTCTTTGTCTCTCTCTGCCCCTGTGTCTTTCTTCTTTTCTTTCTATCTATCTGTCTCTCTCCCTGCCTCCTATGCAGCAGCATTTCTTCCCACCACTTCCCTGTGAAGCAGCCACAGCAGCTTTCCCTCCCCCTCCATTTCCCTCCACCCACACCACTTCCCTGTGCAGCAGCAGCGTTTCTCGTGGTCTGGCCAGCTCCCTTAGTCCCTTACCGCCCCCCCCCCTTCCCTTCCCACGGTCCCGACAAATCTTCTGATTCCAGCAGCGTCTGCAGCACTCTACACACGCTGCTATGGGGCCTTCTACTGCCCAGCAAATCAGGACAGTAGAAGGCCCCGAAGCAGCGTGTGTAGAGTTCTGCAGACGCTGCTTGAATCGGAAGGTTTCATGACCCGCAGCCCTTGCCGGACCCGAAGCGAGCTCGGGGGATTTTGTTTTTTTTTAAGCGGGCCCAGCTGGAGCAGGAGGAGAAGCCTGGGAGCCAGGAATTAAAGTCCATTGGGAGAGGGGAGGAGGGAGGAGAGCAGCTCCTCTCCCTTCCAGCTCCGGTCCGGCCCCCGCTGACGTCGCCCTGGCCAGTTCACACTCCGAAGCGTGCTTCTTGACTTTATCCTTCAGATGGCAAGAGCCACCGCGGCCGATAGGCTTCGCGCCGCTGCGCGCATGCTCACTCCTACCTGCGGGTCCCTACAGCGCACGGAAAACGGGAGCACGCAGATGGGAGTGCGCATGCGCGCTTAGGGCTTTATTATATTAGATGCATTGTAAGAGTAGGGTTACCAGATTTTTCCGGAACAAAAATTCAGACCCATGGCCCCGCCCGGTTCTGCCCCAGCCCCTCAACCTGTTCGCATGCGCTGGTGTGACACGATGACATCATATGCATACGCACAACGTCACCACGTGGCATCCACAGATGCCGTCCTGACGTCGCTGCTAGCTGGAAGCTTTTCAAAACTTGGACAAAGTGCCGGGTTTTGAAAAGCCGTCCGGACCCCCGGACATGTCCTCGAAAAGAAGAACATGTCTGGGGAAATCCGGGCATCTTGTATCCCTATGTAAGAGTAGGGCTACCAGACATCCAGATTTAGAGGACTGTCCAGGCGTCCGGAAGGCTTTTCAAAACCCGGACCTTTGTCCAGTGTATCAAGGAGGGAGCAGTGATTAACAGTGTCAAAGGCAGAAGACAGGTCAAGAAGGATGAGGATCGAGTACAGGCCCTTAGATCTGGCCAGGGACAGGTTACTGCAGACTTTGGTGAAGTCAGTTTCTATGGAGTGTAGGGGTCAGAATTCTGATTGCAGAGGATCAAGGGGCTGTTGAGATGAAAGGAAGTTCATGTAGCTTGGATAGGAACGAAAGAAAGGAGACAAGGCAATAGTTAGACAGGCAGGTGGGGGTCAAGTGAGGCAGTTGCCATGGAAATGGATAAGCTGAGGATATGGCAGCTGGAAGGGATGACCGTATGTGAGATTAGGTCAAGTAGAGGGGTGGGAATACGATCTGAGGAATATGCAGTAGGCTTGACTGAGGACAGAAGTTGTGCCGTTTCTTCCTCTGAAATTTCAGGGCAGGAAATAAGTTGGCGGAAGGTACAAGAGGTTCGAGAGAGTGCGACCAGGCAAGGGAAGGATGTGTTTGGGCAAAGAAAGAAGGGATGGTGTGAACTTTAATGTCGGGAGTGTGGATGGGGGAGAAGGATGTGACTATGTGGCGAATTCAAGGACCATCTTGTGAACCTTGCCATGGAAGTATTCGGCCATCATCTGGGGAAAGAGAAATTTGGGTCGGGGGGTGCTTTGAGGAGGGAGTTCTCGAACCATAGACCAAAATTTTTAAATAAAGGGGCATTTCCACCGCATGTGTAGGAGAGTACCTAAAGATTTTCAGCCTCTCCAACATAGAGGGGACAGTTGGGAGTTCCATTTACTAATACATTGAGGAGTGAGAAAAGTGTAGAAAAGAATCTTCAATTGAGGATACAGAAAGAACATTTAAAATTATAATCCTATACTTCAGTCCAAGAATTATTGTTCACCTAAATGTTGTTCACATTTAACCAACATGGTTTAAGTGACATTTAGGAAGAGCATAAAATTTTTTTTGTAAAAAAGACAAGAAATCCGATTTTTAAAAGAAAGGCAGACAAAGGGCTCCTTTTACAGAGGTGCGTTAGGGTCTTAACGTGCTGAATAGCGTGCGCTAAATTGCTACGCGCGCTAGCCACTACCGCCTCCTCATGAGTAGTTTTTCGGGTAGTGTGCGCTAAAAACACTAGCACAACTTTGTAAAAGGAGCCCAAAGTTTCTTCAAATGGTTCTACAGGGTAACCTAACCTAACATGAATCCCATCATGCTGGAATCTTCTTCTCTATGTCACAAAATAACCTGTAATATGTAACTTGTAACCAACTATCTTCTAATGTAATGTAATTTCATGGAAATGCCCAGCTATCTCCCAATGTAATGTAACTTCCTGGAAATGCCCAGCTATCTCCCAATGTAATGTAACTTCCTGGAAATGCCCAGCTATCTCCCAATGTAATGTAACTTCCTGGAAATGCCCAGCTATCTCCCAATGTAATGTAACTTCCTGGAAATGCCCAGCTATCTCCCAATGTAATGTAACTTCCTGAAAATGCCCAGCTATCTCCCAATGTAATGTAACTTCCTGGAAATGTCCAGCTATCTCCCAATGTAATGTAACTTCCTGGAAATGCCCAGCTATCTCCCAATGTAATGTAACTTCCTGGAAATGCCCAGCTATCTCCCAATGTAATGTAACTTCCTGGAAATGCCCAGCTATCTCCCAATGTAATGTAACTTCCTGGAAATGCCCAGCTATCTCCCAATGTAATGTAACTTCCTGGAAATGCCCAGCTATCTCCCAATGTAATGTAACTTCCTGGAAATGCCCAGCTATCTCCCAATGTAATGTAACTTCCTGGAAATGCCCAGCTATCTCCCAATGTAATGTAACTTCCTGGAAATGCCCAGCTATCTCCCAATGTAATGTAACTTCCTGGAAATGCCCAGCTATCTCCCAATGTAATGTAACTTCCTGGAAATGCCCAGCTATCTCCCAATGTAATGTAACTTCCTGGAAATGTCCAGCTATCTCCCAATGTAATGTAACTTCCTGGAAATGCCCAGCTATCTAAACTAAACTAAACTAAACTAAATCTTGGGTTTATATACCGCATCATCTCCGCAGATGGAGCTCGACACGGTTTACAAGGTTAGGGAAGGAACGGAACTCCAATGGAATTATATAAGTAAGAGAGAAGAGAGGTTAGGTGTGAGAGTGCCAGGAAGGGGACGGGGTTACGTTTTGGAGAAGAGCCAGGTCTTCAGATGCTTACGGAATGGTAGAAAGGGGCTCAAATTGCGGAGAGGGGAAGGGAGACTATTCCAGAGCTGAGCGATTCTGAAAGGGAGGGAAGAACCAAGTTTACCAACAAGGGAGATGCCTTTTAAGGAGGGGTAGGATAGTTTTAATTTTTGCGTGGATCTAGTGGAGATTGGATTTGAGGAATTCCAGGATAGAGGGATAAGAAGAGGAAGAATACCGTGGAGGATCTTGAAGGTTAGGCAGACACATTTAAAGTGGACCCTGGAAATAACGGGAAGCCAGTGGAGCTTGGACAGGAGCGGTGAGACATGGTCAAATTTACTTTTTGAGAAGATAAGTTTGGCCGCGGTGTTCTGGATTAGTTGGAGTCTGTGAAGGCTTTTCTTTGTTAAGCTTAGGTAAATGGAATTGCAATAATCCAATCTGGAGAGGATGATGGATTGAACGAGGATGGCGAAGTGTTTTTGGTGGAAGCAGGACCTCACTTTCCTCAGCATGTGAAGGCTGCAAAAGCATTTTTTTATCAGGGAGTTGAGGTGGTCGTTGAAGGATAATGATGAATCTATGGTGATGCCCAGAACTTTGCTAGAGGACTCCAACTGTAGAGAGGAGCCTATCTCCCAATGTAATGTAACTTCCTGGAAATGTCCAGCTATCTCCCAATGTAATGTAACTTCCTGGAAATGCCCAGCTATCTCCCAATGTAATGTAACTTCCTGGAAATGCCCAGCTATCTCCCAATGTAATGTAACTTCCTGGAAATGCCCAGCTATCTCCCAATGTAATGTAACTTCCTGGAAATACCCAGCTATCTCCCAATGTAATGTAACTTCCTGGAAATGCCCAGCTATCTCCCAATGTAATGTAACTTCCTGGAAATGCCCAGCTATCTCCCAATGTAATGTAACTTCCTGGAAATGTCCAGCTATCTCCCAATGTAATGTAACTTCCTGGAAATGCCCAGCTATCTCTCAATGTAATCTAACTTCCTGGAAATGCCTAGCTATCTCCCAATGTAATGTAACTTCCTGGAAATGCCCAGCTATCTCCCAATGTAATGTAACTTCCTGGAAATGCCCAGCTATCTCCCAATGTAATGTAACTTCCTGGAAATGCCCAGCTATCTCCCAATGTAATGTAACTTCCTGGAAATGCCCAGCTATCTCCCAATGTAATGTAACTTCCTGGAAATGCCCAGCTATCTCCCAATGTAATGTAACTTCCTGGAAATGCCCAGCTATCTCCCAATGTAATGTAACTTCCTGGAAATGCCCAGCTATCTCCCAATGTAATGTAACTTCCTGGAAATGCCCAGCTATCTCCCAATGTAATGTAACTTCCTGGAAATGCCCAGCTATCTCCCAATGTAATGTAACTTCCTGGAAATGCCCAGCTATCTCCCAATGTAATGTAACTTCCTGGAAATGCCCAGCTATCTCCCAATGTAATCCGCTTAGAACCGCAAGGTACAAGCGAAATAGAAATCCGTAATGTAATGTAATAGGTTGGTCAGCAGGTACATACTTACTGAAATAATGACAAATTTGGAAGTATCACTAAAAAGAAAGTCTCGAATCAGCTGAGTCTTGCAAAACTTTATTTTTAAGGCATATATGTTAAGTGCTGTTATCACATCCCTCAGAAATGACTTCTAGAGCTTAATTAGTTGGATAAAAAGGAGGGTGATGAAAATCTTTATAACAGAACCATCAAAAGATACGTAGATTTTTTTTTTTTCTTTCAGAATTTTGGGACGATCTCTAATTCTGTCTGTTCTCGACTATTGTAATATTGTCTATCTTGCACCATTTAAGAAAAATTTACAACATATTCGTTTAGTACAAAATACGGCAGTGTACTTAATCTTTGGCCTGAAGAGATATGATCACATTAGCCCATTTTATCGGCAATTACACTGGTTGCCTTTTGAGGCGCGTATTCTTTTAAAATTTGGTTGTCTTTGTTTTAAATCTCTTTTTGGTTTGGCTCCGGGATATCTAGCCTCTCAATTTAATTTTTATACCCCATTAAAAAATACTCATAAGTTAATGTTTATGTATCCTTTAGCTAAGAACTGTCATTACAAGAAATTTTTGAATAAGACATTTGCCTTTCAACTAGGCAAACTGAACTCTTGGTTAAGCCGATTATTTGTCAAACAAATTCTTATAACATTTTTAGAAAATTTTGAAAAATACATTTGTTTGTTAAATAATTATGTATTATGTCTGTCTTTCTTTTTTTATTTGGTATATCTTTCTTTGTTCTTCTTTGTTGTTAACCGCCTGGAACTTTGTGGATGGGTGGTATACAAGAATAAATTTTTTATTATTATTATTATTATTAGCTTCAGTAATTTTGGCAGTTTATACTGCTCAAATAGCTGCATGTGGGATAAATCCTCAAATCACTAATTCTCTGGTTATATCACTAAAGATCTGTCATTTGAATAACACCAAAACGCTCTGTTGTCTCATTTAAATGACATCAAAATGTGCTAATGCAAAAATGTCTCAATAAACCCAATATCTTAGTGTCCATAAACTATCAGTTTTAAATATTGCCCATTTAGAATTCTGTCGAAGAAAACTCTAAATGCGATTTAGCAGCTGACTCTCACCACCTTTCTTCTTCAAACACCATCTTGACTCCTACAGGTTTGGGACACTCTTTGACTGATTTCTCCTCAAAGACCTGTCTAACATGGGTGATCCTATAGTCTAGACCCTCCAAGTCACTGAAACCCACAAGCCCTTCTATCACTACAAGGTAGTGTCCCTTTGGAGGGTTTTAACAAATATTTGGGATCTAGCTAGGTACTTGGGACCTGGGTTGGCCACTGTTGGAAACAGGATACTGGGCTTGATGGACATTGGTCTGACCCAGTAAGGCTATTCTTATCTTCTTAAGACATTGTGACATCACTGGTGAGGTTGGCTCTTAGGCATTGGTGGAATGAGGTATTATGACATCACAATCTCAGCTTTGGAATGTTGCTTATCTTTGGGTTTCTGCCAGGTACTTGGGACCTGGGTTGACCACTGTTGCAAACAGGATACTGGGCTTGATGGACCTTTGATGTGTCCCAGTAGGGCAATTCTTATGTTCTTATGTGAGCCAAGTATAGGACAATCAAGCCATTATGACATCACTGATGAGGTTGGCTCTTAGGCATTGGTGGAATGAGGCATTATGACATCAGAATCTCAGATTTGGAATGTTGCTATCTATAAAACAAAAATTAATCAGGCAAAATCTCAATTTTACTCTGATAAAATTGATAAAGCAAACAATCCCGCTACCTTGTACACCATTTTAAAATCCATCTCACCACAAAATAAAAACAAAAATATGACAACTCCTCAAATAACTTCTCTGAATGCACAAGATATAGCTGATGCCTTCAATCTAAAAATCAACAACATCAGGAACACATTTCTCCCGAATACAACTAGTAGGGCCACCGGTATACACCGTAATGAACTTGTTCCCACAGCTAAATGCTCAACCTTTAAAATTCCGTCACTGAATGACATTGAAACATTTCTATCTCAAACGAATCTAAAAAGCTCTGGATCTGAAATTTTTCCTCCCTTTTACATAAAAAAATTCTTCAAACAGTTAGGGCCAATCATCCATTCAATCATTCTAAAGAGCTTGGCTACTTCTTCAGTCCCCTCATTGTGGAAAACTGCTGTCATTACACCTCTTCTTAAAGATTATAAAATCAGCAATAATGACCCTACTAACTATCGACCAATTGCAAATATCCCTTTTTAGCTAAACTGACAGAAAAAGTAATATTTACCCAAGTATCTGACTTCATTGAAACAACAAATGTTCTGCACCCTAATCAAACAGGCTTCCGTAAATATCATAATACAGAATATTCCTTGATCGGCTTAACAAATAACATCCAATATTTTCTAGACCATCATAAGTCAGTCGCTCTATTTTCATTGGACATATCTGCCGCATTCGATACAGTTGATCATGACCTTTTACTCAGTCGACTTGAATCGATAGGCATTTGCGATCAAGTCCTTGACTGGTTCACTTCATACCTTTCCAATCGAAACTCTTCAGTTAAGTTTAATAATGAATATTCCAATCCTTATTCTACATCCTTCAGCATCCCTCAAGGATCTATTTTATCGCCACTTTTATTTAACATTTTTCTTTCCCCATTGTTGAGTCTTTGTCAATCAATTGGTTTTACCTCCTTTTCTTACGCTGATGACATCCAATTAATGTTCCCTTTTGATCCCGAAAACCAGGAAGACATATTGTCTATAAATAAAAAACTAGATCTAGTACATAATTGGCTAAATATGAATAAATTGGCACTAAATATCAAGAAAACAAAAATTATGATCTTTAATTGGAAAAACAACTTAACTCTCAAATCCCCATTTATCCTAAACAATAATTCCATAGAGATTGTTCACAATCTAAAAATTTTGGGAGTTATAATCGACGATAAACTGATTTTCCATGAACATATCAATAATATAGTCAAATCCTGTTTCTATAAACTGCGACTAATAAGATCGATCACTAAATTTTTGGAACCTAAATCTCGTAACATTCTCATCCATTCTTTAGTCATAACAAAGATCGATTACTGTAATTCTTTATTAATTAACATCACTCAAAAAGAAAAACGGCGTCTTCAAATTATACAAAATACCGCTATTAAATTGATTTACAATGCAAAGAAATTTGATCACGTTACACCTTTACTGATCGATGCTCATTGGCTTCCTATAAGCCATCGTATTTTATATAAGGTATTGCTGCTTATATTTAAAACTCTAATTTACAATGAGCCCCAGTTTATATCAAGAATGTTAATCCCTTACAACCCCATTCGCTCTTTAAGATCATCCTCCCAAAATTTATTAGTCATACCCTCTCTGAAAACAATAGGAACAAGAAGATCAGACATGTTCTCTGTCATGGGCCCACAATGGTGGAATTCTCTCCCACAATATATTACCATCGAAAGAGATTTACATTCTTTTAAAAAATCTTTTAATTCTTAGTATTATTTAATCTTTTTTTAGCATTTTAACTTTTAATCTAACCCTTCCCTTATGTTTTTTTCCCTATTTGTTTTCTTAACTAAGACAGATGTAATCTTTTCCCTCTCTCTCCCTCCACCTCAAGTTTGTCCTGTCTCAAACTTATGTTATTGAGTTTTAATTTTGTATCTTGATATTTTATGTTTTATTTTGTACATCGCTTTGTAAACAGATTTAGCGATAAATCAAATGTTAATAAACCTTGAACCTTTGGGTTTTTGCCAGGTACTTAGGCCTGTTTTGGTCACTGCTGGAAACAGGATACTGGGCTTGATGGACCTTCGGTCTGTCCCAACATGGCAATTCTTATGTTCTTTTGTGAGTCAAGTATAGGACAATCAAACCATTGTGACATCACTGCTGAAGTTGGCTCTTAGGCATTGGTGGAATGAGGCATTGTGACATCACAATCTCAGCTCTGGAATGTTGCTACTCTTTGGGTTTCTGCCAGGTACTTGGGACCTGGGTTGGCCACTGTTGGAAACAGGATACTGGGCTTGATGGACCTTCAGTCAGTCCCAGTTCTTATGTGAGCCAAGTATAGGACAATCAAGCCATTGTGACATCACTGATGAGGTCAGCTCTTATGCATTGGTGGAATGAGGCATTGTGACATCACAATCTCAGCTCTGGAATGTTGCTACTCTTTGGGTTTCTGCCAGGTCCTTGGGCCTGTTTTGGTCACTGCTGGAAACAGGATACTGGGCTTAATGGACCTTGGGTTGTTCGCATCTAAGCATTTCATTTTTAAAGTGTTTTAGAAGCTCTTTTCATACAAAATCTAAACTCCCTTTGCCTTTGTGTGCATACCACATTCTTTCCCATATACAACAGTTTTCCTTTTTTGGTGTTTTACTTCTGTCACCTTGTTTGATATATATATATATATATATATTTTTTTTTTTTTTCCCTGTACTATTATCTTTTCTTGTAGGAGTTGAACAAAAGGTCAGTTTGACATTACCATTTATAAAAGAAAGAAAGGAGAGGGCATGAAGAGGAAAAAAAAATTATGGAACAGGAGACACAGACACCGACACAGGGAGAAAGAGAGAAGCCAGACACCGTCTGACCAGAAGATACATCAATTACTACCTGCGTCAACCATGTTAGAGTTTCTTTTCTCCTCTTAAATATCTTTTCTCAGTTCCAAAATTTTGTTGAAATTTTATACAGTAAACCTACAATAAACAGATTAAACAAATTGCTCGTAGCGCTTTTAACACAAAGCTTTGGGCTCCTTTTACTAAGGTGCATTAGGGCATTAGCGCACACTACAATGCCACGCGCTAGACGCTAATGCCTCTGGAGAACTTGCATTAGCATTTTTGTCTATCGCGCGTTTTTGCGCGAGTTAATCTTCAGCGCGCGCTAAAATCGCTAGCGCACCTTAGTAAAAGGAGCCCTTAGGATATTAAAAGGTGAAATATGTTTAATATGTTTTGTCAGGTTAGTCTTATGCGTTTGTTTTGTTTCCCCCAGAAATCTGTAATTTTACTGTTTTGTACAGCGCTTAGAATTTTGATTAAGCGATTAATCAAATTTATAATAAACTTGAAATTTGAAATCCTTGAAACAAAACTCCCTCCCCTCTCCCCCTTCCCATTTGCAAAGGGTGAAAAACCAGCATCTATCTTACTATCTGCATACTCTTGTATGGGTGCCCATAAGGATCAAACTTTGGCCCCTTTACCTCTCTTCTCCATTATGACCGCCTCGTATTTCCCAACTAAACACACTGAATTCCAGCAAAATTGGAAAGGAAGCAAGGATGCATTTTTTCCAGGTTTTCAAACATGGTTTGGATTGCTACAGCAGTAAGTACACTTCTCCCTCCGTATTCGCTGTGATGGGGGATTAACAGACCTGGGAATACAGAAAAACGGTGAATAACTTTTTCATACGTTATTCGCTGTTTTCTATTAAAAACCATCGTGAATATGGTGAAACCGCAAATAACACGGTGAAGAAAGGGCTGGGAATCGGCGATTTTCTCTGTAAATGCTTGGAATCGGCGATTTCTTTATGCAAACTGATGTAATTGGAGGGGGCGGAGCCAGCAAACTAAAAAAAAACGCAAATAATCAAAACCGCGAATGCTGAAACCGCAAATACGGAGGGAGAAGTGTATAGCGACCAGTCTTTTAGGACTATTAGTGATATCAACAGAAGCAAAGAGGTGAAAGATCACTCCAGCACACGTTATTTATGCTCGAGAGAAAGACCGAAGTTAATATTCTAGGCTGTAAGTAAACAAAACAGATGTTTACTCTTCTTAAATAGCTTAAAGAAATTACTTACCCACTCTTTTACGAAACTGCGATCACAGTTTCTAGCGTGAGGAGCCGCACTGAATGGCCCGCGCTCATAGGAAATTAATGAGCATTGGGAACAGCGCGGGCCATTCAGCGCACCTCCCCGCACTAGAAACTGCGATCGCAGTTTCGTAAAAGGAGGCCATAGGTAACGCCCAAACAAATTTTTATATACCATTCTCCCAGGGGAGCTCAGAATGGTTTACATGAATTTATGGAGGTACCCAAGCATTTAACCCTGTCTGTCCCAGTGGGTGTCAGGTCAAAAGCGCGCCGGGACAAAGGCGCGCCCAGACAATTGAGCGCAGTGCGGGGGTGCGCGCCACCGAATATTACTGTTTTTAGGGCTCCGACGCAGGGGCGTGGGGGGGAACCCCCCCACTTTACTTAATAGAGATTGTGCCGCGTTGTGGGGGGCGTTGTGGGGAGTTTGGGGGGGTTGTAACCCCCCACATTTTACTGAAAGCTTCACTTTTTCCCTGTTTTTAGGGAAAAAGTTAAGTTTACAGTAAAATGTGGAGGGTTACAACCCCCAAACCCCCCATAATGCCGGCGCGATCTCTATTAAGTAAACTGGGGGGGGGGGCTCCCCAACAAAACCCCTCCGTCGGATCCCCTAAAAACTGTAATTTTCTTCGGCGCACGCCTCCGTCTTGCGCTCAGTTGTCGGCGCACGCCTTTGTCTTTCGCGGGGTTGTCTATGAACCGTCCCAGTGGGCTCACAATCTCTTTGGGGAGATTAAAGGGCAAATTCTATAAGAAGCGCCCAAAAATTAGGCGCCAAATTAGGCGCGGTTCAGCGTGATTCAAGTAAAATTGGGTGCTGTTTAATGAATCCCGCTGAGCGGCAACTATTCTGGAGGCGCCCAATAAATAGGTCAACCATAGGCACAACTAAAAGTTAGGCGGCCTGGCAAACTCTTAAGCACTGCTTAAAAGCAGCGATTCTGTAACAAGGCGCCTAACACGAAGCCACGCCCACGCCTAACAGGCATAGCGCCTATTTTTTTGAAGGCCACCTAAATTTTTCAAGGCGCCTTATTACCGAATCGCTCTTTCTTGATAGGCGCCTACGTTTCAATTATTGCTGATTATAAAGCTTAATTGAGCTCGTCGTTCAATTTAGCGAGGCGCTTATGTAGTTGGGCGTCTCCAAAATAGGTGTCTAATCATAGGCGCCGGTTACGGAATTTGGGCTCAAGTGACTTGCCCAGGGTCACAAAGTGCAGTGTGGTTTTGAACCCACAACCTCGGGGAGGGGGGAGGGCGGAGGCTGTAGTTTTAACCACTGTGCCACACTCTCAACAAAGGGTATCCACCTAGAGGTCATGTGATCTATTTCAGAGTGGGGAAAGTAGCCAGAGGTGAACAGCTGTTTGGGCTTCTTGATGATCAAAACTATCTATTATTCAAAGTGAGAGCAGAAGCTAATAGGGTGGGGGGAGGAAAGGGCTGTTGATAGTGCATTTGACAGTTGTTCCAGAGGTACTTCACGCCAAGTAAGGAAACAAGACTCTTCCTTCCCCCCTTCAACAAGGACACTGGCTATTTTATCTTGGGAATGTATGGCCCTCCTACAACTACTATTTATTATTTCTATAGCGCTGGGAAAGGTGTACGCAGCGCTGTCCATTTTAACATACAATAGACAGTCCCTGCTCAGAAGAGCTTACGATCTGATTTAGACAGGACGTTTAAGGGCTGGGGAGGTGAGAGTGGGTCTAGGCATCTGACAGCAGTGAGGGGAAGTTAAGAGTTGAAAGCAAGTTTCCCAAAAAGTAGGCCTTTGGCTTGGATTTGAACGCGGTCCCTCTGCAAAGTCAAAGCAGAAGCCAGGTGAGAACCGCCGCCCGCAAATTCGGAACCAACAAACCGCAGTGGAGGTTCGAGACAGTTGGTGTGCGATTTTGTCGGTCAAATCGCGGTGTTGTGCGGTGGCTCAGCACGCTCGCGTTTCGGCCTCTACGGCCTGCTTCGGGAGCCTCTTTGACTCACAACCACAATTTCTCTATTGAATAAGAAACTGGAGATTGAAAGTCGCTAGGAAGATCAGTCGTAAAAGCACAGACGCACACTGCGCACGTCACTGGAGCTGTAGCATTTTGACAGATGATCACTGTCAGATTCTAAGTTATGCTTTTTTATTTCTTTTCTATTCTTTGCTGGCTAATGGATACATTTTGGCTAGACAACTCGATATCCAGCCAGGGGTCAGGTGTGCTACAGCGATGGGGCCATAATGTATCTACAGGTGAGCAAGGGTCATTGATGCCATTTGTGAAAGCTTCAGGTTTGAAAATAATTATACATGCAAAATGACACCAGCGCAAGGTTTTAAAATTATAACCAAGATTTATTGAATTATTGGTTCTATTTTTCCATTATTAGATCAAAAGAACAGCATAATTGCTTACGTTGCGCTCATGGGAGATCATCATCGTGGCCAAAGGCTGGCCTTCTCACAATGGTCTCGTTTTCATATCTCATTTCATTCCATTATATAACTTTTGGTTTAGTGACATCATCAAGTTTGACGACCAATAACATTTCTATGGGTGGTCTTAAAGTTTAGACAAAGAAACATTCCTCCATGTTTAAAAGTTATACAAAGTTTTCAGAAAATTACTTTTGATTTCTGAATTAACATTATAACATTCAAGAGAATTTATAATTATTAACATGGTGCTGAGAAATTCTCAGCCGTAAAGGAAAAAACTCTTCCTAAGCTGACAGATTCAAATTGCATGGCCTTACACAGAAACCTTACTCTGGAGGAAGGGGGGGCAAATCCCCCTCTCCTCTCCCTGAAGCTTGGGCTTCCAATGCCCCCCTTCTTCCTATTCTTGAGGCTGACTCTAATTACTTCCAGATGCTGCCTTAGGATTTTCCTTAGTGTTTCTTCAGGTTTAAAATATTTTCAAAGCAACACAGTCATACACTTCAATCCAATCATTCACTCTTTGCTTGGCCAAGCTTTCATTCATTCAATAAATCATAATTTTCATTCAAAACTACATCCAATTCAGTTTGAGACACGTTATATCTCAGTTTGGAATATGGAGTCTAATATGCTCTTCCTAACTGGCCTAAGCACATCTGTAATCAATTAGAACCACGAGGCTAAAGGCGGGAAGCTGAACAAAGAACCAGAGAGGACAAAGAACAGCAGGGAACCAAGATGGAGTTCTTAATATCTCTATGCATGTATGTTACGCTTTACCTAATTTCCTCTATGATCTGGCTCAATAGCAAAGTACATAAAGAGAATATTATTATTCTTTTTCTTAATATTTATCTATAGTGTGTTTTTCTGGCCTTGGCTACATCTATATTCAGATTTTTATTCACCTGTTTTTCCGTACGCTTCTATTTGGGCGCGGTCCTTAACTAACACAGATGTTTGTCTAACTAGAATTACCCAGAATCATACGAAAAACTGGCCTTTTGTAGAAAAACGTCCACAAAAATACTGCACTATCACCCTAACCAAAAACGTCAAAAGAAAAAAACTGTTCGACAACCTCCTAACACTCGACCCCCAACTCTACAACCTATTGACCTCGACCACAAACTACAAAACCTTCAAAAAAGAAATAAAAACCCTTCTATTCAAAAACACATAAAACTGAACTAACACAATCAGAACTGTCCCAAGCATCACCTGCAACTACTCCATATGTACTTCTGATGTCATGACAATTCAGACATAATTTATGTTATGTTATGGTATGTTTGGAATAATGGTTACATATATGAGGTTCAATAAAAGAAAATTTTCACTGCCTGTTTCTATTATGACCATTTATTCAGTTTCATGGTTATTACAAAAAATATTTTTTTTATATGGAGGGGGGGTGTCAAAAAATTATGGGCCCCGGGTGCCACATACCCTAGGTACGCCACTGCATTACATTACAGATTTCTATTCCGCCATTACCTTTCGGTTCAAAGCGGATTACAAAAAGAGTTATGGAAGAAGGGTTACAACGTTAGATCAGAGAAGGTTTCTAAGAGAGGGGAAAGTAGAGGAAATCTTTTAAATAAATAAATAAGTAGAAGGAATGATACGATGAGTATAGGTATCTGACAGTGAATGCGAGTTAAGAGTTGAAACCAGCTTCAAAAAAAGTAAAATGGGTGCTTCATAGATTAGATTGTTACATACTTTCTGAATTTTATCAAAATACCTTCAAGGCATCGCAGGAATATATGCAACAAAGTCATGCTTCCGGAGGAATTTAAGATTAGATTTGGGGAAGACACTGAAATGAAACAGATGGTGGCAATAAAAGCTATACAGCACTCCCCCGATATTCGCGGGGGTTCCATTTCAGGAACCCCCGCGAATCTTGAAAAACCGCAAATACGTTTTTTCGTGGGGGGAGACTGTAGAGGGCAGTGGGAGAGGCAGGAGAGAGCAGCCGGAGCGCCGGCGAGTGAAGGAAATCACCCGCTGTATGCTCCGTCCACTTCTTCCTGTACTACAGTCGGGCCTTACCAATCAGGAGCTGCGTGCCAAAGCAGCTCCTGATTGGTAAGACCCGACTGTAGTACAGGAAGAGGCGGTCGGAGCACACAGCGAGTGATTTCCTTCACTCGCTGGCACTCCGGATGTCCTCTCCTGCCTCTCCAGCTGTCCTCTCCTGGTCGGCGGTTCGCGGTCGGAAAATACCATGAATGACTGGGAATGTGAATTCACGGGGAAGCACTGTACTTCCATTTAACTGAGAAAAAAAAAAAATCGGATATATTGTAATGCCCAAAGAGGTGATTTAAAGCTACAGCTCACAAATATGTGATGAGGCCAAGAAACTGGTATGCCGATATGCTTAACAATCTAGCAGAAGCAGCTTATTTAATTAAAATAATGAGGTCAACATGAAAAGACAAAAAAAAAATGGTACGCTAAGTTCAATAATGCATTCATCAGATTATAAATGCACTCGGTGTACTTCCGCTTGCCTTCACCATAATAGCTTCGAAGACACTGCTAAACGTGGCAATTTGCATATAATTGTCAATAATGATCTTTCATTTGTCTTATGCACTTTTTATTTAAATGCTTGTCATTATTCAATTGTTATATCTTATCCATCTAACTAGGACATAGCTGCATTCTACAATCAGTCATCTAGCAATAGATACATACCCCCTCTTTTACAAAGGTGCGCTAAGCTTTTTAGCGCATGCTAAACGCTATATCGTATGGACGCGTTTGCAGTTAGCACATGCGTTGATTTAGTGCATGCCAAATCCGCGCTACAATGCTTAGTGCGCCTGTGTAAAAGAGGGCCATAGTATATTACCAAGTTTCCAAGTTTGTCTTTTGATATATCGTTTACTCAACGTGTACCTAAACGGTTTACAATGGAGCAGAGTCTCTGAAACTGTGTGCCACGGCACAGTTGGTGTGCCCCGAAGAGATTCTGGGTATGCGACGAGATAGTCCAGAATTTTACTTTATTTTAAAAAAATTCCCTTTATAACTATGCACTAGAATAAATAATATATATGCAACTTACACAAGAGTCTGTCAATGTTACGAGCGTCTATGTGCATAAGGATTTAACCGCCAAGGCAAGCATCATCTTTGACGTGATTGGTCCTTGAAAACTATCGACAAGTCATTTGATTTTTTTATGAAGTAGTTATCCTAACTTGAGCGACAAAGCAATCAAGGCTTTGTTACCGTCTGGATCATCTTATCTTTGCAAACTTGGATTTTCAGCTCTGACAGAAATTAAATAATTAAAAAAAAAAAAAAAAAAAGAGAACAACTGGAGCTGGTGGATGATCAAAAGTGTGTTTGCTTGTCGACTATTGAGCCACACTTTGAGTCAATTTGCTCTCAAAAACAAGCACATCCATCGCATTGATTACCAATTCTATCTGCTTAACTTTTACCGTTGTTATAATTACCCATACATAGCTTAAAGAACTTGAAATAGAAAACTCTCAAATTTAATTTTTTGTTGGTTTTGCAATTTTATAATTTCAATTATAATGTGCTGTGAAAAACATTTACTCTGTTTAGTGTGCCAGAGCTAGAAAAGTTTGAGAGACACTGTATTAAGGGTTTTGTTACAAGTATCTCCACATGTAATTAACAGCTTTTAACACATATGAATCAGCAACATCCATGTGCAGGTAGTACTTTTAGAAAGCTATTTACTCATGGAGATCAGCTTCCAACTGCAGGTTCTAAAGGTGTATAGTGTGAGTATGGATAGAACATGCTTTGGGCAGGCTAGAATGGAAGATATGGATGGGGCAGACTGAATGGGCTTTATCTGCTGTCATTTTCTACGTATAAGGACATAAGGACATAAGCAGTGCCTCTGCTGGGTTAGACCAGAGGTCCATCGCGCCCAGCAGTCCGCTCACACGGCAGCCCATCAAGTTCAGGACTTGTATGTTAATCCTCTAGCTATACCCTTCTATTCCCTTTTCTTTCAAGAAATCATCTAATTCCTTCTTGAAACCCAATAACGTACTCTGTATCGGGCGATGGTGCGCCTGCATCTGGAGTACTGCGTCCAATATTGGTCGCCGTACCTTAAGAAAGATATGGCGATGCTCGAGAGGGTTCAGAAAAGAGCAACGCGCTTGATAAAAGATATGGAAAACCTTTCATACGCTGAAAGATTGTAGAAGCTAGGGCTCTTTTCCCTAGAAAAACGGAGACTTAGAGGGGACATGATAGAGACTTACAAGATCATGAGGGGCATGGAGAGGGTGGAGAGGGACAGATTCTTCAAACTTTCAAAAACTACAAGAACGAGAGGAAAAAATTGAGAGGGGACAGATTCAGAACCAATGCTAGGAAGTTCTTCTTCACCCAAAGGGTGGTGGACACCTGGAATGCGTGATACGTTGGATTATGAGCATAATCCGTTCCAGGAGCATGCTCGTAATCCAAAATGCTCGTTTATCAAAGCGAGTTTCCCCATAGGAAATAATGGAAACTCGCACCCCCCCCCCGCCGCGATTGGGCACCCCCCCCCACCACGATCGGGCACCCCCCCACCGCTTCTTACAGTCATCTGGGCACCGGCATGTCCTGTGCTTGGTGCCGGTGCCCGAAGATCGGCCTCCTTTTCTGCTGGGCCTTGAGCACCTGCGCATGCTCAAGGCCTGCGAGTTCACGTTCAGAACGTGCCCAGATGACTGTAAGAAGCGGTGGGGGGGGTGCCCAATCACGTCGGGGAGGGAAGGTGCCGGATCGCATCGGGGGGGGGGGGGCGGGGGCGCTCGTAAAGCTTGGTTTCCGAGGCGCCGATTTTGCAAATGTTTTGCTCATCTTGCAAAGCACTCGCAAACCGATGCATATCAGAAGCTATTTGTTGTTGTCTAGTGGAAAGCAGAATAGAATCTGTTACTCATGCTTTCTTTTGCATGGGGTCATAGGCACCATTTTGAACCAGGATTCAGGTCAGAATAGAAGTGACATGGGATTGTTCCTTCTTTCTACTCAACCACTATGAGTAATCCCTGGTAGGTGCTGTCATGGATGGGTTGGCGATCCTCACTTTTAGGTCAGCAACTGTTTGCGAAGGCAGATCTGCTGATGGGCATTTATGCACTGGCCTCTCCTGGCCATTGAAATCACTTTGACTATGAGGTCCAGAGGTTTTTAATTTTTAAGTTAAATATTTTTATTCAGATTATACGTAAACAAGAACAACTGTAACATAACGCCCCCTCCTTGGCCCACCCCCCTTACTATGCCACTGGCTGCAGTAATAATAATAATTTTATTCTTATATACTGCCAAAGCCATAATAGTTTGAGGCGGTTTACAAGAAGTGCTGGACAATCATGGAATAAAACAATATAAAGTCATCAGTACGTACATACAATGTGAAAGTAAAAAAAACAGTAAAACCTTAACTTACAAATCGATTAAATAATTTTGTTTTTAATTCGGAGAAACTGAAGGGAGATAGGTTCAAAACAAATGCAAGGAAGTTTTTTTTCACCCAAAGGGTCGTGGACACTTGGAATGCGCTACCGGAGGAAGTGGTCAGGCAGAGTACGGTACAGGGATTCAAACAGGGATTGGACGGATTCCTGAGGGATAAAGGGATCGTGGGATACTGAGGGAGGAGCTGGGATGTAACACAAGTATAGAAAGCCAACCAGGTAATAAGTATAGAAAGCTAACCAGGTAATAAGTATAGAAACCCAACCAGGTCGTGCATGTGCAAGACCGGAGGGTTAGGACTTCGATGGGAAGATAGGACTTCAATGAGAAACCAAGGTGGCAAGGGAGCCCCTTCTGGTGATTCAGACAGGTCGTGACCTGTTTGGGCCGCCGCGGGAGCGGACTGCCGGGCAGGATGGACCTATGGTCTGACCCGGCGGAGGCACTACTTATGTTCTTATGTTCTTATAAACAGCAAAGAAAATCGTAACTTGGAAGAACAAAAACCAGAAAGCCAGAACAAATATTTTTATTTATTCCATTTTTTTAGCTCTTGATTGGTGTAGCCCGACTTTTGCTACGGCGGTCGGAGCAGACTGCAAATGAGCGCGTCCGCGATTCGCAAACATGAATTTGCGGGGGGAACACACTCGTGAGAAGATTTAAAGAATCAAAGATACATCTGAAGGGTTTTGACTATCCTATAGAAAAGTTCATAAAAATATTGGGAGTGACTTTAGATCAACACCTTACCTTGGAACAACGCACAGATTTGTTACTCAGGAAATGTTTCTCAGTTCTTTGGAAACTCCAAACCATTAAGAAATATTTTGATACAGCTTCGTTTCGTTTGTTAGTTCAGTCATTGATACCGAGTATCCTTGATTATTGTAATATAATCTACCTGGGCGCCTATAAGAACATAAGAACATAAGCAGTGCCTCCGCCGGGTCAGACCATAGGTCCATCCTGCCCGGCAGTCCGCTCCCGCGGCGGCCCAAACAGGTCACGACCTGTCTGAATCACCAGAAGGGGCTCCCTTGCCACCTTGGTTTCTCATTGAAGTCCTATCTTCCCATCGAAGTCCTAACCCTCTGGTCTTGCGCATGCACGAAAATCTTCAAACAACTAAGAGAGGTTCAAAACATAGACATCTGACTGATTTTCAGTCTGAAAAAATAGGAGCATGTTACTCCTTATTACCAAAAATTATACTGGCTACCGATTGAGGCTAGAGTTTTATTCAAATTCGCATGTATTTGCTTCTAATCAATCTTCGGTATGTCCCCAGGTTACCTCGTTTCCCATTTCTCTTTAAATCACTCCAATAAGCCCACACGTAGAGTCCAGTTATCCTACTGTCAAATCGTGTCGTTTGAAGAGATTTCTCGAGAGAACTCTCTCCTTCCAGGCAGCCAAAATGAACGCCTGGTTTGGCAAAATCATGCCAGGAGTCTCATCCTATTATTTTTTTTTTTTAGAAAACTATTAAAGACACAACTATTTGACAAATTTGTAACCCAAGCTTCCTAATGCTTTTTAAATACAACATGTGTTGTGTACATTCTAGAAATTGACGTATCTTTTTGAATTGTATATTCGCTGGATGTTCAGCCATATCTGCTGTGAACCACCTAGAACCATTCGTGGTCTGGCGGTATATGAGAATAAATTATTACTATTATTAACTCATTCTGCCTTAATTAACATGAGCTGTTCTCGTCTCCTGTGAGCGTGGATAAATTCTTGTTATCTACAGTGCACGCAAGGCAGCCTATTTGTTGCAAATTTAAAATATTTCACACATCAGATTGTAGCCTTTTTTTTCCTATGTAGATTCAGGAAGATATGGATCAGGTCACTAAGGTCTTGCCCATCTCTTAGCATTTCCAAATCCCATGCATGCTTCGCAGTTAATTGACTCTGGCATAAATCACTTGACCCCTAAGGGGTTTCAATGAATGATCTATTCGGTGAAGTGCATATATTAAGACTTACTAGAAAGTGCAGAAGGGCTGAGCCAAATAAGTCTTTACCTGTCCCATGAAAAAGGTATGGGAGTTATGGAACTCGCTCCCGGCTTATCTTAGAGAAGAATCTATACTGGATAGATGTATGGTGGAACCTTGGTTTATGAGCATAATTCATTCTAGAAGCATGCTCGTAAACCAAATTGCTCGTATATCAAAGCGAGTTTCCCCATAGGAAGTAAGGGAAACTCGCTTGATTCGTTCCCACCCACCCCCAATTCCTCAAGGCCACCGGTGCTGCTCCCCCCCCCCCTCACACCGCCATCCCCCGCCTGCCCAAACAGAAGCCTTACCCCCATCTGGCACCGGCACACAGCCCCAGGACATGCCGGTGCTGGTGAACAAAGATCCTTCTTGTTGCCTGGGCCTTGAGCATCTGCACATGCTCAAGGCCTTCTGGCTCTCGCTCTCTCTGAGATTCTCTGAGATCTCTGAGAATCTCAGAGACAGCGAGAACCAGAAGGCCTTGAGCATGCGCAGATGCTCAAGGCCTAAGTAGCAGGAAGGATCTTCATTCACCGGCACGTCCTGTGGGCTACGTGCTGGTGCCAGATGGGGTATGGCTTTTGTTTGGGCGGGCAGAGGATGCCGGGGGGGGGGTATTTGGGAGCGATGCCGGTTCTCATGGGGGGGGGGGACGTTCACAGGGGGGAGACGGGCAAGGGGGGATAGCAATGCTCACAAAATGAGCCACAATTTGCGAGAATGTTTTGCTCGTTTTGCAAAACACTCACAAACCGCGTTACTCGCAAACCAAGGTTTGACTGTATTTATTTATTTTACAAATTTCTATTTCATTTAAACCTATATAACAGGTGAGATCAGTTAATAAACAAAAAAATTCCTCAGAAAATCAACTATGAAAAACTGAAAAGCCAAAAAGGCTTATACAAAAATCATATAAAAATTCTTCAGCAAGCAGCAATCATAAAGGGCCATTATCTAGAAGACGGCATTTACAAATAACTGCGTTTTAAGTAATTTTCTAAAGCTGCCCTTTTTGAAACATTTTCGCAGTTGTCTAACAAGTGAGTTCCACAATTTAACCTTGAAAACCTCTCTCCATAAGGATTTATTTGAAACCTAAAAACCCTTAGACTCGGCTTATCCAAACATTTAAAACACTTAGGCCCTCTTTTACTAAGGTGCACTATGTTTTTAGCGCGTGCTAAACGCTAACGTGTGCATGTTATCCTATGGACGCATTAGCGTTTAGTGCGCGTGTTTATTTAGCACGCGATAAACATGCGCTAAAACGCTTAGCGCACCTTAATAAAACAGGGCCTTAATCTTCTATGCGGTATGAGCGGATAGCGTAGCTGGTTTTAAGAAAGGTTTGGACAAGTTCCTGGAGGAAAAGTCTATATTGAGAAAGACATGGGGAAGCCACTGCTTGCTCTGGATCGGTAGCATGGAATGTTGCTACTCCTTGGAATTCTAGAATCTTGTTACTCTCTGGGATTCCGGAATCTTGCTATTCGTTAGGATTCTGAATGGAATGTTGCTATTCCTTGGAATTCTAGAATCTTGTTACTCTCTGGGATTCCGGAATCTTGCTATTCTTTAGGATTCTGAATGGAATGTTGCTACTCCTTGGGATTCTAGAATCTTGTTACTTTCTGGGATTCCGGAATCTTGTTATTCTTTAGGATTCTGAATGGAATGTTGCTACTCCTTGGGATTCTAGAATCTTGTTACTTTCTGGGATTCCGGAATCTTGTTATTCTTTAGGATTCTGAATGGAATGTTGCTACTCCTTGGGATTCTAGAATCTTGTTACTTTCTGGGATTCCGGAATCTTGCTATTCGTTAGGATTCTGAATGGAATGTTGCTACTCCTTGGGTTTTGGTCAGGTACTAGTGACCTGGATTGGCCATCGTGATAACGGGCTACCGGGCTTGATGGACCGTTGGTCTGACCCAGTAAGGCTATTCTTATGTTCTTATTTACTCTACATAAGAGTTGTTGCTCCCTTTGTGCCCCTGACCAATTATTTTCCCCTTCAGTGTTACATTTCCTTAAAACCGCTGTAGTTCTACCCTTTTTCCTCTTCTGTTCATTTGTTGTTTAAGTTTGTCCTGCCCTTGCTTTTATTCTCGTCTCCCCTAATTTCATTATGTTCGCCGCTTAGAAATTTTTATAAGCGTTTGTGTCAAATTTTAAATAAACTCGAAACTTGATTGCTTTTTACCTCTCCGTCAAACTGAAGGCTGCTATCGCACGAACAAAGTGCACAGCAATGATGCCGTTTTTTCAAATGGACCTTAGCATGTGGTGCAGGATGATTTTCCAAACCTTGTGGATATGCTGAAAAGGTCAGGCTTCAGAATGTTCTTTCAGGGTAGTGGAGCATTGACTTTGAATGGAAAGATTTAATGCCATTGTGTGCACCCAGCTAGATAAAACTCCAGGGAGTATACTGCTTTGAAAATATAACCATTGGCCCTTTCATCAATGTACACCTTTTATATAGTATTCGTCATCCTGTGCAAAGGAAAAAGAAGAGAGAAAATTGACCTTGCTGAAATTTTATGATTGTGGAATGTTTCTTTCATAAGGCATATGGCACTGCCAGAAGCACTCTTTTAATATATTGAAGATATAACTTAGAAACATAGAAGATGATGGCAGAAAAGGGCTACAGCCCATCAAGTCTGCCCACTCTGTTTACCCACCCCCTGTCTATGCCCTAATGACCCAATTTCCTTATCTTGACCCTCGTAGGGATCCCACATGGGTATCCCATTTATTCTTAAAGTCTGGCACGCTGTCTGCCTCGGTCACCTGCACTGGAAGCTTGTTCCAATGATCAACCACTCTCTCTGTGAAGAAATACTTTCTGGTGTCTGCAGCAGCCACTCTCTCCTCCTCTCCCTATTGGCTAAGGCTCTTAACATTTGCATCTCCTCTTCCTATAGGCTAAGGCTCTTTACACCTGCATTGTGATGTCATAGAACTTTCTGATTATAGAAACATAGAAACATGATGGCAGATAAAGGCCAAATGACCCATCATAGAAACATAGAAGATGACGGCAGAAAAGGGCTACAGCCCATCAAGTCTGCCCACTCTGCTTACCCACCCCCTGTCTATGCCCTAATGACCCAATTTCATTATCTTGACCCTCGTAGGGATCCCACATGGGTATCCCATTTATTCTTAAAGTCTGGCACGCTGTCTGCCTCGATCACCTGCACTGGAAGCTTGTTCCAATGATCAACCACTCTCTCTGTGAAGAAATACTTTCTGGTGTCGCCATGAAATTTTCCGCCCCTGAGTTTGAGCGGGTGCCCTCTTGTGGCCGAGGGTCCCTTGAGAAAGAAAATATCGTCTTCCACTTTGACACGTCCCGTGAGGTACTTAAATATTTCGATCAATTCTCCCCTCTCCCTACGTTCCTGCAATTTGTTCAGTCTCTCTTCGTACGAACTTGGGCTGTGTCCTTTCATCTATAATCCACTGCACATACACAGACATGTACTCACACACACACACACACACACACACACACACACACATGCAGCAAATAACTCAGTGATGCAGAAATTACGTTAGTGTCTTCTATTCCGCCAATACCTTTCGGTTCTAGGCAGATTACAGAAGAATTGTTTTGGGCATACGCAGTGAAATTACAAGATAGATAATTCGAAGAAGCATTAGGGTCTGGGGATATATTGAGAAGATTAGTTTGGCTTGACAAATTTCCTGAATAACTTGGTTTTTTATTCTCTCCTGAAGGTTTTGTAGTTGGACGTTGGAGATGTGGTGGTCTAGTTTCCCTGTTTGGGTGGCTAGTAAGAACATAAGAATAGCCTTACTGGGTCAGACTAATGGTCCATCAAGCCCAGTAGCCCATTCTCACGGTGGCCAATCCAGGTTACTAGTACCTGGCCAAAACCCAAAGAGTAGGAACATTACAGCATCTCAAAGAATAGCAAGATTCCGGAACCCCAAAGAGTAACAAAAGATTCCGGAACCCTAAACAGTAGCAACATTCCATGCTACCAATCCAGGGCAAGTAGTGGCTTTCCCCCGTGTCTATCTCAATAACCTTTCCTCCAGGAAGTTGTCCAAACCTTTCTTAAAACCAGATACACTCTCCGCTCTTACCACAACCTCTGGCAATGCGTAGAGTAGACAATGTTTTACGTTCTGGTCCCGCGACCAAGAAGTGACATCAGAAGGGTGCCGAGGCTGGTGTGAGCAGCAAGTGGAAGATGCTGCTCATGCTGACAAACTTTTAAAGAGGTACGCAGGGAGGACGGAGATGAGGAGAGGCGCCGGCACCCCCAATGAAGACGGCACTCGGGGCGATATGCCCCCCAACTCCCCACCACCTTACTATGCCACTGGGCTAAGCCAATATTCATTGACTGACCAGATAGGTCTTAGCGACCAAAGATAGGGCTCCTTTTACTAAATGGTGCTAGATGGTTTTTATCACGGGCCGGCAGGGTAAATGTTCTGCCGCTAATAACATATTAAATGATGGCAGATAAAGACCAGGATGGTCCATCCAGTCTACCCTGTAACTACATTACAATTTCATGATTGAATTCTTTTCTTTGTTTCTTCTGGGCGACAAACCTTAGAAGTCCACCTTGTACTGACTTGCGGACGATACAAAACTATTTAGTGGAGCTGGGACTAAAGAGGAATGCGAAGAATTGCAAAGGGACTTGAACAAATTGGGGGAATGGGCGGCGAGATGGCAGATGAAGTTCAACGTTGAGAAATGTAAAGTATTGCATGTTGGAAACAGAAACCCGAGGTACAACTATACGATGGGAGGGATATTATTGAATGAGAGCAACCAAGAAAGGGACTTGGGGGTAATGGTGGACATGACAATGAAGCCGACGGCACAGTGCGCAACAGCCGCTAAGAAAGCAAATAGAATGCTAGGCATAATCAAGAAGGGTATTACAACAAGGACAAAAGAAGTTATCCTGCCATTGTATCGGGCGATGGTGCGCCCGCATCTGGAATACTGCGTCCAATATTGGTCTCCGTACCTTAGGAAGGATATGGCGTTACTCGAGAGGGTTCAGAGGAGAGCGACACGCTTGATAAAAGGGATGGAAAACCTCTCATACGCTGAGAGATTGGAGAAACTGGGTCTCTTTTCCCTGGAGAAGAGGAGACTTAGAGGGGATATGATAGAGACTTATAAGATCATGAAGGGCATAGAGAGAGTAGAGAAGGACAGATTCTTCAAACTTTCGAAAAATAAAAGAACAAGAGGACACTTGGAAAAGTTGAAAGGGGACAGATTTAAAACGAATGCTAGGAAGTTCTTCTTTACCCAACGAGTGGTGGACACCTGGAATGCGCTTCCAGAGGGAGTAATAGGGCAGAGTACAGTACAGGGGTTTAAGAAAGGATTGGACAATTTCCTGCTGGAAAAAGGGGATAGAGGGGTATAAATAGAGGATTACTGCACAGGTCCTGGACCTGTTGGGCCGCCGCGTGAGCGGACTGCTGGGCATGATGGACCTCAGGTCTGACCCAGCAGAGGCATTGCTTATGTTCTTATGTTCTTATGGTGTCCCCTCGCAGTTTCCCGCTTCTGATTTTCCACGGATGCCCCCTTGTTGCCGCGGGACCTTATGTTCTTATGTACTGTCCTTAGGTTCCATCCACTAGAATTGCTGTTGAAGCTTACTCCAGCCTATTCAAACCATTTAGATTCTAGTTCACGATCCTCTGTGTTCATGCCTCTCTACAGGTTGTAGGTGAGGCCCCACTTGGAGTATTGTGTTCAATTTTGGAGGCCGTATATGGCGAAGGATATAAGAAGACTTGAAGTGGTCCAGAGAAAGGTGACAAAAATGGTAAGGGGTTTGAGCTAGAGAAGGACACGGGGACAAATTTGTCCCCGCCCCCGCAAGACCTCATTTTCCCATCCCGTCCCCGCGTGTGCTTTTCCTGTTTCTGCCCCATTCCTGCAAGCTCCGTCCTCATCTGCATGAGCCTCAAACACTTTAAGATCATAAGCGTTTGAGGCTTGTGCAGTTAAGGCAGAGCTTACTGTAATGGAGCAGGGACAGGGATTAAACTTTTGGGAATGGGACGGGAAAATTGAGATCCTGCAGGAACGGGGACAAATTTATCCCTATGTCATTCTCTAGTTTGAGCTAATTAACATACAAGGAGAGACTGGTAGAGCTGAATATCTGTACTATAGAGAAAAGGCAGGACAGGGAGATAGAAACATGATGACAGATAAAGGCCAAATGGTCCATTCGGGCTGCCCATCCACAGTAACCATTATCTATTCCTCTCTCTAAGAGATCCCATGTGCCAATTCTGCCTTTTCTTTATCAGTTTCTACATATTTCTCCCCCTCACCTTTGAGTCTCACAATGCCAGTTTTGCACTTCTTCCTATCGACAAATATCTAAAAAGGTCTTGTCGCCCCGTTTTACTATGTCAGCTATTTTTCCTTCCATTTGCATCTTTGCTTTCCTGACTGCTCGACCAGCCTCTCTTAACTTTTCCAGATATGTATGCCCGTCTTCCTCTTTCTGCGATCTTTTATAGTTTGTGAAAGCTAACCTCTTATTCCTTACCTTCTCAGATACTACTTTTGAGAACCAAAGCGGCCTTCTTTTCCTCTTACTTTTACTTACTTTACCTCACAAAAAGATTTGCCGCTGTTGCCATTACTCCTTTCAGTTTTGCCCACTGCATTTCCACTCCTTCCAGACGTTCCCATCCTGACAACAATTCCTACAGTGTTGACTTATCCTTCCTGAGCGCTTCTAAGTGTGTAGCCTCAATGGAGACTGCCCCCAACTTTGTTGGATGGGATGAGAACTTTTCAACAGCCCATAAACATCTATCTCAAAAAGCATTAAAAAAAACAACAACGAATATCGCTGACCTATGCAACCAGCTATCACAGCTCAAAATGATTCCAAAAAGAGTAGAAAAGAAGCTACATTATAGAAACTGATCAGCGTTCGGGGGATCTTTCAGCTCTGGAAACAACACAAACAGCATATTATAGGAAACTGTCAAAGTGACATTTTGTACGAAAATGCTAACAAAGCAAACATGTTGGCCTTTTTTGCAAGCTACAATGAATGACAATTAGGAAGGTTAAAATCAGAGCCGTGACACTGGTATCAAAGTCTGATCACACTGCTAATTGTTGTGCCAAATATAAGCCAATTTTTATACATCACAGTTAACCCTTTCACAGCATTCAAAATTGCAACGGTTAGAGAATGGTCGGAACATTATTTTTTTTCTTTTTGATTAGGATTTATATCGTCCACATACAGGAATGGCTATGGGTGTTACCTTCACTCCATCTATAGTTGATTTATACATGATTGAATTTGAGAAATAGCCTTAGCTGGCATCGCTCTATCAATCTCAAACTAATGATGTAAAATTTTTTTTATGCCATTATAAATCCGGAACTTATATATAAACCAATACTTTCAGAAACTCCGAATAGATTGTAAATCTTAATTTTTCTGAGAGGCCTCAGCCCCACCACTCCACCGCTAAGTATATCTTGATAGCGGGAAGAGCAAGATCTTTAAGTGAGTGGTGAGTCGGATGACAGAAGCGGCTATGGGAGACCCTTGATAAAGCACATTGGTGCGTGACATATCAGGTCATCTTCTCCTGAGTCATTTCAGCTAAAAGATAAGTTTTGGATTTTGGCTGCATGTTGTGCTGCTTCTTTCCTCCTTATAGATAGGCATAGGTCTGCCTGCTGTATTACATTAAACATAGAAACATAGAAATAGACAGCAGATAAGGGCCATGGCCCACCAAGTCTGCCCACCCCGATAACCCTCCCCTACCTTTCTCTGTGAAGAGTTCCCACGTGACGATCCCATTTTGACTTAAAATCAGGCACGCTGCTGGCCTCGACCACCTGTGAATCTTTGCATTGGTACGGCATGCATGTTTTTTGCCTTAACATTTATTGTACTTCATCTACTAAACTCAATAAAAAAATTTTTGAACTTAAAAAAAAAATTGGAAGAGAATATTTAGAATTCTAATGAAAAAATAGAAAAAAAATATATAAAAATAATAAAAGGCATGAAGTTATTTGGAGGCCTATGATGAAGTCCACGGAATGCTTCCCGCTATCAAGATATACTTAGCGGTGGTGGAGTGGTGGGGCTGAGGCCTTTCAGAAGAATTAAGATTTGCATTCTATTCGGAGTTTCTAAAAGTATCGCTCTATCAATGACATTTTTGTTTTGTGGAAAGAGGATGTTCAACAATTACATGTATACCATCAAGGACTTCTTTTATCAAAGCACATAATTAGACTGTACTAATTTGGCAGTTACCACAGGATGCTTGAATGTATCCCCTGGAATGCCTTTTTTTAAAAAAATTATTATTTTAATTTATAATATACAGTCAAAGATAAACTTTAAAAAAAGAAATACAGTGGTACCTTGGATTACGAGCATAATCCGTTCCAGGAGCATGCTCGTAATCCAAAATGCTCGTTTATCAAAGCAAAGTTCCCCATAGACAATAGTGGCAAAAGCAACGATTGGTTCCAGAACCCGGGGTATGTACCTGTCGGGGCCGGGTGCTGCAGCGCCGTCTCCTCCGTCCGTCATGAAGAACAACCCTACAGTGCCACTTCGGGGGGGATGCCTTTAATGTGCCAGCCGCTGGAGAACCTGCAGTGCTGCTTCAGAGGGATGCCTCCTCCATCCGCTGGCCAGCCCTCCACTTCGGATGCCCCTCGCATGCTGGAGAGCCCCCACCCAATCCCACACAGCCGAGCACCGCCCCACCCACACGTCGCGCACGACACGCACAATGCCGATGATTGATGCTGTGCGCATCACATGTAACGCGCAAGGGGGACGGCCCCCGGCCGTGCAAGCCCAGACAGAGGTCCTCCAGCCTGCGAAAGGCACCCGACGTGGAAGGCTGGCCGGAAGACGGAAGAGGAATCCCCTGAAGCAGCGCTTCCTGGACTATAAGTGCTCGTTTATCGGGGCAGTGCTCGGTTTGCGAGTCAAAAGTGCGCTGAGTGTTTTGCTCATCTTGCAAAACACTCGCAAACCGGGTTACTCGCAAACCGAGGTTCCACTGTACAACGATTTCTTTAAGGAAACCCAGTAATGCTTCAAATGAAGAAAGCCATAGCATGATGGCTGAAACGTTGATTCTGCCTACCCAGATGCAGCAAGACCCAGAAGGTTGCAACAATCAAGATTTATGTTTGAATATCGGCTGGTATATTGCACCTTTTCCTCATCTGCTCACAGATACATGAGGAGGGGCATAATGAAAAAAAAAAGGTCTAAGTCCCTTTTTGGCCTAAGGCTTTAAGCGCCCAAAGTAGGCAGCAGGGAAATGTCCATTCTTGAAAAAAAACTTCCAAAATGTGAGGGTTTTTTTTTTTTTAGAATGGCCTACATGTATGGGGAAGTAGAATGGGGGACCTTGATTTAGCCTGTTGTTCTGGGTAGGGGGCATAGATATGATCTTTATTGAGTTGAATCTAAACGAGTAGTATTTCCACCTTAAAATCGGCGTCTGGCCCCGTGACGCTGTTGCCACGTAGTACAGTGTTCCCGGGCCTGTAGATATAAAAAGCTAGCAGAAGACGCCGCCGCCATCTCTAAAGACAGAGTGGTCATAAGGGCTGACGGCTTATTATTGGGGTAAGAAGCTTGCTATCGGGGCGATTCTCTATAAAGTATATGGATCACTAGGATAGCGATTGTGTACGTACGTTGTCTAATGTAACTTTTGCTGTTTTCATAGGGGAAAATTCCTTGATAAAGCTACTTCTAGCGAAACATGTCGGTATGACATTCCCCTAGCCGGAGACCACATTCAAAAGCTAAGTGATAGCTTATAAAATCATAAAAATATTTGAATTTCAAAAGTGTTTGATAAATATGCAGAAGTGAAGAATATTTGTTAAAATTGATTAGAACAATTGGGACCCGATGACGAGTTGACACATAAAGCTTGGAACAATGAAATATTATTGAGTTCCAAGTGGTGCCGCTGAGGATCCTTTAAAACTGTATGCAAAAATTGAAAAACCATAAGGGTATTCAAATGGTGGAATAATTATACTCGCGCGCAAAACACAGGGGAAACAAATCCACAGAAAACAGAATAGTAAAAACAAGTGGAATTGTCCAATAATAAAAGGTGCAATAAATAAAGATGTCTTTCAACTCATCTGGACAAACAGGTTATCCTTTATTCTTCCAAAAATACTCGACCCGACATGTACATGTTTCGGCCCTACGGCCTGCGTCAGGAGTCTTGAGGATCTTTGGGTATAAGTAACCACGAGTATGGACCACTCTAAAATGCTGTATATATCAAAACGCCGTCGTCTGAATGCTTACTGTAAAGTAATGATTGGAAAGCATTCAGACGACGGCGTTTTGATATATACAGCATTTTAGAGTGGTCCATACTCGTGGTTACTTATACCCAAAGATCCTCAAGACTCCTGACGCAGGCCGTAGGGCCGAAACATGTACATGTCGGGTCGAGTATTTTTGGAAGAATAAAGGATAACCTGTTTGTCCAGATGAGTTGAAAGACATCTTTATTTATTGCACCTTTTATTAATGGAATAATTATACTACCATATGTGAAATAGTCTACATGTATGTTCAGGCATTTAACCACCCAGACCACCACTACGTCTACCTTTAAGCCCTATTCTCAAAATAAAATCACCCTAAACAAGACTTTTTAGGTATTGGAGGGACCAGTCCTTCGCCTAAAAGCACTATTCTCTAACCAATATCTGTCATAAGTGCCAGTTAGAGAATCGTAGAATTGTCCCTCCCCCCTCCCCCCCCCCCCCCCCCCGCAATGATTGTAGTAGGACAGATGCCCAATCTTTCCTACCGGAACGTGCCGCAACCCCCCAAAAAATATCCCACCCTCGCAATGATTGTGGCAGGAGAGATGCCAAATCTCTCTTTCCGGAGCCCTCCCGCCAAAAATAATTGCTGGCAAGTGGGGGGGTCCGGTGGGGGTGGTGCGGCTATAGCTTTAACCACTGCACCACTCTAGAAATCAAAATGTAGTAAATATGAGCAAAGTATAGGACAATGAAGCCCTTGTGACATCACTGATGAGGTTGGCTTTTATTGGAGCAATGAGGCCTTATGACATCACAATACCAGCTCTGGTTATCAGAGACTGAAACTTTTCACACTATTTATTTATTCCATTTTCTATGCTGTTCTCCCCAGGGGAGCTCAGAACGGTTTACATGAATTTATTCTGGTACTCAAGCATTTTTCCCTGTCTGTCCCGGTGGGCTCACAATCTATCTAATGGACCTGGGGCAATGGGGGGATTAAATGGCTTGCCCAGGGTCACAAGGAGCAGCATGGGATTTGAACCCACAACTTCAGGGTGCAGAGGTTATAGCTCTAACCACTGTGCCACACGCACCCCACCGTTAATAACTTTTTTCCCCCTTTTATTTAGGTGCACTGCCGACAAGCATGCGTTAAATGCTGCTCAGCTTGATACAAGGGGGCGGAGTTGTGTCAATAATAAAACAACTTCAAATGAATACCGAATATCCATTTAATCTACGTATGATTACAATCTGGAAAAAAAAGTGTGCAAGTTAGTGAGGATTTCAACATCTTTCTTTCCTTTTTACCCCAATGGCTGCACAATGTTTTAGTAGAGATACGGGAAAAGCATTGTAGAAGGGAGATATAGAGCAGATAAAGCACCTTTTTTTTTTCCGATAAAGGTGTCTTTGTGATAAGAGGCGCATTTAAAGCAATCGTGGGAATAGAGTTTTCTTTCAGTATTTTCAAATAAGACGTTTTACCAGATTACATTGTAGCCAAGACTTTTGACTATGTCCTGCAAAGCTTTATAAAACATTGCCGTTTGAGAATACTGCAATAAGTAAACTTGTCTCCTGTAGTTTGGGAAACAGTTTTATATTATAGTAACTAGTGTTTAAGCCCGTTACATTAACGGGTGCTAGAATATATGCCTGTATGTCTTTCTTTCTTTATGTTGTTTCTCCCTGCTCCTGTCTCTTTCTTCCTTTCTTTCTGTCTCTCTCCCTCCTGCTATTTTTCTCTCTCTCTCCCTGGCACCCTTTGTCTGTCTGTCTTTATTTCTGTCTGTCTCTCTACTCCCCCCACCCCCACACACACACGTTCCTTTGCAGAAGCAGCAGCGGTATTTCCCTTCTCCTCCAGGTCCCTGTGAAGTAGTAGCAGCATTTTCCCCCACCCCCCATTCCCTTCTCACCCCCCCCCCCACTTTCCTTTGCAGAAGCAGCAGTGATATTTCTCTTCCCCTCCAGATCCCTGTGAAATAGTAGCAGCATTTTCCCCCATTCCCTTCTCTTACCACTCTTTCTTGATAGGCGCCTAAGTATCAATTATTGCTGATTAAAAAGCTTAATTGGGCTTGTTGTTCAATTTCGATAGGCGCCTATCTAGTTGGGCGCCACCGAAATAGATACCTAACATTAGGCGCTGGTTACAGAATTTGGCACTTAAAGACCTTATGGTCCATCCAGTCTAGCCAACAAGGCGGTCCAAGTTGTATCTACTGCTCCAAGCAAGTTATACTCCTCTAAGCCCTATTTTAAGTGTGAAGGTCATTTAAGTTTTCTTTTCATCTTCTTTCTGTATAGGGATCCTTTGGGGCTTATTTTCAAAAGAGATAGAAGTCCAAAAGACAGCATGAATCGGCACTTGGACATCTTACTAGTCAAAACATCCAAGTGGACATTCTCAAAACAAATTTTCTAGATGTCTTTCTGGTTGTTTTGTCTCCAGTGTGTCCAAATCTTAAGGGGGCTTGATACAGGTGTGTTTTGGGTGGGCTTAGGACTTGGACACCTGGCAGGGATAATCAAATCTTTAGAAAAATGTCTAGGGATTTTTTTTTTTTAGATGTTTGGAGCTAGATCTATTTCAAGTGTCTAAACCACTACAAAGGTGCCCAAACTGATCTGATGACTACTGAACTACTGGATTAAGGCAAAACAATGACGGATATGATGGTATCTGTTATTAATGCTTCCGATTTTAGTTATTTTGCAAAGTGTTTGATGTGGGAAAAGCAAAAACACTTTAATGGGGCCATGGACATCATCATTGGTCAAAAAACCCGGTTTATTTATTTATTTATTTAATTTGTGTTAATTAAATCTAAATTAATTTGCATTAGAAAAGCATTAACTTGTGTGATCAATAACAGGCAATATCAATGTGATTTTTCCAAAAATTCTTATCACTTTCAATAGAACCTTTTCACATTTGATTTCTGATGTCGGCCATTGAATAATAAAAATAGTACTTAGCTTGCTCCCAACGGAACTTTGGCCTATCCATTTCTTCTGAACGTATGAAGAAAGGCTGAATAAATTGCAGCTATATTCACTCGAAGAACGTAGAGAGAGAGGAGACATGATAGAGACATTTAAATATATCACCAGCCATATTGAGGTGGAGGATATCTTCTTTTTTAAAGGTCCCTCGGCCACAAGAGGACATCTGCTGAAAATCAGGGGTGGGAAATTTCATGGCGACACCAGGAAGTTCTTCTTCACTGAAAGGGTGGTCGATCGTTGGAATGAACTTCCACTTCAGGTGATTCAGGCCAGCAGCGTGCCGGATTTGAAAAGGAAATGGGATACACATGTGGGATCTCTAGGGGGGTAAATTCAAGGGGGTAGGGTTGTTGGAGTGGGCAGACTTGATGGGCTGTGGCCCTTTTCTGCCGTCATCTTCTATGTTTCTATATTTCTAAGTACTTATTCAACGATGTAAAGTCAAGGCTGTTTATTCGATCAATTATAAGTGCTCTGGCTGCTTTATTCAAAAGCCAATTGCGGAGAGGCAGTATGCAGTTGGCTTTCAAATAAAGCGGCCAGTGCACTGAGGGGGCATGTTGGAGGCATGTTATGGGCGTGCTTAGCCCTTGGACATTTTGTGGTGATAATCAAACATTTCCCAAGACCTCCAGGATGGAATTTAGATGCTGGAGCTAGACCTGTTTTAAAAGGGTCTAAGTGCCAAAGAGGTACCCAAATTCACCAGATGACCACCGCAGGGTTTAAGTAATGACTCGCCATTCTGAACCCCTCCCACTCCCCAAAATATTAATGAACAGTAGCACATGGTATGGGAAAGACTAGTAGAGCAGCTAGTGAGGACGACCCAGGCCTATAAGGCACTTTTACCATTACATTTATGATGGGGAGTGTGAGACCACCTAAACCCTACTCTACTTCCATAAAGGTGCCACCTGCAGCCATGAGGGCTATTGGGATGGTATACAAGTGTGTCTAGTAGGTTTTGGGGGAGTTTTGGAGGGCTCACCATATATTATAAAGGGTATATTGAGAGACGAACTTCTGGCACTCTATATGTGAAGATCACAGCAGTACACTCTAAGATGTTCCACTGCACTCCTAGTGTTTATCCCATGCAATCTTCAATTCTGTCACCATTTCTGTCTTCAAAACCTGCTTGAGAGGGCTTTCTAGGCATCCACCACCCTTTCTGTGAAAAATCATTTTGTATTTTAATGCTGCCCTTTCTACCACCCTGCAAGCTCAACTCGACCTGTAGTTTCACCATTTCCACATCTCTGAAAACAATTAATTTGTATATTTTTAAAAGTCTGCATCACGTCTCACTGCTTTTATCCAAGCTCCACTGGCTTCCGATTATCTCCAGAGTCCACTTCAAATGTGCCTGCCTCACTTTCAAGATCCTACACGGTATTCTCCCTCCCTTCATTCCTCTTTCTTGGAACTCCTCTAACCCCAATTCTGCCAGATCCATCCAAAAACTGAAACTTTCCTTTCTCTCTCTAAAAGGCGTTTCACTTGTAGGAAAACTAGGTTCTTCCCTCCCTTTCAGAATCACTCAGCTCTGGAACAACCTTACCTCCCCTCTTAGGAATCTGAGCTCCCTCCAACTCTTCCGTAAACATCTGAAAACCTGGTTATTCTCAAAAATGTAACTCCTCCTCCCTCTCTGGTTATTCTAGTCCTCTAAATTTTCTCTTCGTTTTGCCTCTTCCCTCCACTGGAGTTCCTTTCTACGCTAACTCTTGTTAACCGTATCGAGCTTTACGAATGTAGAGATGATGCGGTATACAAACCTAAGGTTTAGATTAGACTAGCTGATGCCCCGGCGTTGCACGGGTATTTAATTATAGCAATAACACTGTAAATGGATTCAAATAAAGATACTTTATAGTGGTGAAAGAAATTATTTTTTTACAGCTTTATAAAAAGTACAATATTCAAATTATAATGTGAAATATTTGACAAAATGAATACAATACAACTAACACAAAACTTGATTATAAACAACATTTTTAGTTTCACCTCCAGGAGCAAGAACATATAAATTCTTGGGTGAACCCACCCTTGAGCAAGCAACATAGAGTTGTCCATGGGGAAAACAGGGGGATCTTAAATCCACTCCACAGTATGTAATAGTCTGTCCTTGTGATTTGTTGATTGTGATAGAGAATGCAAGTCTCACTGGAATTTGCAATCTCTTAAACTGAAAAGGAAGATGTGTTGTAAGTTTTGTTCAAATCGGGCAAGCCGTTTTTGCGTTGGCAGCTTTTTACAATTTTCCCATTGACATGAATGGGTGAAATCATATTTTCTGTTTGTAGCTCCGCCCACGTGTGCAGGTGGGCCGCGAGACCCCCAGAACATATCACCCCAGGTAATGAGGGATCTGCATACCAAGTTTCGTTCAAATCGGGCAAGACGTTTTTGCATTGGCAGCTTTTAACATTTTTGCCATTGACATGAATGGGTGAAATCTAATTTTCTGTTTGTAGCTCCGCCCACGTGTGCAGGTAGGCCGTGAGACACCCAGAACATATCACCCCAGGTAGTGAGGGATCTGCATACCAAGTTTCGTTCAAATCAGGCAAGCCGTTTTTGCGTTGGCAGCTTTTTACATTTTTTCCATTGACATGAATGGATGAAATCTGATTTTCTGTTTGTAGCTCCGCCCACGTGTGCAGGTGGACAGCGAGACCCCCAGAACATATCACCCCAGGTAGTGAGGGATCAGCATACCATGTTTCGTTCAAATCGGGCAAGCCGTTTTTGCGTTGGCAGCTTTTTACATTTTTGCCATTGACATGAATGGGTGAAATCTGATTTTCAGTTTGTAGCTCCGCCCACGTGTGCAGGTGGGCCGCGAGACCCCCAGAACATATCATCCCAGGTAGTGAGGGATCTGCATACCAAGTTTCGTTCAAATCGGTCAAGCCGTTTTTGCGTGATCGCGGCACATACACACACACACACACATACATACATACATACATACATACACACATACATACCTCCGATTTTATATATATAGATTAGATTAGATATTCCCCTATCCCATGGTATATGAGTCTACAATGTACTATGTAATAACATGGAGAAACAACTCTTGACCCCTTGTCTATGCTGTAATGTAATGTCGAGCCATATTATATTGAATCTACAATGTGCATATATCAGGAAGTATTTCCACAGTCTCTAGTGGAGATTTGCAGAATCAAAACCAGCCTGCTTTGAATAAGGAATTCTATAATAAAGAAGATTGATTCCATGTCAAATTATCCTGCTGAAATGTTGGCTTTGCAGAACATTCGTGTAGTTTTCACTTCTGAAAGGCTAATGCCACAATTAATGTCGATGTCCTTGAAAAGACTGGGCAAAGCATTTATTTTGCTCTTGCAATTAATTATCCTTTTGTGTAATATCAGATTATCATTAAATTAACTACGTCAATAGCAAAGCATCATTTCATTCCTATACTGAGATTTACTACCATCCATCCCTATCTAATATTAGATGGTAGGCCGTGCATGCGCACTAAAAAAAACGTGTTCCCTGATCCGTCGCGAAAACACGAGTGCGCATGCGCGCGTTTTACATCATCACCTACTCTCCACCTCGCACCACCAATCACTGTCATCACCTGCTCTCCACCTCGCACCACCAATCACTGTCATCACCTGCTCTCCACCTCGCGCCACCGATCACTGACATCACCTGCTCTCCACCTCGCACCACCAATCACTGTCATTGCCTGCTCTCCGCCTCGCGCCACCGATCACTGACATCACCTGCTCTCCACCTCGCACCACCAATCACTGTCATCACCTGCTCTCCACCTCGCGCCACCGATCACTGTTCCTCCTGCACCATGCCACGCCAGGCATGTTCGCAACCGGCCTCGAGCTCCTGGGGGCCGGCGGCGCGAGCCGCCCGGCGGTGCAGTGCTGAGGTCCCGCCTCCGCCCTACACGGCGCCGCCAGACCCGGCCCTACACTGAGATCGGGTTGCCATGGAAACCCCGCCGCAGCCTCGCGGCTAGGTAGGGGGACAATAATCGCGCTTATGTTCAAGCCGCCGCCACGACTCCTCTCTCGAACCGCACCAGGATCGAGAGAGGAGCTGCGGCGGGGGCTTGAGCATAAGCGCCATTGTTGTCCCCCTACCTAGCCGCGAGGCTGCGGCGGCCTTCCTCACCTGACCCCACCGTTCCTTCCCTTCAGTTCAGCTCCGCCTATGTTAAAAGGAGCTGCTTTGAAATTGGAGCCCTGCCGCCACCGTAACACGTTCCCTCTGCCGCGGTCCCATATGTCAGAGAAGGGGCGGGACCAAGGCAGAGGGGAACGTGCTACGGCAGTGGCAGGGCTCCGATTTCGACGCGGCTCCTTTTAACATTGGTGGATTCACTGCACCTGATGGAGGGAGGGAAGGAAAGGTGGTTGGGCGCTGTTGAGCCCCTCTTTGCCCTCAGACCCTCTCCTAACTGCTCCCTCCTGTCTCAGACCACTGGGGGGAGGTGCCTGGAGGGAGGGAGGGAAGAAGAAAGAAGGGGCCCTGGCAAGCCAGTTATCAAAAGCCAACCATAGCCTGGGACCCCTACATGATATGAATAATGACCAGACAACAAAAGGTAAGAAAATAATTTTATTTTCTGTTTTGTGATTACAATATGTCAGATTTGAAATGTGTTTTGAGGGAGGCTGCCGCGGCGGCTTTGGACAGAGGGGTACCATTTTCGTGGGAGCCGGCCTTCGGAGAGGCTTGGGACGCGGGGACGGATGCGGGAGGGGCTGCCGCTGCGAAGGGCTTTGGTGGGGGAGCCAGCCAGACCGCGAGTGTGGGGACGTTGTAAGCGCGGATTGGTCAAGGAGCCGCCGCTGCCGAGGCTTTGAAATTGCTCTCCCACCGTCACTCCCTCCCGCCCCGGCTCTGCCTCTGCCCCTGCCCAGGTTCAAAAGCAGTAGACATCTAGCACCCGTTAATGTAACGGGCTTAAACACTAGTTTCTATAATATTCATTTTCATTATTATTTTTAAATTATATCTTTTGCTAAGCCATGTTTGCAAAGATCACTTTTAAAAGGGCGTGGTGGAATATTCCAGGGCTAATAAGCAGTGAATCCCAGATAGATCTCATAAGGGTTCAAGCAAACTCGATGTGAATCTACTGATCTTTACTGGGTGTAATTTTGGATTCACAGCTAACATTTAAACCACGTGTTCAGGCTGTGTGATAAGAAAAACCTATTTCTAATTACGGATGTTAAGTTATCTTGGGAAATATCTTTTTGGTAATGATTAGAAAAAGGTGCTTCAGGCTGTGTTTTTATCTAGCATGGATTACTGTAATATTGTCTTTTTGGAACTATCTTCCTTCACACACGGCCAAATTCTATATATGGCGTTCCGATTGTAGGCGGCGGTAGACCTCTTACCACTATCTAATCAGCCAATCGGGATGCATTTTCTAAAAAAAACCAACAAAAAACCAACCCAAGGCAGGCTGCCTACACTGTAGGCATCTGTCACGGGTGCAAGGAGGTGCCTAGGGACACTTACTCCCTGTTTTACTAAGGTGTGCTATGCGTTTTAGCGCATGCTAAATATAATCAAGCACGCGCTAACTGCTATTGCGTCCATAGACTAGCAGGCACGCGTTAGTGGTTAGCGCGTGCTAATATTTGGCGTGCGCTAAAACGCTTAGCGCACCTTAGTAAAAGGAGCCCTTAATCTCGCCCAAGGCTTGGCATGAGCGTGGTTTCGCCCGGATGTGGCCTTAAAGCAAGCTTAAGTGGCCCTAGGCATCATATGGGAGGGGCCTTAGGCACCTTGGCCAATCAGGGCCTTAGGCCCCTCCCCAGTGCATCCCAGGATGCACCAGGAAGGGGAAGGCCTGCCATTCTGAAGAGGTAGACCTGCCTGCCAGAGGGGTTTGGCATCCTTCCAGCCGGCTTTGCTAATGAAGGTACAGGGAGTTCCGGTGGGCTTTTGGGGGTGGGTAGTGGGAGTTTCATGGGGTGGGAGTGTCATGTGTTTGGGGGTGCCAGCAGGAGGGAGTGGGCGTTCTTCCTGCTGGGGATGTTGGGGAGCTCCCGGCAGGAGGGAGTGGGCATCTCTCCTGCCGAGGATTGCTTTGGGGTTTGCGACAGGAGGGATTGGGCATCCCTCCTTCTGCGGGCAGTGTGTGTGTGGGGGGATGGGGGGGTTCGGTGGTAGCGGCAGGAGTTAGTGGACATTCTTCCTGCTGGCCAACTTTCGGTGAGATTCAGGGGTTCCCTGCTGCTACCGCTCAACTGATCGCATCAGAGAGATTCCTTTGCTGCGGCAACGCGATTCTCAGCGGCAACACAATTCTCTAAACGGCGCCTGTGACATGTATACCGGTTAGAGATTCAGGGTGGTTAGGTAGGGTTAGGCATCTGTCCATCTTTATAAGATACCCGTGTGCGATTCTCAAAAGCCCCTAGGGCATCCTATACAGAATCAGGCTCAAAACGTGTGTTGCAAAGTTACTCAAAATTCCATTATTTGTGTTTTGTTTGGAATGAGCAAAAATGATCACTTTTCCTCATACTATGTCACTCTATATTGGTTGCCTACAGAGTATAGAGTTCGATATAAGTTGTTACTGTTAATCTATTTGAGGATGCATTGACTGGCACCAAAATATCTGCAGGATTGTGTGTTACCGCGTGTGCCCTCTCGAGCTCTATGCTCTGCAGGGCATTTTGATTTGGTTATTCCAACTCGAAAGAAATTGTACCTGGAAACAGTGAGAGCTAGTGTGTTCTCTGGTGCAAGGTCCGACCGAATGGAATAAGCTACCAGTTCGCATTATTATATATTAAATTATATAATTAAATTAATAATATTAAATATTGAACTAAGACCAGTACTGGGCAGACTTGCACGGTCTGTGTCTGTGTATGGTCGTTTGGTGGGGGATGGGCTGGAGAGGGCTTCAGTGGCTGGGAGGTTGTAGATGGGCTGGAGTAGGTTTTAACGGAGATTTCGGCAGTAGGAACCCAAGCACAGTACCAGGTAGAGCTTTGGATTCTTGCCCAGAAATAGCTAAGAAGAAAAACAATTTAAATTGAATCAGGTTGGGCAGACTGGATGGACCATTCGGGTCTTTATCTGCCGTCATCTACTATGTTAAAATGTGATATTTTTTATGTGTCATAAAATTTGATGTAGTTATGTAAATTTTTGTGTGTGTAAGGTTGTAATCCATCTTGTTAAAGGCAAACTATAAATAATAAACCATAAACTATCTGAGTCGCGAGATGTGTCTTATAATTTCTTTTGGTATAAATCAGTGTATCGCAAACTGTGTGCCACGGCAATTTCCAGGTGTGCCCCAATGAGATGCCGGTAAGAGAGGCATCGGCTGTCTGCTTTTAGGACGTCCATCTCACGGCAAGAGGCACATCCTGTAGGCAGTCGGCTGGCACCGACTATCATCGCTGTCATCTCTCCTCCTCCTCCCTGCGCCTCCCATCCTCCAGGATCCCCCCCACCAAAAAGACAGCTTCAGGGTCGCGGCCGGAGGACCTCCGCACATGCATGGATGTCGACATGATGACATCATGCATTTGCGTGACATCAATGCTCCGTGCACTTCTGGCTGCCTTCCAGCCGGTGCACTGTGTTTAGTGTGCCACCAGCCGAAAAGTTTGCGAGACACTGTTCTATGTGGTTCACAAAAGAATAATAAGGATACAAGGAATAATCTGATGGTAGGAAATCTAATTACCTATAAATTTGTTGAAGAGATGAGTCTTCAATTGCCTTCTAAACTGATCTAAGAGACCTGTGCCGATTTTCAGTGTCAGCTGCTTAAACTTATCTTGTCAAATCAAGGTGTATCAGCATCCATTATTGTACCTCCAATGTCAATAATAATAATAGCTTAATTTATATCCCATCATACTTTTTCAGTTCAAGACGGTGTACAACAAGAGGTGCTGTAAGGACAGCGAGGTAACATCAGTTAGAATTGGGGAGGGATAGAAAGACAGTTATGTGATGAGGTGCATAGGGTAGGAGGAAGAGGTTTGTAAGATGAGGTAGGTGTCGCACAGATTTGGAGGATCAGGTGAATTTGTCAAATAGGTGGATTTTTAGTGATTTTCTGAAAGAGTGGTATGTTAGAGAGTTCAGAATTAGGTCACTTAAGGTGTTGTTCCAGACCCCTGCTTGGAAGGAGAGTGTTCTGTTGAGGAATCTTTTGAATTTGCATCATTTGGGGGAAGGGAATGCGAACAGCAGTGTTCTGTGTGAGGGGCGGAGTTTGTCTTGCAAGGTGAAGTATTTCAGGAGGTAGGTGGGTGCGTTGCCGACAAGAGTCTTGACGCAGAGGCAGCCGAATTTGAAGATTATTCTTGCCTCTATAGATAGCCAGTGAAGTTTCTTGTAGTATGGGGTGATGCGGTCAGATTTTTTCAAGCCAAAGATTAGTCGGAAGGCTGTGTTCTGGATAAGTCTCAATTTCTTGATGGATCCTAAATCTCACTTCTGCCATTCCAGTCTTATAGTCCTTCAATGACTCGAGGACAACTCAACACTGGAAGCTACCACTCCCCTCCCCAAGCCATGTCCGGAGGAAAGCTCTCTTCGAGACCACCTATGAATTCCAAGGACCCAAAGTCTGGAACAAATTCCCAAACAACTTATGACAACTTACCATATACTTCCAATTCAGGAAGGCACTGAAAACACATCTCTTATCGTCACTACATTGATCTGTTACAATGTATTCATGTACATGTGGTATACACCTCTGTATCATTTCTAATATTATGTAAGCCACAATGATTCCTAGTCGACATTTGCAGGATTCAAGAATCTGGTATGGTATAGTATTATGTTGCAGTAGTCTACAGAGCTTAGGACCAGAGATTGGACCAACAGTCTGAAATAACAACAACAAAGAGAAAGCAGTAATTCAACATCTTAGAGAACCCTAAGTAGGCAGGTGGTCACCAAAAGGCTTGAACACTCCCATGAGAGTTGGATGGGAATGGGATTTGTGGGAATCCTGTAGCGTTCTTGTGGGAGCGTTCAAGCCTTTTGGTGACCACCTGCCTACCTAGGGTTCTCTAAGACGTCGAATTACTGCTTCCTCTTCTCTTCGATAATTCAGAGCGAGGACTTGTTGCATAGTGCCATGCTTGCCGCCAAAACGGTTTCCTAGCACGTCATTGTGGACTTTTGTGAATTCTCTCGGACCCCTGAGTAAGATTTGACAATTGAAACACGGACCGTCTTGGGTCCCTATTCCACCATTACAAAGGTGTACTGCTTTATAACGATGTTGTGTTGGAAATAAAGACTTGGCATCATATACATTACCTCTATAGTATTTATTTTTTTTTAATGGTTCTTTGTTGCTCTACATTTACTGCAGTTTTGTTTGATTTTTTTTGTTGTTGTGCTTTCAGCATGCATTCAGGACATAATTAGTGTTAAAGCAGAGTTCCTTTGAGGTGAAGACAGACTGCTCTTTTTTTCCCAGCTGCTGATGTCTCCTTGCTGATGTACTCCCTTAGATGATATCATGAACTTCTCTTTGGCCACAGACCCTAAGCTAGGAACTGCTACCACAGAAAATCCGTTGAGATATTGTGTTTCAGTAATGTGAATATTTAATCTTATCTGTAATAAAACCTGAGCTTATCAGTAGTTACTGCACGATCACGGTCAGGTGAAAAGTACTTTTTTTTTTTTTAGGAGCAATATTATATAACTGACAGTGCCACACGCCATTAAACTTGTTAAACTTGTGTATAATGCACTTTTTAGTCAGATTATTTAGATAAAGTTTCCTGTAATGTCAATGCATGAATATGAGTGCCAAGGAAGATCGGATTAAGTGCTTGCTTTGTTGATTAAAATTATACAAAGGGTTTAAGAAGGGTCATTGAAGAATTCGAATTATTCTAAAGTGGTGCTTGTAAGAATCAGTATGTTTATTGCATGTTCCATTGAATATTAGCATTTTAAAGATTCAATCACCATGCATAATTAATTCATGCATACTTCATAGGCTAGCCTCCTTCATAATTCAGGACTGGGTATATTTGTTGTCCACAAGTGGAACTACAGTAGAAGTTTTCCAGTCATTGTATAAGAATTGTGTGCACGATACCAAGCTATGCAATATTACATTACATTACATTACATTACGGATTTCTATTCCACCTGTGCCTTGCGGTTCTAGGCGGATTACAATATAGAAAATATCTGGGACATAGAGTATACAGTACATCTCTGATGGTGTGGATAACACGAGGAAGGATCTAGCGAAGCTTGAAGAATGGTCTGAAATTCGGCAACTAAGATTTCATGCTAAGAAATGCAAAATCCCAATGGAACAATACGGTTTAGGGGGTGAAGAACAATTTGTGCATGAAAGAGGAGCAGAATTTTGGTATGGTAGTATGTGATGATCTTAAGGTGGCCAAACGGGTTGAAACGATAATGGCAACAGCTAGAAGGATGTTTGGGTGCATAGGGAGAGGAATGGCCAGTAGGGAAAAAAAGAGGTATTGATGCCCCTGCATAAGACTCTGGTGAGACCCCATTTAGAATACAATGTGCAATTCAAAAAGATATAAACAGGATGGTTGATGGTCTTAGTCATAAAGCATATAATAAGCACATAAGCACATAAGCATGGCCTCTGCCGAGTCAGACCATAGGTCCATCACGCCCAGCAGTCCGCTCCCGCGGCGGCCCCCCAGGTCAATGACCTGTAGTGATCTATTACTCAAGAGCATTTTGTCTTGTATAGTAACCCTCTAATTGTACCCCTGGATTCCCTTACCCCTCAGGAATTCGTCCAATCCCTTTTTGAAACCTAAAACCGTACTCTGCTCAACCACCCCCTCTGGAAGCGCATTCCAGGTGTCCACCACCCTCTGGGTGAAGAAGAACTTCCTAGCATTTGTTCTAAACCTATCTCCCTTCAATTTTTTTGAGTGTCCTCTAGTTCTTGTTGCTCCCGCCAGTCTGAAAAATCTGTCTCTCTCTACCTTCACTATACCCTTCATGATCTTATAAGTTTCTATCATATCCCCTCTAAGTCTCCTCGTTTCCAGGGAAAAGAGCCCCAACTTCTCCAGCCTCTCAGCATTTTTGTCGCTCTTCTCTGGACCCTCTCGAGTATCGCCATATCTTTCTTTAGGTACGGCGACCAGTACTGGACGCAGTACTCCAGATGCGGTCGCACCATTGCCCTGTACAGCGGGAGGATAACTTCCTTGGTTCTGGTAGTGATACCTTTTTTGATAATGCCCAACATTCTGTTCGCCTTTTTTGAGGCCGCTGCGCATTGTGCTGCCGGTTTCATTGTTTTATCCACCAAAACCCCCAAGTCCTTTTCTAGGTTGCCCTTTCCCAATGTCATCCCCCCCATCATGTAGTCGTAACTTTATTTTTAGATACCGCCATACCACAAATGGTTCTAAGCGGTTTGCAAAGGAAGAGACTGTATACAGACAGCGACATTACAGCAAACTTTCGAAATTACATTGGCATGTTAAGTTTAGTCAGGTTTATCTGGAAGTGTTTTGGAAGTACATCAGGTTGAATTGGGGTCAGAGAAATTTGTCAAAGAGATAAGTTTTTTATTGACTTCCTAAACGTTTGGTACGAAAGTGAGTTTGAGATGAAGTTGATTAAACATTTGCTCCATTTGCCTGCTTGGAATGATAGTGTTCTGTCGAGGTATCTCTTGTAGGTGCAGCCTTTAGGGATGGAAAAGCGTACAAGTAGTTACTGCGTGTATTAGTTGTGCCTGGGAATTCGAATTGGTGAGACAGATAGGTTGGGAATGAACCTGTCATGGTTTTGAAGCCAAGGCAAGCAAACTTAAAAATGACCCTTGCTTCCACAGGCAGCCAGTGTAGTTTTTTTGTAATATGGGCTTACATGGTTTGATTTCTTGAGGCCATAAATGAGATAGACTGCAGCATTTTGGATGACTCTCAGTCGTTTGATGGTTTTCTTGAGAGATCCCAAGTATATAATATTGCAGTAGTCTAAGGTACTTAAGATCGGGGATTGAACCTGCAGTCGAAAGGAAAAGAAATCGAAGTATTGTTTAATGGTACGAAGTTTCCATAGAGTGAGAAAGCATTTTTTGACTTGAGCATTAGTGTGATCTTCAAATGTCAGGCTTCGGTCCAGGGTGACGCCAAGGATTTTGGTTGTGGGATTAATTGTCAAAGCATATGGGGACAAGACGTAAAGATCTCAATATGTATACATTGAATAGTTGAACTATATACTATGGCAGAAAGGCAGGAGAGAGGAAATATGATAGAGCCATTTAAACATCTACATGGTGTAAATGTGCGCACGAGGTGAGTCTCTTTCAATTGAATGGAAACTCTGGATTGAGGAGGCATAGGATGAAGGTGAAAGGGGATAGATTCAGAAAATACTTTTTGACGGAAAGGATGGTGAATGTTTGGAATGGCCTCCCAGTGGAGGCGATGGACACAAAAAGTATATCTGATTTCAAGAAAGAGATCCAATGTACATGTCCCAAACTAAGGGAGAGGAGAGGATAGAAACATAGAAACATAGATGACAGCAGATAAGGGCCATAGCCCATCAGGTCTGCCCACTCTACTGACCCACCCCCAAGTCTACTATCCTAGGGATCCCACTCCCGGTGACAGGTTCCCTTGGCTTAACCCTCTAAGGGATCCCACATGGGCATCCCATTTGCTCTTAAATTCTTGCACGCTGTTTGCCTCGATCACCTGCACTGGGAGCTCGTTCCAAGGATCAACCACTCTCTCGGTGAAGAAATATTTCCTGGTGTCGCCATGAAATTTCCCACCCCTGAGTTTGAGCGGATGCCCTCTTGTGGCTGAGGGTCCTTTGAGAAAGAGAATCTCTTCTTCCATCTCGATACGGCCGGTAATATACTTAAACGTCTCGATCATGTCTCCTCTCTCCCTACATTCCTCGAGTGAGTAGTACTCGTAGATGGTATAGATAGGCCAACTAGATAGGCCTTACTTTTTTTCTCTGTTTCTATATTTTCATAATTTCATTTAGCAACTTAAACTTTTTCTATATAATTTTTTGTTTCCATTACTTAGATACTATCCAAGATCAGAGCAACACATATGCTACTAGATTTGACCCTCCCTTCTCGAATTCCTTTTAGACTAGCTCCATCAAGGAATGTTACAACATTTGGTAATATTCTTGATATAGTAGATATTTTGAAATAGAATGAAGGTATTGCTATTTCATTGTTGTTTTTTCAGAATCAGAAGCTGGCCGACACCTACAAACTGCAGCACCCGGTACCCGACAGGTACATACCCATGGCCACCCCTCGCCACTTCCTCCCAGTTTCTTAGTATCTTTTGGGTTGTGGAATCAGCATTACCATTTTTTTTCTATGGGGAACTTTGATTTGATATAGGAGTACTTTCGGTTACGAGCATGCTCGTAAACCAGGGTACCACTGTACTTTTAAAACCAATAAGAGGAAATTTTTTTTCAGTCAGAGAATAGTTAAGCTCTGGAACGCATTGCCAGAGGGTGTGGTAAGAGCGGATAGCGTAACAGGTTTCAAGAAAGGTTTGGACAAGTTTCTGAAGGAAAAGTCCATAGTCTGTTATTGACAAAGACATGGGGGAAGCCACTGTTTGCCTTGGATCAGTAGCATGGAATGTCGCTACTGTTTAGGGTTCCGGAATCTTTTGTTACTCTTTAGGATTCTGAATGGAATATTGCTACTCCTTGGGTTTTGGCCAGGTACTAGTGACCTGGATTGGCCACCGTGAGAACGGGCTACTGGGCTTGATGGACCATTGGTCTGACCCAGTATGGCTGTTCTCATGTTCTTATGACATCAAGAAGTCATTAACTTGTTGCAGATTGCAAGTCTGTCAAACAAACTAGGCTAGAACCTAAGAATAGCCTTACTAGGTCAGACCAATAGTCCATTATACTCAGTAGCCCATTCTCACGGTGGCCACTAGTACCTGTCCAAAACCCAAGGAGTAGCAATATTCCATTCAGAATCCTATAGAGTAACAAAAGATTCCGGAACCCTAAACAGTAGCAACATTCCAAGCTACCGATCCAGGGCAAGCAGTGGCTTCCCCCGTGTCTTTCTCAATAACAGACTATGGACTATGGACTCAACCTTGTGTCTTTCCGGTTCCTGTCTGTGATACTCCACTGTTCACCTTCATCTATTATGAGTACTGGCCTGTGATAACTTGGATTAGCAACTGGCTGCAGGATCCCACAACCCACCCTTTTATAAAATTGCGTTCAGCACGCCGGCTTGCACTACAAAACCACTATCGCGGTTTTCTAAAAGGGTGGAGGGAGGAAATGATGCACACACAGATTTCAGGTCAAACTCTAAGCACTTATGTACATAAGGGAAATGGCCAACTTTATTTCCTGAAACGCTTGGCAATCCTACTAAAGCCTTTTTAAGCACAGTCACGTTTTTAGGATCCTGTCCCTGAAATAGCTTCATAATTCAATGTGCGATAAGCTTGCTCAAACAGAATCGCAGTCCCCGTTAGCTGCACAATTCCAAAAGCTAAAGGAGTTTGGGGGAGGGGAAGGGAGGACAGAGATGCCAGATCACAAGAAGGGGGGAAAGGGAAGGAGAGAGATGTCGCACAGATAGAAGTACAGATAGGGGTACAGATAGAAGTAGAGGTAGGTTATAGGATTAGACAGAAACCACTTCACAGGTCACGGACCTGATGGGCCGCCGCGGGAGCGGGCCGCTGGGCGCGATGGACCTCTGGTCTGACCCAGTGGAGGCAACTTCTTATGTTCTTATAACCGCTAAGGGATAATTGGACAATCTTGGCAGTCTTCAGTGACCTCACACAATCCATGGAATCCCTAAATGCATAGACTTGAGGCTTCTTACAACACAGGATGCAAGCATCTGAACTAGGGTCACTCCTCTTTCCTGGAACTCCCCTCAGGTACGTACGAAGGCACTTTATGGGTGGGGCTCTATGAGCCACTTTTTTCCGTCCCTTTATTTTTCTCTCAGAATTTTTCACTGACCGTTTAGGCATATTAATTATTTATGATAACTGAGACCAAATGATGTATGGGGCAGAGCTTATTTAGGTTCAAAACCTGGTGCTGGTTACCTAAGAGTTTCTGCCCGGGCCCAAAAAAAGCCACTTGATATATATTTAGGCCCGTACTGAGGTATCTCAGGTTTACTAATTTATTTATTATTCTCTTCTGGTCCAGTGAATGTTCTTTGAGAGTTAAATACTGGGCACTGCCAATGCTTTTTTGCTTTGTCTTTTGAAATTATACATTTATTCCAAATAATAAACTTCTTAGAGTATTATCTTAATCTGTGATTCCTCGTTACCAATCACTGCAAACTGGGAATTCATATTTAACTGGGAAGAAAAAAATCTACAACATAAGTTGGCTGCAAGCCTCTCCAGCTGTGTAATCCTAATGCCAGCAAAAAGCTTTGAATAACGTAGGCATTTAAAATAACTGAAATAAATCTTTAATTATACCAGTCATTCTAAAATAAAGCACTTTTCCTTTCTCCTGAACACCTTGAGAATCCCCGAGACGGCCATGTTTAAAATAATGAAGCTCTGATTTCAAAAGAAGGACAAACTCGCATGCACTACCTTCAAAGAAGAAGTGGTATATATTTCATCAGATTTCATCGTTTGAGAAAGCTGCAGTGAATCAAATAGTTTTAGGGAAGCTTGACAGCTGGTTTATCACAAAAGCTATATGAGGGCAGTTCTCTAAAAGAACACCAAAATTTATGTGCCTAGAGGGTGCCTATTTGTAACTTATTCTATAAATACTAATGTAACTGGTCAAATGCATGCGTGTGAGCTCAGTCAAAATCACTTACACCAGCCATAGAGGCTACATGTGAGCGGTTGCATGCATAGGAAAATAATAGCAGCCTTACTGGGTCTGGCCAATGGTCCATCAAGCCCAGTAGCCCGTTCTCACAGTGGCTAATCCAGGTCCCTAGTACCTGGCTAAAACCCAAGGAGTAGCAACATTCCATGCTACGGATTCAGGGCAAGGAGATGCTAGCCTCATGTCTAAATAACAGACTATGGCCTTTTCCTCCAGGAATTTGTCCAAACCTTTCTTAAAACCAGCTATGCTATCCGCTTTTACCTCTGCCAACGCGTCCCACAGCTAAACTTTTCTGAGTGAAAAAAATATTTCCTCTTATTAGTTTTAAAAGTATTTCCCTGCAGTTTCATCGAGTGTCCCCTAGTCTTTGTAATTTTTGGACGGAGTGAGAAATCGATCCACTTTTACCCGTTCTGCTCCACTCAGGATTTTGTAGATTTCAGTCATACCTCTCCTCAGCCTTCTCTTTTCCAAGCTGAAGAGCCCTTACCTTTTTAGTCTTTCCTCATACGAGAGGAGTTCCATCCCCTTTAGAGTAGATGTGAATCACTTGTTTACTCTTTCCAAAAATACTAGGTCAATGGGTTATGCAATAAAGTTACTAAGTAGTAGATTTAAAACAGACCAGAGAAAATATTTCTTCACACGTGTAATTAAACTCTGGAATTAGTTGTCAGAGAATGTGGTGAAATCAGTTAGCTTAGCAGGGTTTAAGAAAGGTATGGATAATTTCCTACAAGAGAAGTCCATAGGCCAATACTGAGATGTCTTAGGGAAATCCACTGCTTATTCCTAGGATAAGCAGCATAAAATCTGTTTTACTACTTGGGATCTAGCTAGGTACTTGGGACCTGGGTTGGCCACTGTTGGAAACAGGATACTGGGCTTGATGGACCTTCAGTCTGTCCCAGTTCTTATGTGAGCCAAGTATAGGACAATCAAGGCATTGTGACATCACTGAGGTTGGCTCTTAGGCATTGGTGGAATGAGGTATTATGACATCACAATCTCAGCTCTGGAATGTTGCTGGGTCACTATTGGAAACAGGATACTGGGTTTGATGGTCCGTCCCAGTATGGCAGTTCTTATGTTCTTATATGAGTCAAGTGTAGGACAATCAAGCCGTTGTGACATCACTGATGAGGCTGGCTCTTAGACATTGGTGGAATGAGGCGTTATGACATCACAATGGCAGCTCTTGAATGTTGCTACTCTTTAGGCTTTTGCCAGGCACTTGGGTCCTGGGTTGGCCACTGTTGACCTTCAGTCTGTCCCAGTAGGGCAAGGCTTATGCTCTTAAGAGACTGGAAAAAGTGAGTGAGAGAGATAGGCTAGTGAAGTGGGGATGTGAGTGTGAGAAAGATTAGTGAGGAGGTTCTGGAATTAGATAGACTAATGCGGAAGGTCTCAATTTACGGAGTTAAAGGATGTGATGCTGAGCAGTGGCGGAGGAGAGAAATTAGAAAAGAGGCTGGGAGGGGAGAGATTAAGGAAATGTGATGGTTAAAGAGAGTTTGACGAAGAGAACCTGGAGAGAGGAACTCGGGATGGGCTGTGATGAAAGTACAGTATGGGGTGCACTATTTAATGACGAGATTGAAACTAGAGAGGACAGATAAGGAGAAGGGTAAGACTTGGATTGAATACGTAGTAACATAATAGATGACTGCAAATAAATAACTGACTTATTCATCCAGTACGTCTTAACAGTCACACTCCTTATCAACTGATATAATTAAAACAATAATGGATGTAGTAAGTATACCGTATTAGATCCTGGTCTTTTCTGAGTCATAGAGCATAGGAGTTCTCCCGGGCCTGTCCTCCGAGTACCGGAATTGGTATCCCTATAACTTCTGGGTGTTGCAATAATGAGATACATTACAGCATTGATTAAAAGTATCAAACAGCTGAGGTGGCATTACCAGCTGGGTTTGATCTCCACCTCTGTTCCTCTCTTCATCCCACCCACCTGTCATTTCTACTTGGCCGGGACCTGGATTCACGCGATCTCAATCTTAAACTGCTGATTGCGAGCTCTCCCAACTAAAAGAGAAGGCTCATTTACAATTTAAACGCCGTGTATCATTTCCATCAAGGAGGCTGCGGTATAATTATATTGAGGTTTAGTGACACTGAGTCGATTTTATATTGATGCATAGGTCAAAATGGCTTCCGCCTTATCAAAATTAGTGAATATTAGAATCTGACCGTTGCCTGTTTGACAGGCATGTGACCTGAGATCAAAAGAAGTGCTTGGCTGCTGGAAGCTCCATTCCTTTCCTTCGTGGGGATCTGTCACTTTGCAGATTCGACTTCACAAGTGAAATCTGGAGGATGAGAACGCCAAGCGCAGGAATAATGGGACTAGGCAAGAGGCCTGCAGGTGCGACAAAATTGAAACAGGGACGGTGTTAGAACTGCTGCCTACTTCTATTCATTTGAATGGCAGCAAGTCAGGGCTCTGTTCTCGGATTTCACACAGAGGGCCAGTCCATTACGCTTTTCTTTCTCCGCGTGAACTTAAATAGGATTTTGCAAACTTTTTGTCTCTGTGATATGCAACATTTAAACATGTGAAAAAGGGGTCTGGTTTTTCTATTATATCAGAACATTTCTAAGGAAAGGGGGGGGGAAAGCTGATCATTATAATGTTCAATATAATGATCTTAACTTATCTTTAGATCCAGAATATATATATAAACTTCCCAATTACTAAAATATCCCAACAAAATGTTAATTTATTTAACAGCCTCAGCTCCATCACTCCACCGCCAATCATAAATTTATAGCGGGAAACATTACGTAGCCCATCATCATTGGCCAATAAATAGTCTTTTTTAATATATAAATATTTTTTCTTAATTTGCATCTTTTATCAAACAATAACAATTTCAACTTTCACTTTAAATCTACTTCCTAAAGAAAAACTCTTGCAAAAGATTCTCTGTACCTTTCCTATTGATTTCTCACACTCTACGAGATGGTGCTGAAAAGTTCTCAGCCCAACCAAGAAGCGAATCGACAGAATAACGCTCAGAATTTAGGAAGTTGGTTGGTTGGGCTGAGAACTTTTCAGCACCCCATCGTATTTAATAAAAGTGAGCCAAGTCTAGGACAATCAAGCCATTGTGACATCACGGATGAGGTTGGCTCTTATTGGTGGAATGAGACATTATGACATCACAATCTCAGTTCTGGTTACCAGAGACCGAAACCTGAAAAGTTCTCAGCCAAGCCAAGAAGAGAATGACGTAGATATGGTTCAATCAATGATCGGAAACAATGTCAAAACAGAGAATTTTCTTTCTGCAAATTGGCACTTAACGAAATAAGATAACCCTCTTTTCAGCTCCAGTGGCAAAATAACGCTCAAAATTGAGGAAGTTGGTTGGTTGGGCTGAGAACGTTTCAGCCATTGTGACATCACTGATGAGGTTGGCTCTTATTGGTGGAATGAGGCATTATGACATCACAATCTCAGCTCTGGTTACCAGAGACTGAAAGTCTTCACACTTCGAGGGGAGGTTGCTGAAAAGTTCTCAGACTAACCAAGAAGAGAATGACGTGGAAATGGTTCAATCAATGATCTGAAACAATGTCAAAACAGAGAATTTTGTTTCTGCAAATTAGCACTTCAAATAAGATAACTCTCTTTTCAGCTCCAGTGGCACAATAAGGCTCAGAATTGAGGAAGTTGGTTGCTTGGGCTGAGAACTTTTCAGCACCCCCACGTTTGTAATAAAAGTGAGCCAAGTATAGGACAATCAAGCCATTGTGACATCACGGATGAGGTTGGCTCTTATTGGTGGAATGAGACATTTATGACATCACAATCTCAGCTCTGGTTACCAGAGAACGAAACCTGAAAAGTTCTCAGCCAAGCCAAGAAGAGAATGAGGTGGATATGGTTCAATCAATAATCGGAAACAATGTCAAAACAGAACATTTTGTTTCTGCAAATTAGCACTTCAAATAAGATAACGCTCTTTGCAGTTCCAGTGGCAAAATAATGGACAGAATTGAGGAAGTTGGTTGGTGGGGCTGAGAACTTTTCAGCACCCCCTCGTATTTGTGGATCTTTTACAGATAAGCCCCGCCAAAAAGTTAACTCCCGCCACCCAAAAAAAATTATAAAAAAGAGGCGCAATCTGTAGAAAGTAAAGTGGGGGGGGTTCCCCCCCATGCCCCCCGTCGTAGCCCTTAAAAAAATGGTCGACAAGTTTATCCTATTTTTTTATAATGTTAAGTTTCATATCCTCTTTTTTTATAATCCTTTTTGGGTGCTCCGACGGGGGGGCGGGGGAACCCCCCCCACACTTTACTTTATGCACATCGCGCCGCGTTGTGGGGCCGTTGTGCTGAGAACTTCACTGGTTAAGGTTGCGTGCGCTGGCAATAGGTAGCGGGGCTTAACTTTCGGCACGTCCACTTTTTCCATTAGTGGTGGGGCTTATCTGGAAAAGATCCGTATTTGTTTTCATAGCTGCTGCAGCAAACTGAGTAGAGTGTTTCAACGTATCATCAACAATGCCAAATCATTTTCCTGGGCATTATATTATAATGGGAAACCCTATATCAGGTAGCTATAGTTTCGGTTGCTCTTCCCTATATGCATCACTTTGCACATGCTCATTTAAAATGTCATTGGATGCCCAATCTCATACCCCGCACTGCCCCTTGTGACCCTGGGCAAGCCACTCAGTCCTCCATAGCCCACCGGGACGAATAAGGAAAAATGCTTGAGTATCTGATTGTAAAACCGCTTAGATAATCTTGATAAGCGGTATATAAAAACCTAATAAACTTGAAACTTGATAAGGTCCTCTTACAATTCCACAACTGCATTCAGTCACTTTGAATAGTCAGTTTTGGTTTAGCTAAAATGTGATCTAGATCAAATACCCATAAGAACATAAGAACATAAGAACTGCCTTCTCCGGATCAGACCTTCGGTCCATCAAGTCCGGCGATCCGCACACGCGGAGGCCCTGCCAGGTGTTACACCTGGCGTAATTTATAGTCCACCATATCCTTATATGCCTCTCTTAAGGAGATATGCATCTAGTTTGCTCTTGAAGCCTAGGACGGTCGATTCCGCCATAATCTCCTCTGGGAGGGCATTCCAGGCGTCAACCACTCTCTGAGTGAAGCAGAACTTCCTGACATTGGTCCTGAACTTGCCCCCCCTTAGCTTCATTACATGTCCTCTAGTCCGTGTCAAATTGGACAATGTAAATAATCTTCTCTGCTCTATTTTGTCGATTCCTTTCAGTATTTTGAAGGTCTCGATCATATCCCCACGCAGTCTCCTTTTCTCAAGGGAGAACAATCCTAGTGTTATAAGTCTGTCCTCGTATTCCAGTTTCTCCATACCCTTCACCAGTTTTGTTGCTCGTCTCTGCACCCTCTCCAGCAGTTTTATATCCTTCTTTAGGTAGGGAGACCAATGTTGGACGCAGTATTCCAAGTGTGGTCTGACCATTGCCCTATAAAGCGGCATTATAACTTTCTCCGACCTACTCGAGATTCCTTTCTTTATCAAGCCCAACATTCTATTTGCCTTCTTTGCCGCTGCAGCGCATTGTGCAGACGGCTTCAGGGTCCTATCTATCAGTACACTCAGGTCCTTTTCTTGTTCACTCTTCCCCAGAGTTGCACCTGACATTGTATACTCGTATTCCTTATTTTTATTGCCTAAATGCATTACCTTGCATTTCTCCACATTGAACTTCATCTGCCATTTCTCCGCCCATGTTTCTAACCGACACAAGTAGCTCTGGAGTTTCTCTCTATCATCCTGCGATCTGATTGCCCGGCATAGTTTTGTATCGTCTGCAAACTTGATGATCTCACTGGATGTTCCTTCCTCCAGGTCATTGATATAAATATAGCCTATAGTAATGTCATAGTATTCCCACCCTCATTTAGAATATTGTGTAAAATTCTGGAGAACACACTTTCAAAAAGATATAAAAAGGATGAAGTCGGTCCAGAGGAAGGCTACTAAAATGGTGTGTGGTCTTCGTCATAAGGCGTATAGGGACAGACTTAAAGGCAGGAGATATGATAGAGACGTTTAAATACCTACATCATGTAAATGCGCATGAGTCGAGTCTCTTTCATTTGAAAGGAAACTCTGCAATGAGAGGGCTTAGGATGAAGTTAAGAGGTGATAGGCTCCGGAGTAATCTAAGGAAATACTTTTTTACATAAAGGGTGGTAGATGCGTGGAACAGTCTTCCAGTAAAGGTGGTGAAGACAAAGACTATGTCTGATTTCAAGAAGGCGTGGGATAGTCACGTGGGATCTCTTAGAGAGAGGAAGAGATAATGGTTGCTGTGGATGGACAGACTGGATGGGCCATTTGGTCTTTATCTGCCATCATGTTTCTATGTTTATCTTGTGACCAGCCAGGTAGTCTCCCTGCCAAGGTCCCAGCTAAGTTAAAGGATAAGGTAAAAATAAAACCCCGGAAGAAAGATTCCAGGATCTCCCAAGAGTGTATGTTAAGGGATAATGTCACTGTCCACCAGGAGGAGCCTTACTTAGCTGAAGAGGAAATGAGTGAATTGTGTGTAAATCACCACCGGGGAAGCTCTAGAGGTCCCTGGGCTTCTGCTGACTCACCTAGAACAGGGCACGCCCCTAAGGTAGATAAGCCAGCAGTGGCATTCAGACCAGCAAGCCGGTTAGGGAGGAAGCTTAGGCTTTGTCTCCCCAGGGATCCTACTGAGCTAAACAGGGGCGACGGGCCCCAACCTATGGAGTTGTCTGAAGTTGAACAGACAGAGGATTCGTCTCACCTGTATGAAGAATCTATGGACTTTCAGGAGGCTTGTGCTGACTTTGATGATAATTGGCCTGAACCAATGCAGGTGAACTTGTCTGTGAGCCACAATCAGTGAATGTGTTTTGATAACTGTTTGTGTGCTGTTTTTTGAATGCTGTTTTTGTGAGAAAGCTTAGAGAGTGTGGGGAGAGGCTTTGCTACCATCCGGGAGGGAATTTGAATGCCTACTTGTAGGGCTGTATTTTTGCAAAGCCTGATACTCTCTCTTGTTCCTGGCTGCCATGTACTGATGGCCAGAGGCTTTCTTACCTTTTTTGTTTTTTTTCTTACAATGAACTGAATGCTGAACTGTTTGGTTGGGATTAGATAAAATAACTGCTTTGCAGCAGGCAGAGCCAGCGCTGCAGTGAGCTAAGGTCTCAGAAAGTTGTGAGACTTGAGAAGCAGCATAAAAAAAGAAGTTGAGAGCTAATTTTGACTGCTTGATTTTCTTTGCCTTTTTGGCAGTTTTGGTTTTTGTTACTGGACTGCTGTATAGATTCCTGACTGTTGGGTCTAAATTGTGGAAGGCATTACTTACCTGTTTTGAGGACCTAAGTAAAGTAAGCTATTTATTTAACATATCCAATTGTTGGGACTTTATTTTGATGGTTTTTGATGCAAATTTCATGACTGCTGAAAACCCAATCCTGCAGGGTGACTCCAGGCCGGGTCACACGCTAAGGTACTGTTTGTTGTGGTCATCAGGATTTCTTCCAAGCTCTATCCTGGGCTGTACTGGAGGCCACAATCTATGGAAGCCTGACCACTAGTGATAACGGCACAGTATTATCACTAGAAGTTTTGACCTTTTGAAACTCAAAGGACATAAGATGGGAGTGAGTGAGCATCGTTTTTCAAGTTAAAGTTTTTATTGGTATTTAATGGATCGCTTATTTAATTTACTAAGCGATGTACAATTTAATAAATCAAAACAGACAAACAGGGAGTGCTGACAAACAAAATAACTTCAAAGTTATTGGGTAGAACTTACATGAGTCGTGTGGAAAAGGGGGGAAAAGTTACAATTCTGTGATAGAGAAGAAGAAAAACAGTGATGGGAAGAACAAAAGGAAGGGTGAATTTGATTTAAAACTTCTTGACACTAGGGACTCCCTGCATGGTAAGACTGGGAACTGGGTCAGAAGTAGGAGGGCGGGGAGATTTTAGACCCAAGATAATTTTTTAAGGGACTTGAACTCAGGGGGAGTGTCCATGGAAGGCTTCCATCTGTTGGGCTCATGCCTACATATGGGGGCTTAGGGGCCCTGGAGGGTATCTCTACTGTCAGGGGCCCAGATGCTCCAGTGGAAGGTGTCTTTGTTGTTTAGGGTCAGGGTTGCTCATGAGGTTGTCTTTGCTGACAGGGGAAATCAGGTACGGGTGGGGATATCTTTGCTGAAAGAGGAATGTCAAGTATTGTTTTTGTGGGGAGGTGTCTTTGCTGATGGGGTGGGGGCATTGTTTATCCCTGAAGTTCAGTATCATGGAATCTTGCTAGTCTTTGGATGTCTACTAGGTACTTGTGACTTGGATTGGCCAATATTGGAAACAGGATACTGGGCTAACCCATAGGGTAACTATATAGTTAAAATACGATTGAATAACACAAAATAACAAAATCACTACTCTTGTTTTTAATCACCATCAGAGGTCAACGAAAGGCTTATAAACTAAATAAAGCAGAACTTTCTAGGAGAGAGTATAAGAAATTCAAGGCGATAATTTATATCTAACCTGAAAAAAAAGGGATTCTTTACTTGACCAACAAAAACTTGAGATCTACATTTCCTAGTGTCCCAAACAAATAAGATGTTTAACAAAGAGGTAAACCTGAATATTGAAGCAGAACTTCTTTCAGCCAAATGGTACAAAAGTACATAAGAATAGCCTTACTGGGTCAGACCAATGGTCCATCAAGCCCAGTAGCCCGTTCTCACGGTGGCCAATCCAGGTCCCTAGTACCTGGCCAAAACCCAAAGAGTAGCAACATTCCATACAGAATCTCAAAGAATAGCAAGATTCCGGAATCCCAGAGAGTAACAAGATTCTAGAACCCCAAAGAGTAGCAACATTCCACACAGAATCTCAAAGAATAGCAAGATTCCGGAATCCCAGAAAGTAACAAGATTCTAGAACCCCAAAGAGTAGCAACATTCCATACAGAATCTCAAAGTAGAGCAAGATTCCGGAATCCCAGAGAGTAACAAGATTCTAGAACCCCAAAGAGTAGCAACATTCCATACAGAATCTCAAAGAAGAGCAAGATTCCGGAACCCTAAAGAGAGCAACATTCCATGTTTACTCAAGTTCTTCTCTTTTATATATGTTGTTCCCTTGACCTCTTCATCAAATATTCCCGTCCATCATCTCCTTACAAACAGATAAATATCAGTAGAAAGTTCTTCCTTCTGTGAACTTTTATGGCGTCTTTTGTCAATCGTCAGCATTTGTATTTCATTTTGATGATGAATAGAGGCATTACACGGCAGCATTAAAATGTAGTTAGGATTATAATGAGTGTCATTAGGCTGAATCTCATTTTATGCTTTGTATTTAGTTTATTATTTGTTTTCTTGTTATTCTGTTGCATCAAGCAGGTGGGAGACGCACGTCTTGCTGTTTAGTCTAATATGAAAGACCACGTTCTGATTACACAACACAGTATACAGTATTTGCATTACGCTGCTGTGTTCTAGTGTCATCTCTGCCCTCGCCATCTCCATTGAGAGGCTGTTTCCTAAGTTTCTTTACAGAGAGGATGGTGGGTGGATAAAATAGAAATATAGAAACATGATGACAGATAAAGGCCAAATGGTCCATCCACAGCATCCACTATCTCCTCCTCTCCCTATTGGCTAAGGCTCTTAACATTTGCATCTCCTCTTCCTATAGGCTAAGGCACTGTGCACCTGCATTGTGAGGTCATAGAGCTGCCCATCCACAGTAATCATTATCTCTTCCTCTCTCTGAGAGATCCCACGTGCCTATCCCAGGCTTTCTTGAAATCAGACATAGTCTCTGTCTCCACCACCTCTTCCGGAAGACTGTTCCACGCATCTACCACCCTTCTGGGAAAAAGGGATTTCTTTAGATTACTCCGTAGCCTATCACCTCTTAACGTCATCCTATGCCCTCTAAATCCAGAGTTTCCTTTCAAATGAAAGAACATAAGATTTGCCACTGCTAGGTCAGACTAGTGGTCCATTGTGCCCAGCAGTCTGCTCACGCAGCAGCCCTTAGGTCAAAGACCAGTGCCCTATTTGAGTCTAGCCTTACCTGTGTATGTTCTGTTCCAGTAGGAACTTATCCAACTTTGTCTTGAATCCCTGGAGGGTGTTTTCCCCTATAACAGCCTCCGGAAGAGCGTTCCAAATTTCTACCACTCTCTGGGTGAAGAAGAACTTCCTTACATTTGTATGGAATCTTTTCTCTTCTAACTTTAGCGAGTGCCCTCTCTTTCTCTTCACCTTGAAGAGGGTGAACATTCTCTCTTTCTCTACTAAGTCAATTCCCTTCAGTATCTTGAATGTTTCGATTATGTCCCCTCTCAGTCTTCTCTTTTCAAGGGAGAAGAGGCCCAGTTTCTCTAGCCTCTCATTATAGGGCAACTCCCCCAGTCCCTTAACCATTTTAGTCGCTCTTCTCTGGACCCTTTCGAGTAGTACTAAATCCTTTTTCATGTATGGTGACCAGTGTTGGACGCAGTATTCTAGGTGGGGGCATATCATGGCCTGGTATAACGGAATGATAACCTTTTCAGATCTGTTCATGATCCCCTTCTTAATCATTCCTAGCATTCTGTTTGCCCTTTTCGCCACCGCCGTGCTTTACGCAGACGGTTTTATTGACTTGTCTACAAGTACTCCCAAGTCTCTCTTTCCTGGGGGCTCTTTCCGAGTATAGCATCGGACATCCTGTATTCGTGCATATGATTTTTGTTACCGACATGCATCACCTTGCACTTATCCACACTGAACCTCATTTGCCATTTTGCGGCCCATTCCTCGAGTGTGTTTATGTCTCGTTGTAGGTCGTCGCAATCCTGTGTCTTCACTACTCTGAATAACTTTGTATCGTCTGCAAATTTTAATCACCTCACTCGTCGTGTCAATTTCTAGGTCGTTTATAAATATGTTGAAGAGCACAGGCCCGAGCATCGAACCCTGCGGCACTCCACTGTGGACGCTTTTCCAGTCCGAGTATTGTCCATTTACCCCCACTCTCTGTTACTTTTCCGCCAGCCAGTTTTTAATTCACGTGAGTGTATCACCCTCAATTCTAAGGCTCACAATTTTTCAAAGTAGACATTCTTGCGCCTTCTGAAAATCTAGATATACGATGTTGACCGGGTCACCCTTGTCTATCTGCCTATTTACTCTTTCGAAGAAGTGCAGTAAGTTTGTCAAGCCGTGCTGGCTGGTCCTCATCAGTTTATCAAGGGGATTGATACGCATTTACATTTACATTATGTAGGTATTTAAATGTCTCTATCATATCTCCCCTCTCCCGCCTTTCCTCCAAAGTATACAGACTGAGATCTTTAAGTCTGTCCCCATACGCCTTATGACGAAGACCAGACACCATTTTAGTAGCCTTCCTCTGGACAGACTCCATCCTTTTTATATCTTTTTAAAGGTGCAGCCTCCAGAATTGTACACAATATTCTAAATGAGGGCTCACCAAAGGAAGTATCACTGTCTTATACAGTGGCATCAATACCTCTTTTTTTCTACCAGCCATACCTCACAAGTAGAGAATGACAAGGGGACAAATTTTTCCCCGTCCCCAAGGAAACTCATTTTCTCATCCTGTCCGGAGAGTTCTTTTCCTGTCCCTGCCTCATTCCTGCAAGCTCTGTCCTCATCTTCACAAGCCTGAAACACTTTAAAATCATAAATGTTTGAGGCTTGTGCGCTTAAGGCAGAGCTTACAGGAGTGAGGCAGGGACAGGGACAGCGACAAAACTCATGGAGACAGGTTGTGGAAATTGAGTTCCTGTGAGGATGGGGACAAATTTGTCCCTGTATCATTCTTTAAGCACAAGCCTCGAACACATGATTTTAAAGTGTTTGAGGCTTGTGCAGATGAGGACGGAGCTTAGGCATTGGTGGAATGAGGCATTATGACATCACAATCTGAGCTCTAGAATGTTGCTACTTAGGACTTGAAAGTGTTTGAGGCTTGTGCAGATGAGGACGGAGCTTAGGCATTGGTGGAATGAGGCATTATGACATCACAATCTGAGCTCTAGAATGTTGCTACTTAGGATTTTAAAGGGTTTGAGGCTTGCGCAGATGAGGACGGAGCTTAGGCATTGGTGGAATGAGGCATTATGACATCACAGTCTGAGCTCTAGAATGTTGCTACTTAGGATCTTAAGCGTTTGAGGCTTGTGCAGATGAGGACGGAGCTTAGGCATTGGTGGAATGAGGCATTATGACATCACAATCTGAGCTCTAGAATGTTGCTACTTAGGATTTTAAGGGTTTGAGGCTTTGCTGCAGATGAGGACGGAGCTTAGGCATTGGTGGAATGAGGCATTATGACATCACAATCTGAGCTCTAGAATGTTGCTACTTAGGATGTTAAAGTGTTTGAGGCTTGTGAAGATGAGGACGGAGCTTAGGCATTGGTGGAATGAGGCATTATGACATCACAACCTGAGCTCTAGAATGTTGCTACTTGTGATTTGAAAGTGTTTGAGGTTTGTGCAGATGAGGACAGAGCTTGCAGGAATGGGGCAGGAACAGGGACAAAGCTCGTGGGGACAGGATAGGAATAGAGAGATCCCACGAGGATGGAGAAAATTTGTCCCCATGTCATTCTCCACTTTGCTGATGGTTGAGGACTGACATTTAGCTGTGAGCTGCTGAGAGGGAGCCTTGCCGGAGTCTAGAGTATCCAAATAAAGATATTTTTATTAATAGGCGGTGTGGTCATTATCTGATATCATATTCTATGTTTCTATGAAGAGAGAAAAGGAAAAAGGCTGCATGTAGTTAGTGCTTCTCCTGGTGAGTTCACTAAACATATTCTGTATCTACATTCAGAAAAAAAACAAACAGTAAGACAGGTTTTTTTATTTTTTTCTATTTCAGTTTAATCTCCATGGAAGATTATTAACACTCACAGATGGATTCCTCTGGGAATTTTATTAAATTTATATAGGAACTAGATCTATTGCATTTTCTGCAGGATTCAATTATATAGTGATGCTAATCTTCAGAAAGTTAGATTAGGGTCTGTGCTTCATTTGTTACACATTTATTATACTGGTCTAATTCTAAGCCACACTTTAGAGAGCAAGAAAGTCAATATTCTATCTGTTTAGGTGGAAAAATTCCTCTGTAGTCTAGACTACATTGTATATCTTGAGCAAAATGTGTTTTAACATTTGTCAACTTTGCTCGCTTGATAACATTTAATGTCAAAGCATTATATTCCAAGGGGGAAAGGCTGGAACAAAAAGCATGTGAGTTTGGAATGAAGGGTTAACTGTTTAGACCCCAAAAAGGGAGCTCAAGGAGGCCTCAAGACCAGGCACAACAAAGGTGTCATGAGGATGAGGTGTCAATAATTCTGCCACTGGGTGTAAAGTTCAGTTTATTTGATAGTAGCCCTGCAAGGACTCGAAGACTTTAAACCAGTGGTCTCCAACTCCAACCCTTTGCAGGGCCACATTTGGGATCTGTCGGTACTTGGAGGGCCTCGGAAAAAAATAGTTAATGTCTTATTAAAGAAATGATTTATCAAAAAGTATACAAGCTGAATATCCAAAAAAATCAAAAAAATCACCAACAAATATTCAGAATAAAGCTGCCAATAGTGGAAGGAAACAGGCTGAAAGGCAAGTAACTAACATGGAGAGAAAGACCTCAGTGTTTCAAGGAAACAACCAAGAAACTATATGTTCAGTTATAAACTGCCATACAAAACACATCCCAGGTCCAACAACTCCATGGAAAAGATTCATAAAGATACAGTTTAAAATACACAAGTTAAACTGCAAAAAAAAACCAGCAAAAAACTGTAAAAACTTGCACTTATCTTCCATTCATCTCCCACAAGCAGTGGAAATAAATATCCGTTGCTCCAATATGGAACCAGACACACTTTTCAAAGAATGAACTCAGTATTCCCGACAGGCCCTGTTTCGCCAAGTGGCTGCGTCAGGGGAATATCTTTAGAAAGAGAGCAACTGCTTCAAAAAATCTTGAAACACTGAGGTCTTTTTCTCCATGTTAGTTACTTGCCTTTCAGCCTGTTTCCTTCCACTATTAGCAGCTTTATTCTGAATATTTGTTGGTTATTTTTTTGATTTTATTAAAGAAATGACCATTTTGCACGAGGTAAAACTATCTATATATATAAAATCGGAGGTATGTGTGTGTGAATGTGTGTATGTGCCGCGATCACGCAAAAACGGCTTGACCAATTTGAACGAAACTTGGTATGCAGATCCCTCACTACCTGGGATGATATGTTCTGGGGGTCTCGCGGCCCACCTGCACACGTGGGCGGAGCTACAAACAGAAAATCAGATTTCACCCATTCATGTCAATGGAAAAAATGTAAAAAGCTGCCATTCTCACTGTAATTCACAAACGGCTTGACCGATTTGAACGAAACTTGGTATGCAGATCCCTCACTACCTGGAGTGATATGTTCTGGGGGTCTCGCGGCCCACCTGCACACGTGGGCGGAGCTACAAACAGTAAATCAGATTTCACCCATTCATGTCAATGGAAAAAATGTAAAAAGCTGCCATTTTCACTGTAATTCAAAAACGGCTTGACCAATTTGAACGAAACTTGGTATGCAGATCCCTCACTACCTGGAGTGATATGTTCTGGGGGTCTCGCGGCCCACCTGCACACGTGGGCGGAGCTACAAACAGTAAATCAGATTTCACCCATTCATGTCAATGGAAAAAATGTAAAAAGCTGCCATTCTCACAGTAATTCAAAAACGGCTTGACCGATTTGAACGAAACTTGGTATGCAGATCCCTCACTACCTGGGGTGATATGTTCTAGGGGTCTCGCGGTCCACCTGCACACGTGGGCAGAGCTACAAACATAAAATCAGATTTCACCCTTTCATGTCAATGGAAAAAATGTAAAAAGCTGCCATTCTCACAGTAATTCAAAAACAGCTTGACCGATTTGAACGAAACTTGGTATGCAGATCCCTCACTACCTGGGGTGATATGTTCTGGGGGTCTCGCGGCCCACCTGCACACATGGGCGGAGCTACAAACAGAAAATCAGATTTCACCCATTCATGTCAATGGAAAAAATGTAAAAAGCTGCCATTCTCACATTATTTCAAAAACGGCTTCACCGATTTGAACGAAACTTGGTATGCTGATCCCTCACTACCTGGGTTGATATGTTCTGGGGGTCTCGCGGCCCACAACTCTATGGTGCTTGCTCAAGGGTGGGTTCACCCAAGAATTTAAATGTTCTTGCTCCAGGAGGTGAAACTAAAATTGTTGTTTATAATCACGTTTTGCGTTAGTTGTATTGTATTCATTTTGTCAAATATTTCACATTATTATTTGAATATTGTACTTTTTATTAAGCTGTAAAAAAATACTTTCATTCACCACTATAAAGTATCTTTATTTGAATCCATTTACAGTGTTATTGCTATAATTAAATACCCGTGCAACGCCGGGGCATCTGCTAGTAGTTTATAAATCTTTCCTTTTGGCTAAGTCTTATAAATAATATTGTCATTTATAGCTAAAGAGACATATCATCAAGAATTTGTTTTGTTTTACTTTTGTGATTCTGATAAACATACCGAGGGCCTCAAAATAGTACCTGGCGGGCCACATGTGGCCCCTAGGCCGCAAGTTTGAGACCTCAGTTTGAGGTTCTCTTAGACACAGTTGGAGGATTAATGTGAAGAAAAATTTTCATGCAGCATAAAGTAATACAGTGTCATACAAATTAGTGTGTGTGTGTGTGTGTGTGTGGGGGGGGGGGGGGTCAAAAGTTATAGCTTTCATGAAGCCTAGTGAATAGAATGGCTGTGTCCTATGCTTCACTACAGCACGAACGAATCACATTGCCTCTTTTTATTTTTAAGATAAAGAGTTGTTCAACTCATGTTGGTCAGCATCTGAAATTAGACAAAGGAAGTAGTCTGAGGAAGCTTCCACAGTCATAACAACTTAAACGAGAAAAGGAACGGTCGGATTCCAATTCAATCGCCTCATACAAATTTACGTAGCTAAAGGTACATATATGAGAGGCTGCTGAAAACGTCTCAGCCCGACCAAGAAGAGGATGAGGAGCCATGAAACTTACAAGTTATTCCATAGGTGTCGGAACGGGGAATGCCATAGGGGCCATGGCCTCCCCAAAAATTGGTGGTCAGACTTATTTAAGGCTCTACTCCCCCCACCTACCTCCTCCCGGCCGCTGTAATTTTAAATCTTCCAGCAGCTGCCACACCTTTTGGATTACTATATCTACATTTATCCTACTTATTTATAGATTACTATATTTATCCTATATCTGCTCTTATCTTACATAATTATACCATACTACATTTATTTTATGAAGGAAAAAATGTCAAGAAAACATGGAATAACTTGGAAGTTTCTTGACCGCTTCATTCTTTTCTTGATTGGGCAAGAACCTCTCAGCGGTCCCTTGTATTGTGATGTCATAATGCCTCATTCCACCAATGCCCACAAGCAGGGCCGCCATCAGGGCAGTACCACCAGTCCTGCATTCAGGGGCCCGGAGCTGACAGGGGGCCCGGGCTCCCCCAGGGTCCTAGGCCACAGTCTAGGGGGAGGGGCGGTCCGCCCCACGTGGACAGAAGAGAGCTGGACGGGGGACCCGCGGAGTTCAATACATCTCGAGCCGTCTTCTGTTCCTGCCTGCCCTGCTGCTCACATATAGCCGATTGCAAGTGTTCCCCGATGTCAGCGCAGATGTCGGAGGGAGGGCTTAAGCAAAGCCTGCCCTCCGACGTCAGCGCTGACTTCGGAGAATACTTCCGGTCGGCTATTTGTGTGTGGCAGGACAGGCAGGAAACAGAAGACAAGCCTCGCGGCTCGAGCTCCGTTTTGCTGAGAAATTTGCAAAGATGGGCTGGGAGGCAAACGCGGAACACAAAAGGGGGGAGGGAGTGCGTTTTGGACACAAGGCATGAACTTGGGAGAGAGGAAGGGAGGGAAAGAGATGCTGAGGTGGGGGAGGGAATGGGTTTTTGGACACAGAAGGCATGGACTTGGGAGAGAGGAAGGGAGGGAAAGAGATGCTGAGGTGGGGGAGGGAATGGGTTTTTGGACACAGAAGGCATGGACTTGGGAGAGAGGAAGGGAGGGAAAGAGATGCTGAGGTGGGGGAGGGAATGGGTTTTTGGACACAGAAGGCATGGACTTGGGAGAGAGGAAGGGAGGGAAAGAGATGCTGAGGTGGGGGAGGGAATGGGTTTTTGGACACAGAAGGCATGGACTTGGGAGAGAGGAAGGGAGGGAAAGAGATGCTGAGGTGGGGGAGGGAATGGGTTTTTGGACACAGAAGGCATGGACTTGGGAGAGAGGAAGGGAGGGAAAGAGATGCTGAGGTGGGGGAGGGAATGGGTTTTTGGACACAGAAGGCATGGACTTGGAAGAGAGGAAGGGAGGGAAAGAGATGCTGAGGTGGGGGAGGGAATGGGTTTTTGGACACAGAAGGCATGGACTTGGGAGAGAGGAAGGGAGGGAAAGAGATGCTGAGGTGGGGGAGGGAATGAGTTTTTGGACACAGAAGGCATGGACTTGGGAGAGAGGAAGGGAGGGAAAGAGATGGTTGTGTACACGGGGAATAGAAGAAAGGAGAATTTTTGGTCATAGGGAGGGAGTGAGGTACAGATAGTGGCATACCAGGGGGGGCGGTCCGCCCCGGGTTTACGTCCCAAGGGGGTGCACAGCTGGCCACCCTCCAGTGTTCTCCCTAGGCCGGCAAACTGCGGCTCTTTAGCCACTTGAGTGCCACCGCCGCCATCGGGAACAGGCCGGCGCCAAGTTCTCCCTGCTTTTCCCTGTGGGGCCGGCCAACTCTCGCCACTCGCGTTAATTCTGACGTCGGAGAGGACGTTCTGGGCCAGCCAATCGCTGCCTGGCTGGCCTAGAACATCCTCTCCGACATTAGAATTGACGTCGGGTGGCGAGAGTTGGTCGGCCCCGCGGGGAAGAAAAGCAGGGCAAACTCAGCGCCAGCCTGTTCCCGATGGCAGCAGTGGCAGCCTATTCCCCAGTGGCGGTGGCAGCATTTTCCCAATGGTGGTGGCATAGGGGAGGGCAGGGAGAAAGAAAGAAAGGGGGCAGGGTGAAACAAAGAAAAATGGGGCACGGAAAGAGAGAGAGAGAAAGACAGACATACAAAAGGAAAGAGGGTGTGGAGAGAGAAAGAAGGGGGCAGGGTGAGAGAGAGAAAAACAGACATACAGAAAGAAAGGGGGTATGGAGAGAGAGAAAAAGAAAGAAGGGGCAGGGTGAAACAAAGAAAAAGTTTGGGGAGGGAATGAGGTCTGGAGGAGAGGAAGCATACAGGAGGCTGAAAGAAGGGAAGAAATATAAGAAATATTGGATGCACAGTCAGAGAATAAAGTGCAACCAGAGACTGATGAAATTACCAAAGGTAGGAAAAATGGTTCTATTTTCAATTTAGTGATCAAAATGTGTCTGCTTTGAGAATTTATATATGCTGTCTATATTTTGCACTTTGGCCCCCTTTTACTAAACCGCAATAGCGTTTTTTAGCGCAGGGAGCCTATGAGCGTTGAGAGCAGCGTGGGGCATTCAGCGCAGCTCCCTGCGCTAAAAAACGCTATCGTGTTTTAGTAAAAAGGGAGGGGGAATATTTGTCTATTTTTGTATAGTTGTTACTGAGGTGACATTGCATAAAGTCATCTGCCTTGACCTCTTTGAAAACCCGCGGAATATAAATGATAATTAACATTTTCTCTGCGTACAGCGTGCTTTGTGTTTTTAAAATTTTATTGTTGGTAGATCATTTTGACTTGGCCACAAAGGTAAGGGGGAGGGATGTAGGGGAACTGCTGAAAGACATCTAGTAATCCTTGAAGGCTTGACTGTGCAGGGAATTATTTTTGTAAAATCATGTTTTGTTATGTGACTGGCATTATTTAGACTTTAATTTATATGAATGAATAGAATGAAAATGATATAAATTACTTGCTTGTTTTTATGTGCGTGTGCTGAAGGAAAGTGGAGAGAGAGTGGGCTGAGGACGCTGAAGGGAAACGGGGAAGAGAGAATGGGGAGAAGACGCTGATTTATAAATTGACAATTGTACAGAATATTGTTTCTTTTTTATATTCATCCATAGCTGCATGTTAATGATGTGCTCATATGCACTTTATAACATATACATCATCATTAACATGCAGCTGTGGATGTGTAAAGGACAGGCTGAGGAGGATGGATGGGAAGGAAGGAAGGTGCACATATCAACATATCATACATTTTTAACATGCATGATGCAGCTATAGGCAAGCAGAGGAGGATGGGATCATACAGATGTGTGTGTTCAGATATGCGCTCAGATGTGTAGTTTCTGATATATTTATTAAGCTTACAGTATTTATAAAAACACATTTAATACTTGTTACAAAAAATATTGTGCAATTGTGATCTACTTCTGGCCTACAAAGGTCAAAAGAAATCCTTAACTGAGATTTTACATTCAAAAGGCCATCACTAGCACTATTATTTATTAGTTATTTATTATGCAGATGTTTGTTAGTTTGTTATTAGTTCAGTATTAGACATATGTTAGTTTAGAATAGATAGGTATAGATTAGTTTAGTTTAGGTTAGGTTAGGGCCCTGCTGAAAGAGTCTACCTTGACGTGGTTGCAGGCTTACAAATCTTTTGGTCAAAGAGTGCAGTGACAGAGAAAAGTATGTGTGTATTCGGCCCATGGAAGAAGGGGGAGGTCGGAGGGGGGGAGGGGGTGTGTGGGGGGCCCAATAGGATTGCTCAGTAAGGGACCCAGAAATTTCTGATGGCAGCCCTGCCTACAAGCCAACCTCATCGATGTCACAAAGGCTTGGTTTCTCTATACTTGTGTCCATTTGCTAGATGCATTTGCCTCATTCAAACGAAAAGTGTCGAGTTAAGTGTGGAATAACTTGTAAGTTTCGTGGCTCCACATCATTCTCTTCTTGTTTGGCTAAGAACCTTTCAGTGGCTCCTTATATGGACTTAATACATGGGGAAAAAAATAAGTTGAATAAAAGGAAAAGTTGTTGGTAAAATCTTAAAAAAATTAAACTGAAAAAAATCATTTTTGCATGGATATGAGTTTTCCATAAGTTTGAAAATAAACAAATATTTTTCTTACAATATTTCAAGGACAAATTGGCGAGTCTAAGATCCTCTGGAAGCACTGGCTGCAGGTGGGCATAATAATTTAATAATACAGTGGTACCTTGGATTACGAGCATAATCCGTTCCAGGAACATGCTCGTAATCCAAAATGCTCGTTTATCAGAGCGAGTTTCCCCATAGGAAATAATGGAAACTCGCTTTGATGCGTTCCCCCCCCCCAAGAACCGGCATTTCTCCCCTCGAAGGCCCCCCCCCGCGATCAGGCACCCCCCCGCGATCCGGCACCCCCGCCACGATCCGACCCCCCCCCCCCCCGACACGATTGGGCACCCCCCGACATGATCCGACATGCCCCCGAAACAATTGGGCCCAGCAGAGGAGGAAGCCGATTTTCAAGAGTGCCCAGATGAGGGTAAGAAGCGGCGTGGGGTTGCCCAATTGTTTCAGGGGGATGTCGGATCGTGGTGGGGGGGTGCCCAATCGTGGCGGGGGGGTCGGATCATGGCGGGGGGGTGCCGGTTCGAGGCAGGGGGGGTGCCGGATCGCAGGGGGGGTGCCGGATTGGAGGGGGGGGGGTGCTCGTAAATCGAGCCATACTCGGTTTCCGAGGCACCGATTTTGCAAATGTTTTGCTCGTCTTGCAAAACACTCGCAAACCGGTGCACTCGTAAACCGAGGTACCACTGTAATTTATTTCTTATATACCGCTATACCGTGAAGTTCGAAGCGGTTTGTACGCACACTGGATGATATGTTATCAGGTGGAAAGATGCTTGACTTTTCACAACTGCAACAAACATTTGGTATTGCAAAGTCTCAAATATATAAGTGGTTGCAATTGAAGCAGGCCATTCAGAAGGGGTTCATTGATTGGCGTAACTTACAGACTCAACATAGCCTTACCGGATCTGTGCTTCCAGACAGATTTCCTGGGGCATCAGGCAGCCAAGTGGTATAAATTAATATCTGAATTTTTGAATAAGAAACCAAAAACTAGTCTTAAAGACATTTGGAGCATTGAGACTAAGGGCTCTTTTTACAAAGGTGCGCTAGCAGGGATAACGCACGTGACTTTTCATCACACGCTACCCCCCGCGATGGCCTAAAAACTACCGCCTGCTCAAGAGGAGGCGGTAGCGGCTAGCGCGTCCGGCGGTTTAGCGTGCGCTATTACGCGGGTTAAACTACTAGCGCGCCTTTGTAAAAGGGGTCCTAAGCAGCAGATTTCTGCTTCTCAATGGCCACAAATTTGGACTTGGAGGATGAGATGTACAGCGTCAGCATCTATGAGGCAAACTTGTGGGGTTTTTTTTATTGCATAGAAATTTTTGGACCCCTGTTAGATTACAAAAATTAGATACTTCTAAGTCAGGGGTCTCAAAGTCCCTCTTTGAGGGCTGCAATCCAGTCGGGTTTTCAGAATTTCCCCAATCAATATGCATGAGATCTATGTGCATGCACTGCTTTCATGCACCTAGGTAACAGAAACCCGTGCAGAACTTATACCTTGAACGGGGAGACCTTGACCAGGACTTCAGCGGAACGAGATTTGGGAGTAATCATTAGTGCAGACATGAAATCTGCCAATCAGGTGGAGAAGGCTTCCTCAAAGGCAAGGCAGATGCTGGGTTGCATCCGTAGAAGTTTTGTCAGCAGAAAGCCTGCTGTCATTATGCCATTGTACAGGGCCATGGTGAGACCTCATCTGGAATACTGCGTGCAATTCTGGAAGCCACACTACCGCAAAGACGTGCAGAGGGTCGAGTCGGTCCAAAGAATGGCCACCAGAATGGTCTCAGGGCTTAAAGGTCTCCCGTACGAAGCAAGACTAGACAATTTGCAGCTCTACACTCTAGAGGAGCGCAGGGAGAGGGGAGACATGATTGAGACGTTTAAATACGTCACCGGACGTATAGAAGTGGAAGATGACATCTTCCTTCTTAGAGGCCCCTCAACCACAAGAGGGCACCCGCTCAAACTCAGGGGCGGAAAATTTCACGGCGACACCAGGAAGTATTTCTTCACGGAGCGAGTGATTGATCGGTGGAACGGGCTTCCAGTGCAGGTGATCGAGGCCAGCAGCGTGCCAGATTTTAAGAATAAATGGGACGCCCATGTGGGATCCCTAAGAGGGTCAGGGCAAAACACTAGCTAATCTTAAGGGGAGGGTCTATAGTGGGCAGACTTGATGGGCCTTGGCCCTTTTCTGCCGTCATCTTTCTATGTTTCTATCTTTCTATGTTTCTATTGTGGACATCCTGAAAACCCGACTGGAATACGGCTCTCGAGGACCGGAGTTCCCTACCCCTGGTTTAGCTGAAGACTCCTTGAAGGTCCCGACATGGACCACGTTTTGAAATTCTTTTTCAAGGTACCCAACGCTTATCATTGAAGACTTGTTTAGAATGCAAGTCGTGATGGTGAGTGTTATTCAAACCGCCATCGTAGAAACTAAAAATGAAGCAGTCGCCCTTTAAAATTTATAAAAACTCATACCTCAAGGAGTCTTCAGCTAAGGGCTTCTTTTACTAAGCTGCGTTGGCGTTTTTAGCGCAAGCAGCATTTTAGCATGCGCTAAACCCATGCTACGCAGCTAGAACTAATGCCAGCTCAATGCTTGCGTTAGCGTCTAGCACGTGGGGCAATTTAGCGTGCGCTATTCTGCACGTTAATGCCCTAACGCGGCATAGTAAAAGGAGCCCTAAGTGAACTCACCTTCAATATATACAACTAGTCTTTAAGCCCGTTACATTAACGGGTGCTAGAATAGATGTGTGTTTCTTTTTTTCTTTCTCTCTCTCTCTCCTTGGCCGCTGTCTGTCTGTCTTTCTTTATTTTGGTCTCTCTCCTTGTCTGCTGTATGCCTATCTGTCTTCTTTTTTTCTTTGTCTATCTCTCCTTGTCCGCTGTCTGGTTTTTTTTTCTGTCTCTCTCTCTCTCTCCTTGGCCGCTGTCTGTCTGTCTTTCTTTATTTCGGTCTCTCTCCTTGTCTGCTGTCTGTCTGTCTGGGTTTTTTTTTTCTGTCTCTCTCTCTCTCCTTGGCCGCTGCCTGTCTGTTTTTGTTTATTTCGGTCTCTCTCCTTGTCTGCTGTTTGTCTGTCTGTCTTCTTTTTTTCTTTGTCTATCTCTCCTTGTCCGCTGTCTGGTTTTTTTTTTCTGTCTCTCTCTCTCTCTCTCTCCTTGGCCGCTGTCTGTCTGTCTTTATTTCGGTCTCTCTCCTTGTCTGCTGCCTGTCTGTCTGTGTCTTGTTCTGTGTCTCTCCCTCTCTCTTTGTCCGCTGTCAGTTTTTGGTTTTTTTTTGTCTCTCTCCTTGTCCACTGTATGTCTGTCTATCTTTTTTTCTATGTCTCTCTTTCTCCTTGTCCGCTGTCTGTTTTTTGTTTTTTTTTCTTTCTATCTCTCTCCCTGGCCCCCTGCCCTTCTGTGTGTGTCTTTCACTCCCAGCTACCTGTCTTTCAATGTGTGTGTCTCTATTTCTGTCTGTCAATGTCCCTGCTCTGTTTATCGTGCCCCTTCTCCCACCTACCTTTTTTTTTTTTTAATCACGCGTTGTGTAAAGGCAACCAGCACACAGTAACCCCTGCTGGATATAGTAAACCGCCACCAATTGCAGAAGACTGTCATGCGCGCGTGCGTACTCACCAAACGTGCGCACGTGCCTCACGCTGTAACATTTCTCTGCCGGCCATGGAGTTACAGATCACGGAGGCATGGAACACTCAGATAGGAGTGCACATGTGCGCTTAGAGTTTTATTATTAGTAATTATTGGAATGACACCAGCTTTAAAAAAAATTTTTGTTTTATCACGTTGAGTTTTTTCTTCGTCACATATGCAATGATCGGATGGTGGGTCCAGCTCTATGGATCTCTGATCTTTGGCTGGGCTACACAGTTCTGAGCACATGTCACGAGTAAAAAAAAAAAAAAAAAAAAAAAAAAACTTGATTAGCAATATTTTACACAAGCGAGATCATTTATATTTGTTTACTAGCTGATGGCCCGGCGTTGCATGGGTATTTAATTATAGCAATAACACTGTAAATGGATTCAAATAAAGATACTTTATAGTGGTGAATGAAAATATTTTTTTAATTTATACAAAGTACAATATTCAAATTATAATGTGAAATATTTGACAAAATGAATACAATACAACTAACACAAAACTTGATTATAAACAACATTTTTAGTTTCACCTCCAGGAGCAAGAACATATACATTATTGGGTGAACCCACCCTTCCCACGTGTGCAGGTGGGCCGCGAGACCCCCAGAACATATCACCCCAGGTAGTGAGGGATCTGCATACCAAGTTTCGTTCAAATCGGTCCCACAGCTTTTTACATTTTTTCCATTGACTTGAATGAGTGAAATCTGATTTTCTGTTTGTAGCTCCGCCCACATGTGCAGGTGGGCCGCGAGACCCCAAGAACATATCACCCCCGGTAGTGAGGGATCTGCATACCAAGTTTCGTTCAAATCGGTCCCACAGCTTATTACATTTTTTCCATTGACATGAATGGGTGAAATCCGATTTTCTGCTTGTAGCTCGGCCAACGTGTGCAGGTGGGCCGGAAGACCCCCAGAACATATCACCCCAGGTAGTGAGGGATCTGCATACCAAGTTTCGTTCAAATCGGTCAAGCCGTTTTTGAATTAATGTGAGAATGGCATCTTTTTACATTTTTTCCATTGACATGAATGGGTGAAATGTGATTTTCTGTTTGTAGCTCCGCCCACGTGTGCAGGTGGGCCGCGAGACCCCCAGAACATATCACCCCAGGTAGTGAGGGATCTGCATACCAAGTTTCGTTCAAATCGGTCCCACAGCTTTTTACATTTTTTCCATTGACTTGAATGGGTGAAATCTGATTTTCTGTTTGTAGCTCCGCCCATGTGTGCAGGTGGGCCGCGAGACCCCCAGAACATATCACCCCCGGTAGTGAGGGATCTGCATACCAATTTTCGTTCAAATCGGTCCCACAGCTTTTTACATTTTTTCCATTGACTTGAATGGGTGAAATCTGATTTTCTGTTTGTAGCTCCACCCACGTGTGCAGGTGGGCCGCAAGACCCCCAGAACATATCACCCCAGGTAGTGAGGGATCTACATACCAAGTTTCGTTCAAATCGGTCAAGCCGTTTTTGAATTACTGTGAGAATGGCATCTTTTTACATTTTTTCCATTGACATGAATGGGTGAAATCCGATTTTCTGCTTGTAGCTCGGCCAACATGTGCAGGTGGGCCGCAAGACCCCCAGAACATATCACCCCAGGTAGTGAGGGATCTGCATACCAAGTTTCGTTCAAATCGGTCAAGCCGTTTTTGAATTACTGTGAGAATGGCATCTTTTTACATTTTTTCCATTGACATGAATGGGTGAAATCCGATTTTCTGCTTGTAGCTCGGCCAACATGTGCAGGTGGGCCGCAAGACCCCCAGAACATATCACGCCCGGTAGTGAGGGATCTGCATACCAAGTTTCGTTCAAATCGGTCCCACAGCTTTTTACATTTTTTCCATTGACATGAATGGGTGAAATCTGATTTTCTGTTTGTAGCTCCGCCCACGTGTGCAGGTGGGCCGCGAGACCCCCAGAACATAACAACCCAGGTAGTGAGGGATCTGCATACCAAGTTTCGTCCAAATTGGTCACAGTGAGAATGGCAGCTTTTTACATTTTTTCCATTGACATGAATGGGTGAAATTTGATGTTCTGTTTGTAGCTCCGCCCACGTGTGCAGGTGGGCCGCGAGACCCCCAGAACATATCACCCCAGGTAGTTGGAATTACTGTGAGAATGGCAGTTTTTTTACATTTTTTCCATTGACATGAATGGGTGAAATCTGATTTTCTGTTTGTAGCTCCGCCCATGTGTGCAGGTGGGCCGCGAGACCCCCAGAACATATCACCCCCGGTAGTGAGGGATCTGCATACCAAGTTTCGTTCAAATCGGTCCCACAGCTTTTTACATTTTTTCCATTGACATGAATGGGTGAAATCTGATTTTCTGTTTGTAGCTCCGCCCACGTGTGCAGGTGGGCCGCGAGACCCCCAGAACATAACAACCCAGGTAGTGAGGGATCTGCATACCAAGTTTCGTCCAAATTGGTCACAGTGAGAATGGCAGCTTTTTACATTTTTTCCATTGACATGAATGGGTGAAATTTGATGTTCTGTTTGTAGCTCCGCCCACGTGTGCAGGTGGGCCGCGAGACCCCCAGAACATATCACCCCAGGTAGTTGGAATTACTGTGAGAATGGCAGTTTTTTTACATTTTTTCCATTGACATGAATGGGTGAAATCTGATTTTCTGTTTGTAGCTCCGCCCATGTGTGCAGGTGGGCCGCGAGACCCCCAGAACATATCACCCCAGGTAGTGAGGGATCTGCATATCAAGTTTCGTTCAAATAGGTCCCACAGCTTTTTACATTTTTCCCATTGACTTGAATGGGTGAAATCTGAAGTTATGTTTGTAGCTCCGCCCACGTGTGCAGTTGGGCCGCGAGACCCCCAGAACATATCATCCCGGGTAGTGAGGGATCCGCATACTAAGTTTCGTTCAAATCGGGCAAGCCTTTTTTGCGTTGGCAGCTCTTTACATTTTTTCCATTGACATGAATGGGTGAAATCCGATTATCTGTTTGTAGCTCCGCCCACGTGTGCAGGTGGGCCGCGAGACCCCCAGAACATATCATCCCGGGTAGTGAGGGATCTGCATACCAAGTTTCGTTCAAATCGGTCAAGCCGTTTTTGCGTGATCGCGGCACATACATACATACATCCGATTTTATATATATAGATTATAGTTTTTTTGTGATCTCTAGTTCACGAGTTTATTCCCCTTACACTTGGGGCGTTAGGGCTTTAACGCGTGGAATAGTGCGTGCTAGACGTTAACACCAGCATTGAGCTGGCATTAATCCTAGCTGCGTAGCGCGGCGTTAGCGTGCACTAATCTGCTGGGTGCGCTAAAAAACGCTAGCGCGCCTTTGTGAAAGGAGCTCTTGGTGATTAAGTCTAGATTTGAATCTTGCCAGAGATGGAGTTTTGATGGACCGAGTCAGACAGGTTGTTCCACCAATGCCTAAGAGCCAACCTCATCGGTGATGTCACAATGGCTTCATTGTCCTATTCTTGGCTCACATTAGGAACATAACAGCTGCCATACTGGGACTGACCTAAGGTCCATCAAGCCCAGTATCCTGTTTCCAACAGTGCCCAATCCAGGTCACAGGTACCTGGCAAGATCCCAAAAGAGTAAGAGTTTTGTAGCCATATGGGTAATTCCAGAAGGAAATCTGCCTGCTTGGAGGTATGGTTGTCTCAGAAACAGCTTTCTCCCCATCCCAAAGCACACTGCCAGTGATATCCTGTCTTCTAATCCTGTCTTAATATTGTCATATAAAACACATGCTATGGAGCCATTTTTTTTCTAACTAGGATCCATGGAATCAAATTTCTGAGGTCAGGAGAGACTAAAAAGTCCTTATAAAATCCCCTTCTACAGCTCTCACAAATACAGTAGTTGTGACATATTTGTGTAGTCTCTTTCCCATCCCTTTTCAAATACAATCTTTTCTTTTTCACCCTTTGAAAATATAAAGTCTGCATAAAACCTAGAAATAGACATTTGATTTAGGAATACTTTTTGAAAGCTGCCCTTAAAAAGCAGAGAAGATGAAAGATAGCCAATGTAATAAAACCCAGGACGGGTTGCAGGCATTCAATTTAATCCGAGTCTTTCTATTCTGTCTAACCTTGGTAGCTCAAAGCAGGATTACAATGGTTAATTCAAATGTGCAGGCTTAGCTTTACAAACTTCATTAACAGTAGTCCGCTATCAACTGAGCAATTTCTACAAAGCTCTTGAGAACAATGAACCACTTACAACTTCAATAAAGCAAAGTTGACCAAAGTTATAGCTAAAATTAATCAGCTGCAGATACTCTCGTCTCTAAATACTGCATGGCGTTATCTGGTGGGGCACTCTTAAAACTCAAAATGCCTGCTTTACGAGCAACCCAACTACTACTAATTATCATTTCTATAGCCCTGAAAGGCATACACAGCGCTGTACATTGAACATTCACTAGGCGGTCCCTGCTCAGAAGAGCTTACAATCTAATTTGGACAGACAGAACATCTCAGGGTTGGGGAGATTCTGGTAGAGGAAATGATACAGGGGGTCTACCTTGGATTGAAGACTGCTAGAGTTTACCTTGGATTGAAGACTGCTAGAGTTTACCTTGGATTGAAGACTGCTAGAGTTTACCTTGGATTGAAGACTGCTAGAGTTTACCTTGGATTGAAGACTGCTAGAGTTTACCTTGGATTGAAGACTGCTAGAGACGGAGCATGACGTATTGATTGAGGCAGCCTGTTTCTCCTCTGAAAAGATCTCCACTCTACCACTTGAGAATCTCTATCGCTCCTTCCAAAATCTAATTCCTCATGTTTACCTGAGAGAACTTCTCCAAGCTTAATCTGCAAAAAGTTTGCATATCTATCAACATCCAGTAATTCATTATCCTTAACTCCATTCTTTCCATGCCAAAAATATTTAACTGTTCGAAATAATTCCCGTGGCCTACTCTGAGCACCCTTAATATGGTTCTGAAAATATCTAACCCTCTCATTATCACATAATGCTCTATATTCCAGCAATCTGATCGAATCCTTCTTTATCACCAGATTTTCTCCATTCAATTCGGTAATCCGAACCTCCCTCCTTACCCCAACAACTGACTCAGATCTCCAAGGATATGGAACAAAATTTTTACGTTCAATAATCAGTTTTTCAGGTGCCACTACATCTAATGCAGTAGAAAGAGAAGAACCCCAAAGTTCAACATCCTCATCCATAGATCACTCTCCATCTATTACAAAACTCTCTTTCCATATTGCTGCTGTTCGCGGGGGGTTGGTTTTTTTTAACCCTGGTGAATATGATGAAATTGTGAATAACTGTTTCTGCACGCTGCAGGAAGTGTTTGAAAGCAGTAAATTTCTCTCTCTGCAAGCTGAAGGAAGTCCTGGAAAAAAGCACCAAGCTTTTTATTGGCACTCTGGGATGATGTCATTCGGGGGAGGAGCCATCAAGACAAAACCCACGAATAATCGAAGTTGTGAGTAATAAACCCGCAAATACGGAGGGAGAAGTGTACATGTATAGCAGGAGAAACTTTCATTTCATTTAAGAGGAAAGTTATCAACATGTTAAGACGTGTTATTTCACATTAACCAGCTATTAGTTTCAAGTTTATTTAAAATTTGTTAATCCGCTTATCAAATTTCTAAGCAGGTACATATAAAATATAAAAACAATTTAAAAAAAGAAGTATTCCATAAAAAGACCAGTCATACTGACATAAGGGAGAAAGGGGGGTTGAACATCAATTATAGGGTGTCCAAAACCCTCCCAGACAATCGCGTGCGGGACGTCAGTGCGCTGGAGTTCAACAGTATTTTAAAGCACTCTGAGGGGGTGTAGGGGGGGGATGTTGCCTCTCCCATTGGGGGTGGGTGGGGGGAACAGAGGAAACTAATTTTTCCCAAAAAAACAGGGAAAAAGGCTGTTTCCTCTGTAATGGGGGTCCCCCCCCCCCATACACACCCTCCCAGCGCTTTAAAATACTGTTGAAATCCAGCACGCTGGCATCTTGCACACAATTGTCTGGGCAGGTTTGTCCCCGCGCGATTGTCTCGCTCGGTTTTGTCTGAGCTCAATTATAGAATAGTAAAATGAGAATGGTTAACACAGAGATCCTTTCACTAAAGTGTACTAGTGCGTCTTGGCGTGCGTGCTAACGCGTCCATTATATCCTATAGAAGCATTAGCACGCATCAAGCAATTAGTGCGTGCTAATGTGTAGCTCACGCTAAAACGCACTAGCGCGCCTTAGTAAAAGGACCCCACAGAAGGATAGTAACTAAACATGACCATTTTCATAACAGAGAAATGTGTCATTTTGTTTCAGAATTGGCCATTTCTTAGATATGCTTGTCCTCAGTGCTTCTATCTTTCTGAACCATTTTTGGGGAAAAAAAAAAAAAATCTAAAAGAAAAATGCACAGCAGAAGCCACTGGGACGCAGGAGGGGGCAACATTTGTTGAAATAAACTTTTTTTTTTTTTTTTTACTTATACCGTATTATAAACAATGTCAGCCGAAATTGTTCAGGAAGTATACGAGTTGAAAGCTGTAGACTGTGCCAAAAGGAAGTCCCAGTAGCCTAATGCATCCTTACGACCAATATATTGAAGATCCATTTGGTAAGTTTTACAGCTAGTAACACCGAAGTCCCGGCCTTTTATCATTGGAATACAGACAATTTGTGAATTCGCAGCAGGCAATGTAGCCCAAAGGGAATGGCAAGCTTTATTTTATTTTGAACGCTGCTGTTGAATTTGGAATTTAGCTTTCGAGCACCTACTGCAAACAAATTGAAGGACACAGATGTGAAAGAGTCTACGTTTCAAGCCGTGCAATAATTTTACACCCTTTTTTCATTTTACAAAACTGTGATAACGGTTTTTAGCGCAGGCAGGCACGCTGAATGCTCTGCGCTGCTCCCGACGCTCTTAGGGAATAACGCCAGCAGCGATCGGCAAAATGCTCAGTGCTTAACTCCGGTGTTTTGCAGCATCAAAAGGATATGTAAAACGTGTCTCGGCCACTATCTTTGTTGGAAGAAGTAGACGTCATGGATGGAGCTTGGGTAGTGGGCACATACATGAATGCTCTCCTGTTACAGAAGGTGATCTCGTCTGCCTTGGGTGTCTGAGTATGTCATGTGTGAAGTCGAAGATGCCTATGACCAAGGGGAAGCAGGCTATGACGTAGAACTGCGCTATGGTATTCTGTACACTTTGGGGGTGCTGTAGTCTAAGGTATGGGTGAAGAAGCCTCAGAGGAACTGGGTGAGGCAGTTGGAGATGATGGGCTGGGTGAGGCCTGTGTTGGCTGGTAGAACAAACTGAAGCTCCCGGTGTCCAGGAATGCAAGGGAATCGGTGACCTTGAGGTGAATAGGTATGGGGTCTTCCGCAGGTGTGGGCTTGGAGGAGGGGTTTGAGCTGCTCACAGATATCCTGTATGTCTTGCCCTGTCGATGTGGTCTCTGTCTATGCATTCCTGGTACAAAGTTCTTCCATCGCCTAAGAATGATCCACTCTATCGCAAATTTATTAGAAGCTCATTCACTAAACATCCTTATCCACTCTTTCATTATATCTAGACTATTGTAATGCGCTCTACAAGGGAATCACTCAGAACTAAGAAGATTACAGATAATACTAAATACGACGATCAAACTATTAACCAAATCAAAAAAATATGACCACGTAACACCATTACTTATAAAAGCTCACTGGTTGCCAATTTCATACCGAATCGCATATAAAATCCTTTTACTAACATTCAAATCTAAAAACTCCAATAAACCAGAATTCATACATAGATTAATAATTCACTTATACACTTAATAGAGTATTTAGTAGTGCTGCCAGATTCAGGAAAAAATATTTCGATTCAATTCAGCCTATTGAATCGATTTTTCGATTCGATTCAATTTTCCTGCCCAAGTGGGTGTTTTTTTAAAACATCCTGGTGGGTTTATTTATAGCCTCTTCACCCCCTTTGCCCTCTCCTACCCACACTGGCGCTGTGGTGGAAACAAAATAAACAAACAAAAAAGACTTTTCCTCTCTCTGTTACATCCTAGCTCACGTTCGCGGTCTAATACCAGCTCTGGCAGGATACAAATTTCAAATCTGACACATTCTAATCACATAACAGAAAATAAAATTATTTTTTCTACCTTCTGTTGTCTGGTCATTTTTCAAATCATGTTGGTCCCAGGCTCTTCAACAAACATCTTCTGATAACTTACTTGCCAGGTCTCCTGCCCATTTGTATTTTTCTTCTTTCTCCATGGTAACCATCCATCTTCCATTTCTGTCCTCCCCTTCCATTTACCTTCCCTCCCCTGGAGGTCTGGCATCTTTCCTTTTTTTCCGTCTCTTTTCCGGTAGCTGCAGCGATGGACCCCACCATCCCCAAATCCACCATCTCTCCTTTTCTCAACTACTCTTTCATCCAGCATCTCTCCCTCCTTCCACACCAGCTCTCCCTTTCTCTTTCTAACTACCCAACTATCCAGTATCTCTTTCCCCCCACACCATCCCTTGTGTCCAACTTCTCTCCTTTTCTGTTTCTTCCACCATCTCTCTCCCTCTCCTGTTTTTAGATCCATTATTTCTTCTATCTTTTCCCCATCTCTCCTCTCTATGATCTCCCCCAAGTCCATCTCCCCTCCATCATTCATCTTCCCCCTCCACCAAGTTCACCTATCCCATGCATCTTCTCCCCATCTCACCTTCTCCAGTCCAACTCCCTCAAGTCCATCTCCCCTCCATGATCTTCCTCAAGTCCATCTCACCCTCCACCATCCATCTTCAATCCCTCCACCAAGGCCATCTCACTCATCCATCTTCTCCAGTCCACCAACTCCCCCAAGTCCATCTCCCCTCTCCCATCTCCCTTTATTTTGACGCTACAACATGTTGCCGGTGGTGGTAGTTATTTAGCGATCCACTCCTGCCACCACTCCTTGTGTCTTCTTTCCACTGCGGCCCACCCTTAGTGAAAACTTCCTGTTTTTGCTTGGGTGGCCGAATGGAGAGAAGATGCCCGGAGTAGCGGCAGGGTAGTGAATTGCATTTGCTACCGCTACTTTTGCTTGGCCAGGGAGGAGAGGAGAAATACTTCCGGCCAGGAAGGAGAGAGCCTTGCTGCCGCCGATCTGCACGCAGAGACTCGTTCGGGCTTTCCCTCTGCCACCAGAGTTCTTTTCCTTGTATTTTTTCTTTTCTTTAAACATTATTGTAGTTCTCCCCTCTTTCCCATTTGCACCTGTTAGTCCAGTCATGTGTCTTGTTGTTTTTTTTTGTCTATTTATGTTAATGGGTTTTTATGATGTATTATTTGTATTACCCTAATTTTTTACTGTACATCCACCAAGAAACAAAAGATAAGATGGTATATCAAATTAATAATAAACTTGGTAAACTTCAGAAGCAAGGACTCTGGTGGCAGAGGGAAAGCCCGAACGGGTCTCTAGCAAGGGGGCTGATGAATCGGTAAGTTCAATTTTTTTTCAAAAGCAAATCGATTCGAATCAATTCACCTGAAGTGAATCGATGAATCAATTTGAATTGCGAATCGGGCAGCACTAGTACTTAGATCCCAAAATCAAAATCTTTTAGTTATACCATTACCACAGCAGATAATACATGACACCACTTCTGAGTCTGAGGTAAGTACCCACATAGTAAACCATTCTTTAGGAGCCTCACTAACTCAGGTGGGCTTTAAACTGGGTAAGTTGGGGGAGGATACCAGTGCAGCAAGTAACTATCCTGAGGGAGGGAGTCGCAACTCCACTTTTGAGTCCGAAGTAAGTACCCACGTTGTAAACAGTTCTTTAGGAGTCACGCTAACTCAGGTGGGAAGCTCCCCACAGGGACTGGACAATCACAAGGTATGGAGGGCTTTGTATGTTAATGCACACAGTTTAGGCAACAAAATTTTGGAATTGGAGACTGAAATAATGAATGCCGACCTAGACGTGGTGGCGATTTCCGAGACTTGGTTCATGGACTCTCATGGGTGGGATATGGCTATACCAGGTTACAACTTACTTCGTCAAGACAGAGAGGGCAACTTAGGAGGAGGGGTAGCACTATACACTAAAGAAGCCATCAAGACTACGAGAATCACAGATGTCAAGTACTCCAGGGAATCCCTCTGGGTAAACCTGGCCAGAGGCAACAAAAAATGCCTGTACCTTGGTATAGTATACAGACCTCCAAGACAACTAGAAGACAAGGACTCAGAGTTAATCAAAGACATAGAGAACATCACTTTACGAGGGGACACTGTACTGCTAGGAGACTTCAACATGCCCGATGCAGATTGGAACACACTTTCAGTGACAACCAGCAGCAGCTGTTAACCTCCATAAAGGGAGCACGACTCAAACAATTAGCATTGGAGCCCACTAGGGCCCAGGCAATACTGGACCTGGTACTCACCAATGGAGAAAGCATCTCGGAGGTTTCGGTAGGTGATAAGCTAGCCTCCAGCGACCATAACATGGTATAGTTCAACCTCAGGAAAGGCTTCACTAGATCAAGCACGACAACAAAAGTACTCAACTTTCGAGGCACTGACTTCAAACGCATGGGGGATTTCGTCCATCAAGCACTGAAAAACCAAGCTGTAACTGATAATGTGGAGGCTATGTGGTCAACCCTGAAATCTACCCTACACATAGCAACAAACCGCTACATAAAATCAGTAAGTAAATGACGAAGAAACAATAGACCACAATGGTTCACCACAGAGATCTTGGACCTCATTAAAGCAAAGAAAAGAGCATTTATTTCCTACAAACAATCAGAGGCAAGAGAGGCTAAAATAGAATAGCTTCGTGTAGAAGAAAATCTAGCAAAGAAAATTAAGAAGGGGGACAAATCCTTCTTCAGGTATATTAGTGACAGAAAAAGAAACACAGATGGGATAGTTCGCCTTCGAAAACCAGACAGGAATTATGTAGAATCAGATTCAGATAAAGCCGAACTACTAAATGAATACTTCTGCTCAGTTTTCACCTGCGAGGCGCCGGGGTCCGGTCCACAGTTGCAGGCAAAACCAAGCTTGGAAGACCCGTTTTGGAATTTCGAGTTTACACCCGGCGACGTCTACGGCGAACTATCAAGACTCAAGGCGGACAAAGCCATGGGACCGGACAATCTACACCCCAGAGTGCTCAGAGAGTTGTGTGATGTCTTAGCGGAACCGTTATCCGTGCTCTTCAATCTCTCCCTGAGTACGGGAAGAGTCCCCTTGGACTGGAAAACAGCTAACGTCGTTCCTCTGCACAAAAAGGGTTGCAGAGCAGAGGCTGCGAATTACAGACCGGTTAGTCTCACATCGATAGTGAGTAAACTCATGGAAACCCTAATCAAACTCAAATTGGACACGATCCTGAACGTGGGGAAGCTACGTGATCCCTATCAACATGGATTCACCAAGGGTAGGTCCTGCCAATCTAATCTTATCAGCTTCTTTGACTGGGTAACAAGAAAGCTGGATTTGGGAGAGTCCCTGGACGTCGTGTACTTGGACTTCAGTAAAGCTTTTGATAGCGTCCCACACCACAGGTTATTGAGCAAGATGAAATTGATGGGATTAGGAGAAACACATTCAGACAGGAGCACAGACAGCACTCAGCGACTCTCCAGTAGTTCAGGAAAAAAAAAGACTTGCTTCTTGCCGTCCGATCTCCAACGCAACCAAATCGCTGGTTCATCCATAGAATTCAAGTTTCAAGTTTATTAAAAATTTGATATACCACGTTATCATTTATTTCAAGGTGATTATACATTTTAAAATAGGGTAAAAACAGATAATACAAATTAACATAACTTTAACAAAATAAACATACACGACAAAACAATAACGTACTCGACTGGACAAATGGGCATGAGTGGAAAAAAAGGGAGAACTACAATGATTAAAAAAAAATAAGATATAAAAGTATAAACAGAAGGGTGGGGTTAAAAACACGTAAGTCCAATACAAGTGGACTCATAAAAGAAAAAAAAAATTAAAATCCTTAAAAGTACATTTACACTTGAAAGGCATCTTTGAAAAGGAATGGCTTAAGAAAAGATTTACATTTCTCGAGATTAGTTATCTCTTTTAGAGCAGTGGTTCCCAACCCTGTCCTGGAGGACCACCAGGCCAGTCGGGTTTTCAGGATAGCCCTAATGAATATGCATGGAGCAGATTTGCATGCCTGGCACCTCCATTATATGCAGATATCTCTCATGCATATTCATTAGGGCTAGCCTGAAAACCTGACTGGCCTGGTGGTCCTCCAGGACAGGGTTGGGAACCACTGTCTTGGAGCATTTGGTGCCGAATTCCAGAGGGTTGATTCCATGTTCTTCACAACGTTCCCTCCGATCAGTCAATCAAAACTTTCCTTTCAATCTCATCCCTAAGACATGGCAACACCATGCGAACTAATATTTTCTCTGGAACTGCCCATAAGAACATAAGCAATGCCTCTGCTGGGACAGACCTGAGGTCCATCGTGCCCAGCAGTCTGCTCTTGCGGCGGCCCAACAAATCCTGGACCTGTGTAGTTATCTATACCCCTCTATCCCCTTCTCCAGCAAAAAATTGACCAATCTTTTCTTAAACCCCGTTACCGTACTTTGCCCTATTACGTCCTCTGGAAGCGCATTGGGTAAAGAAGAACTTCCTAGCATTCGTTTTGAATCTGTCCCCTTTCAACTTTTCCGAATGCCCTCTTGTTCTTTTATTTTTTGAAAGTTTGAAGAATCTGTCCTCTCCACTTTCTCTATGCCCTTCATGATCTTGTAATTCTCTATCATATCCCCTCTAAGTCTCCTCTTCTCCAGAGAAGAGACCCAATTTCTCCAATCTCTCAGCGTATGAAAGATTTTCCATACCTTTTATCAGACGTGTCGCTCTCCTCTGAACTTTTTCGAGTAACGCCATATCCTTTTTAAGGTACGGCGACCAAAATTGGACGCATTACTCCAGATGCGGACGCACCATCGCCCGATACAATGGCAGGATAACTTCTTTCATTCTGGTTGCAATACCTACCTTATTCTCTTTCCTATTTGTTCGTTTCTATTCGAATAATGTAGCCCTTCCCCATTTTTCCATTCGTCCCAGTTTCAGTCTCTGTTTTATTTTGAGGTTCATGTTTATCTCTGGTTCATTCTTTTGATTATGTATACACTGTTTATGTTTCCCCTTTGATTTAACTATGTAAACCAGTGACCCGTCAAATGTGCGCAGGATATTGGCACGCTGACAATCCCGCCCCGACATCTGCGCTTAGGACAAATGCGCACCGTCCTATTTCCTTCTGTTTAGGACACAATTGTAAGAGGATTTGTGGGAGGTTTGAGGGGAACCCCCCCCCCCAATATACTCATGCTCTCCTTGAGGGTGTGTGTGGGGGGGAACCACCCTCATTACACTTACAACTTGCAGTCTCCTCATGTGACCCTTAAACTTTCTTTTTTCCGCTCCGAGGGAGGTGTGGGGGGAACCCCCCCACACATACTATAATCAGGGGAATGCCGATGCGCACCATTACCGCAACCCCCCCTCCCCCAATCCTCTTACAATTTTGCCCCGAATAGAAGGAAATAGGACAGCGCACATTTGTCTTACAAGCAAATGTCGGTGCGGGATTGTCGGCGTACCAATGTCCTCTGCGCTATTAATGGCGTACCATGTAAACCCCCACTAGGCCTGACTGGGCACTATACCAAATGTTTCATAAACTTGTAAGACAATTTGCTCCTCACCTTATTCACTTTTAAAGCAGGCCTAAAGCTGGGCATATTTTGGGAAGCCCATTTGCTAGCTGTTATCGCACCAAGACATACGTCCCCCGACACCAGCCATGTTGCACCTACATCACGCCCACAGACCACCCACTTTGCAGATATCTAGATTTCAGCTACTAGCGTCACGTGACACTTTTTGGATTCTTTTTCTGATTAGATGCTTCATACGTTTTGTTGACAGGTGGCCGTCCACCTCCCTATGATGTCATTTTTCGGACCTTCTTTGTTCTTGTTTTGAAAATAAGCCCCAAAGTAATCTTCTTTTAGAACAGGGGTGTCAAAGTCCCTCCTCAAGGGCGGCAATCCGGTCGGGTTTTCAGGATTTCCCCCATGACTGTGCATGAGATCTATTTGCATGCACTGCTTTCATTGTTTGCTAATAGATAGAAACATAGAAATAGATGGCAGATAAGGGCCATGGCCCATCCAATCTGCCCACCTCAAAGACCCTCCCTATCTATCTCTGCGAATAGATCCCACATGTCTATCCCATTTGGCCTTAAAATCTGGCACGCTGCTGGCCTCAATGACCTGAAGTGGAAGACTGTTCCAGCGATCAATCACCCTTTCAGTGAAGAAGAACTTCCTAGTGTCACCGTGCAGTTTCCCGCCCCTGATTTTCCACGGATGCCCCCTTGTTTATGCTGGACCCTTGAAAAAGAAGATATCTTCTTCCACCTCGATGCGGCCCGTGAGATACTTGAATGTCTCGATCATATCTCCCCTCTCTCTACGTTCCTCGAGTGAGTAGAGCTGTAACTTCCCTAACTGCTCCTCGTATGGGAGATCCTTGAGTCCCGAGACCATCCGGGTGGCCATTCTCTGGACTGATTCCAGTCTCAGCACATCCTTACGGTAATGCGGCCTCCAGAATTGCACACAGTACTCCAGGTGTGATCTCACCATGGATCTATACAATGGCATAATGACTTCAGGTTTACGGCTGACGAAACTCCTGCGTATGCAACCTATGATTTGCCTTGCTTTGGATGAAGCTTGCTCCACTTGATTTGCAGTCTTCATGTTTTCACTGACAATCACCCCTAAGTCTCTTTCTGCTTCAGTTCTTGTCAGGATCTCGCCATTTAGGGTGTAAGTCTTGCATGGATTTTGGCTTCCCAGGTGCATGACTTTGCATTTTTTGGCATTGAAACTGAGTTGCCAGGACCTAGACCAGCGCTCCAGTAGAAGTAGGTCATGCATATTCATGGGGGAAATCCTGAAAACCCGAATGGATTGCGGCCCTCAAGGAGGGACTTTGACACCCCTGCTATAGGGTGATTGTGGCAGTTCTTTCAACGCTGACTGCCTTGGGCAGAATTAGCTCTGGATATTCAGTGCTGGGCACTGGGCATAAACATTGATATGTGGGGTTAATGACAAATAACCTATGCTTAAAAATATAATAGTCCTCCTGGGTCAGACCAATAGTCCATCTAGCCCAGGGATGTCAAAGTCCCTCCTTGAGGGCCGCAATGCAGTCGAGTTTTCATGATTTTCCCCATGAATATGCATGAGATCTATTTGCATGCACTGCTTTCATTGTATGCTAATAGATCTCATGCATATTCATTGGGGAAATCCTGAAAACCCGACTGGATTGCAGCCCTCGAGGAGGGACTTTGACACCCCTGCTTTAGAACCTTCATCCATATCACAAGAAAAAATGCTCGTAGACCATTGTCCATGGTTGCCTTGACCAAAAAGTTAGAGTTTGTTAATTTCCGGAAGGTAGCCATCAATAAAAGTTTGACTTAAGGCTCTTGGAACCTGGTACTGGGAATCAGTGTAAAGAGACCTTGGGAATGTCTAATATAAATTGATGATGCTTTTACTGTGCATCTCATTAAAGTCATAAAGAGACTTACAATTTATGCCAAGGGTAAATAACAGAATGGTATTTGGACAGCTCATTAAAGCCTAGAGGTGAAGGGCTATATGCTGACAGCTATTAAAGTTGGGAGCTGTAGGAACTGTTTTCTACTGAAGAGTTTAAGTGGAAGTCCTATTAATAGAACACGTAAGAAGGCCAGCTCGACTCTCCAAGCATTTTTAAGGATGATAAATATTCTTCCTTTAATTGCGTAAACCAAAAGTGGCAAAAAAAAATTGTATCAGCTGTCCATACTGAAAAGTTGTACCATGCTCTGTGTGATTGGACAAAAGATGCAGTTAGTAGAAGGAAATCATAGGCCAATCTGTTTTATTTCATTTTTAAATCAAAGCTAATGGAAAAATAGACCAAAAACTGGGCAAAGAAGGTGCTACAATCTTTCAGTAAAACTTTATTCTGTGAGACACAGAAAGAAAAAAGAATCTTAAAACTGCTGATTTCCAAGTTCTCCTAGGACAAGCAGGATGAGTCAGCCACATATGGGTGTTATCCCAACAGCTCCCAATTTGCGGATAAGCTCTCCAATAGCTCAGAGAGATTTTTTATTTTTTTATTTTTTTTCTCTGAGCACGTGCAGTGCCCGGGCTCCACTGGGCATGCCCAAGCCCTACCCATTTCCCCCTGCTTCCCCCTAATCCCCAGTCTTTAGTTTCCGCCCGTTCCCATCGGTCGGATTTTCTACAGCTCTCCATTACAACTTTTCTACTCATCACCTTGAAGATGCCTGAATCATCTAAAGAAACGACTGGGATGCAGGAGGAGGATGAACACACTGGATCCTCATGAATTGTGCGCCCACTGATTGGATCCGGCGCTCGAGGTTTCCATGTTCTTCGGGAGCTGCCCGTGAGCATCCGCCACCCTTCGAGAGCAGCGCGGCCTGGCGCTGGATTGTTCTCTCTCTGTGCATCTTCTGCCTGGCAGTGACGAGTCAGGGCTGCAGCAGCTGGAAAGCCCGCGCTGATATCTGCCCCGTCTGGACTTTTGCCGTTGGGATTATTTAAAATATGCTGAGGCAACAGAACTGCTTCAGGAAATTGGACTTACATAAGAAGTTGCCTCCGCTGAGGCAGACCAGAGGTCCATCTCGCCCAGCGGTCCGCTCCCGCGGCGGCCCATTGCCTGAGCAGTGGTCCCTGATTAGCTCTATAACCTATCTCTACTCCTATCCCTATAACCTACCTCTACACCTATCTATACCCCTCAATCCCTTTGTCCTCTAGGAACCTATCCAAACCTTCTTTGAAGCCAGATATATTTGATTTTGGTTTTCAATTTTTTCTTCCAGTTTATGAATTATTTTAAATTTTATTCCATTGTTTTTACCCCTATTCTTTTTATTTTATTAACTGAATTCTATTGTTTAACGGTTCCTCCCTTCTATTCCTTTTTACATATTCCTTTAATTCATTTCAATACCATTTACATAAATGATGCTCCTATCTGTAAAGTTAGGAATTTCTATGAAATATTCTACATGCTTCTCTCCTCTCCACTCCTTCCTGCGCTCCAAAGTCCTCCCTACCCTCTTCTAACCCCTTCCTCTGTAATGTCGCCTAGAGCTTGCATAGGTATGTGTGATGCACAAATGGAAGAAATAAATAAATCTCTTTCTCGCTCTCTAGATAAATACACGTTTATTTATGTTTCTGTATACTTTGTGGTTCTAGAAGGAGCAGTATAAAGGATCCTTAGGAGGGATTTAGAGCTTGAGCGGAGAGGAAAACCTGGAGCAGCATACCATGGATTGGCATGAGGTTTTAGTGTTCCCTAGGAAACAAGGAAGCCAGCTAAAGGGCGAAGCTTCCACTATCAATCAAGGGAATGAGGGTCTTCAAAGAAATTAGCTAAAGGGTGGATATAAGAGAGAGGAAGAATCGGAGGGGAGAGCAACAGCCCCAGGAGTAAGAGGTACAGATGATTAGCAGGAGAAAATGGGCTGCTCAACCTGGGGCAAAGAGAATCCCAAGGTGAAGGACATGGACACTGATAGCCAGCAAGAGTAGACGAGCTACTCCACCTGAAGAAGGATGACCTCAAAGTGTATGTTGGATCGGGAAACTGAGAAAGGGACCTGGGGAGAGGAAGAAGCGATATGGATTGCTCTGAAAAGAGAAGATGGAACTTCTATCTACGTGGGTGTAGTCTACAGACCTCCGACTCAATCGCAGCAAATTGATAAGGATCTGATTGTGGATATCCAAAAGTTTGGAAGGAAAGAGGAGGTTCTGCTGTTGGGAGATTTCAACCTGCCGGATGCGGACTGGAATGTTCCGTCTGCGGAATCGGAAAGAAGTAGGGAGATTGTGGATGCCTTTCAAGAGGCTCTGCTCAGACAAATGGTGACGGAACCCACAAGGGAAAAAGCGATATTGGATCTGGTCCTCACAAATGGAGAGAGTATCTCTAATGTTCGAGTGGGTGCTCACCTGGGTAGTAGCGATCATCAAACGGTTTGGTTTCATATAACGGCTAAAGTGGAGAGCGGCCGCACGATACTTAAAGTCCTAGATTTCAAACGTACGGACTTTAATGCAATGGGAAAGTACCTGAAGAAAGAGCTGTTAGGATGGGAGGACATAAGAGAAGTGGAAAGACAGTGGTCTAAGCTGAAAGGAGCGATAAAAATGGCTATGGACCTTTATGTGAAGAAAATCAATAAAAACAAAAGAAAAAGGAAGCCGATATGGTTCTCCAACCTAGTGGCTGAGAAAATAAAGGCGAAAGAGTTGGCGTTCATGAAATATAAAAAAACCCAAGAAGAGGAGAGCAGAAAGGACTACAGGGTGAAACTGAAAGAAGCCAAGAGAGAGATACGTTTGGCGAAGGCACAGGCGGAAGAACAAATGGCTAAAAATGTAAAAAAGGGAGATAAAAATTTTTTCAGATATATTAGTGAAAGGAGGAAGATAAAAAATGGAATTGCTAGGCTAAAAGATGCTGGGAACAAATATGTGGAGAGTGATGAGGAGAAAGCAAATGTGCTAAACAAATACTTCTGTTCTGTGTTCACAGAAGAAAATCCTGGAGAAGGACCGAGATTGTCCGGCAAAGTTACACGAGAAAATGGAGTAGATTCTGCGCCGTTCACGGAGGAGGGTGTTTATGAGCAACTTGAAAAACTGAAGGTGGACAAAGCGATGGGACCAGACGGGATCCATCCCAGGATACTAAGGGAACTCAGAGAGGTTCTGGCGAGTCCTATTAAAGACTTGTTCAACAAATCTCTGGAGACGGGAGTGATTCCTGGGGATTGGAGGAGAGCGGATGTGGTCCCTATTCATAAAAGTGGTCACAGGGATGAAGCAGGAAACTACAGGCCGGTGAGCCTCACTTCAGTTGTTGGAAAAATAATGGAAGTGTTGCTGAAAGAAAGGATAGTGTATTTCCTTGAATCTAATGGGTTACAGGATCCGAGGCAACATGGCTTTACAAAAGGTAAATCGTGCCAAACGAACCTGATTGAATTTTTTGATTGGGTGACCAGAGAGCTGGATCGAGGACATATGCTAGATGTAATTTATTTGGATTTCAGCAAAGCCTTTGATACAGTTCCTCATAGGAGGCTGTTGAACAAACTTGAAGGGCTGAAGTTAGGACCCAAAGTGGTGAACTGGGTCAGAAACTGGCTGTCGGACAGACGCCAGAGGGTGGTGGTTAATGGAAGTCGCTCGAAGGAAGGAAAGGTGACTAGTGGAGTCCCTCAGGGTTCGGTGCTGGGGCCAATCCTGTTCAATATGTATGTAAGTGACATTGCTGAAGGGTTAGAAGGAAAAGTGTGCCTTTTTGCAGATGATACCAAGATTTGTAACAGAGTAGACACCGAAGAGGGAGTGGAAAATATGAAAAAGGATCTGCAAAAGTTAGAGGAATGGTCTAATGCCTGGCAACTAAAATTCAATGCAAAGAAATGCAGAGTAATGCATTTGGGGATTAATAATAGGAAGGAACCGTATATGCTGGGAGGAGAGAAGCTGATATGCACGGACGGGGAGAGGGACCTTGGGGTGATAGTGTCCGAAGATCTAAAGGCGAAAAAACAGTGTGACAAGGCAGTGGCTGCTGCCAGAAGGATTCTGGGCTGTATAAAGAGAGGCGTAGTCAGTAGAAGGAAGAAGGTGTTGATGCCCCTGTACAGGTCATTGGTGAGGCCCCACTTGGAGTATTGTGTTCAGTTTTGGAGACCGTATCTGGCGAAAGACGTAAGAAGACTTGAGGCGGTCCAGAGGAGGGCGACGAAAATGATAGGAGGCTTGCACCAGAAGACATATGAGGAGAGACTGGAAGCCCTGAATATGTATACCCTAGAGGAAAGGAGAGACAGGGGAGATATGATTCAGACGTTCAAATACTTAAAGGGTATTAATGTAGAACAAAATCTTTTCCAGAGAAAGGAAAATGGTAAAACCAGAGGACATAATTTGAGGTTGAGGGGTGGTAGATTCAGGAGCAATGTTAGGAAATTCTACTTTACGGAGAGGGTGGTGGATGCCTGGAATGCGCTCCCGAGAGAGGTGGTGGAGAGTAAAACTGTGACTGAGTTCAAAGAAGCGTGGGATGAACACAGAAGATTTAGAATCAGAAAATAATATTAAAGATTGAACTAGGCCAGTTACTGGGCAGACTTGTACGGTCTGTGTCTGTGTATGGCCGTTTGGAGGAGGATGGGCAGGGGAGGGCTTCAATGGCTGGGAGGGTGTAGATGGGCTGGAGTAAGTCTTAACAGAGATTTCGGCAGTTGGAACCCAAGCACAGTACCGGGTAAAGCTTTGGATTCTCGCCCAGAAATAGCTAAGAAGAAAAAAAAAAAAAAAATTTTTAAATTGAATCAGGTTGGGCAGACTGGATGGACCATTCGGGTCTTTATCTGCCGTCATCTACTATGTTACTATGTTACTATGTAAAAGGCCTAAAACCTTAGAAGTTGGTGAGGCCTGAGAATAAAAAGGCTGTAGGAGACAGCCCTGAAATTATAGCTGAAGACTCAGATATGGAAGATGAGTTCTTGACTGATCTATTTGATGCCTTTTTGTTTGGAACTTTTACGGCTTTGTAGTTTCATATAATTATAGCAGCAGGTGGTGGGCCAGTGTAAAAAGAGGTAACACTGAATGGGAGGTGGCAGCCCAACCCATATGGCTAAGGACTAAGGGCTAGATTCACTAACCTGCCCGATCGTGCCCAATCCGTGGCCGATCCGCGGAAGGCCGACAAATTCTCAATGGGTCAGCATGCAAATGGGAGCGATTGTAGGAACGCCCCTCACCAACCACACGGATCGCTAGTGAGCGATCCTGAAGCATTCACTGACCATCTTCTTTGTCTGTAGATGGTCTGCCCATGCTTACAAAGCAGCGACCTTTTTAAAAAACTTTTTTAATACTTCATGAGCCTGTGGTTTTAATCTGTGGGTTAAAACCACAGGCTCGCACTGCGGGGGAAAGGCAGAAGAGTCAGGGAAGATGTAGGGTGGCGATCGGGGCAGAAGCAGGGCAGCGATCGGGGCAGAGATCAGGAGAGTCGGGGCAGAGAGCAGGGTTTTTGCACAAGCGACTGGTCCTCAGCAGTCGCTTGTTTTTGGATCGGCCAGCCCAGTCGGTGTGCCTGAATTTTGTTAGTGAATCGCGTCCTTCCTATTTTGTATGCTGTTTCCCCTCATTTGTATGCGCGGATCGGAATTGGATCGGAGGTTGATCGGCCACGAAGTTAGTGAATCAGGTCAGGGTCACAAAAGATTCGCAAACCGATCGGTAAGCTTAGTGAATTTGGGCCTAAAAGGCCAGGGCTATATTTTTTTGTTTTTGTTTTTTTACTTGAACTGTGTTGAATTGAAGAAACTGGTGGTTTGAACAGAAGTACCATATATACTCAAATATAAACTGAGATTTGGGGGCCAAAGAAAATGGCTCAAAAATGGGTGTCTCGATTTATATTCAAGCCTTGATCTTTCTTGCTTCTTCCCTCTGTCCCTCCCTCTCTCCAAAGATTACAAACCCACCCCCTGCTAACCAGCATTTCTGTTCCTCACCCCACCCGAAAGGCATTTCAGGCCTACCACCTCCCTGCCCAATGACCGGCACATCTGTCCCTCCCCCCAGCCAACCAGCACTGTTCTTTTCCAGTCTGAAGCTGAGGCCAACGCTGTGTGTTGAGCTGGAGCGGGGCCTTGCACATTTGTTCATGATCAAGGCCTTCTGGTTCCCATCCTCTCTGAGAATCTCGGAAGGAAAGGAGCCAGCAGAGGCCTTAGGCATGCGCAGAAGTGCAAGGCCACACTCCGGCTCAACACACAGCGTTGGCCTCAGCTTCAGATTGGAAAAGAACTGCGCCGGCAAGGAGAGTCATAGTCGGAGATGAGACATGCTTTCACGTTTGTTATAGTGCAGCTCTGAGTCTCCCGACCAGTGGGTTGTTCTGGTGGGACTTGATGTTTTTGTTGCATATTCCCAGTATTTGGATACTTTTGTACTTTTTCTGAGTTTGTACACTTCTCCCTCCCTAATCGTGGGAGGTCAGGGGCAGAGCCGGCCCGCAAATAGGGAAAAATCGTGAATAACTTTTGGCCGGCTCTGACCCACCCCGTCTCGTGAGACCACGGGACCTCACAGCACGGCTCTGCACGGGGCAGGAGTGTAGAAAGATCACTCCTGCCCCGCGTCACTGCTAGAACACCAGGTAAGGTCCATGCTCCGATCGCCCCCAAGCCACCTCCGATCACTCCCCCCCCCCGCCACTTCCGATCGCCTTCCTCCGCCTCTGATCACCACCCCGGCGCCTCTGATCGCCTCCCTCCGCCTCCGATCGCCCTCTCCCCCGCCGCCTCTGATCGTCTCCTCCCACCGTTTTTTTTTCGATGCCAACGAGCGATTTTGAGAGGGGAGGGGCTGGGGAAAAAAGCCGTGGATAATCGAAACCGTTAACATCGATACCGCGAATAGGGAGGGGGAAGTGTATTTTGTCTGGTTGTGACCTTTTTCACTTTCAGTAATAATAATAAACAACTTTATTCTTGTATACCGCCATACCATTTAGTTCTAGGCGGTTCACATTCAAGAGAGACTGAACCGTTAGGTGACAATTCATTCTTAGAGAATACAGAGTATAATTTACAAATTTTCAAAAAGATACATTTTCATAGATTTTCGAAAGGTGTAATAAGACCGAGTCTGGGAAATGATTGTACTTAACCAATTGTTCAATTTGCCTGCCCAAAATGCAAACGTTTTATCAAGCAATCTTTTACAACGGCAGTGTTTTAGTGTAGCATAGACAAAGAAATTGATTCTTCGAGCAGACTTTTTTTTAATCCCATATACACTTCTCTCTCGTCATTCGCGGGGGATATGGGCAGAGCCAGACCGCGAATGCCGAAAAACCGTGATTATCCGGCTCTGACCCACCCCCCACCTCCCTGCCGCCTTCCCGGCCTTACCTGGTGGTCTAGAGGGCTTTCGGGACAGGAGCGATCTTCCTACGCCCTGTGCAGATCGCCATCAGGAAATGGCTGTAGGGAGTTCCCGACGTAATCTTGATATTGAAACATGTGCACTCCCCTATACACCCCTAAAACCCTTTTTTACTGGCATATAAGTGGCTCCTGCAGCCATAAGGGCTATTGGGGTGGTAGATAAGTGGGTCTAGGGGATTCTGGAGGTGGTTTGGGGGGGCTCACTGTGACCTATAAGGGAGCTGTAGGGAGGAGAAGACATGGCACCCTTTTTGTGAAGTTCACAGCAGTGCCCTGTAAGGTACCCCACTATTTAGGTGGCATGTCTGGGTGTGCAGTCCATCACTTTGCAGACCCCTCCCACGTCCAACAGGGCTTGTTCTAGGCGTTTTGGACTTGGATGGAAAGTTGGACGAAAATGTGGTATAAAGACGGACGATTTAGCGACTTCGACGATCAGATCGGCAGGGCGTATAGTCGGACGATTTTCGAAACGAAAAAAAGGTTGGGCGTATTTTTTGAAAATGTGTCTTAAGTTTTTTTTTTTTACTTTGGACGATTTGCGAGATGAACGTAAACGGACTTAGACGTCCCTTTCGATTATGCCCCTTCACGCTTCTAGAACTAATGCCAGCTCAATGCTGGCGTTAAGGTCTAGCGTGCGCTATTCCGCGCATTAAAGCCCTAACGCACCTTAGTAAAAGGAGCCCATAGATGGTAAAAATAACAGGAGGGAACAGGTCAGCCATTTATTTCCAAGCTGAGGAGACTTAACATCTTTAGCCTTTCCTCATATGAGAGGAGTTCCATCCTCTTTATCACTCGGGTCATTCTTCTTTGAATCTTTTCTAATTCCATTATATCTTTTTTTTTTTTTTTTTTTTTGAGCTACAGCAAACAGAATTGAACATAATACTCTTGATGTAGAGGCTGAAAAGTACAAATAGCACCATGAGAATGGATCATTGACATGAAGTCAAGCTGTCTATTAAATTGTCTCTCTGGTAATAAAAGTCAATACTATCTGACCTTCAAATCATCTCCTACTTAAAAGTCCATTGAGCTTCATGTGTTTCCATTTACTCAAGGTGAAAATGATGTATGACATGCAGGACAGTTTCACTGTGGGGTTGATGTCACTGAATAGTTAAATTCAACTCTGTAAACCAGGAGCTTAAACAGAATAATGAGATATGTGCATATAAAGGAAGTAATGTGCACATAAAGGAAGGAATTCAATACACGATGCTGACAATTCGGCGCCAAAATCAAATTGAGCACTATAGTCCTAGAATATGACAGGGGGGGGACAAATCTGTCCCCCATCCCCGTGGTATCTCTCTATCCTCATCCCACCCCTGCGAGCTCTGTCCCTATTCCTGTCCCATTTCTCCAAGCTCTGCCTTAACCACACAAGCCTCGAAATTTTATGATTTTAAAGGGTTTGAGGCCATCATGTTTCTATTCACACAAGAGCTGTGCATACCACTCAACTCTTCTGTGCAGGCACTAGGCACAGTTCATCCCACTTTCATCGTAGTGTTCAGCACAAATGGCGTGCATATAATTGATCCTCAAAACCTCCCCCTCCTAGTTGTAAAATTATATAGTAATGTATTCTTTAGTCATTCTTCTTAGAAATATATCTTTTCTCATTTAAGATAAAATATTTAATCTTTCACCCAGCAAAGAAACTGAATGACTTATCTTTAATAGATGCACAGAATTCAAAGCCCGACAAGACCCGTTTTACCCTTAATACTGGCTTCTACAAGGGTTTATTAGTGGCGCTGCATCGATTTTGGGCTGCGTCACCCCCAATTAAGGCTGCTTTCTTTGCTGGGTGAAAGATAAGATAAAATATTTACAGTGAGAGAAGCTATATTTCTAAGACGAATGAATAAAGGATACATTACTATAGAATTTTAAAACTAGGAGGGGGAGGTTTTGAGGATCAATGATTAAACCTTGGCTCGAAGATTTATTTACCGATGTCCAAGCTGGTTTCAGAGATCCTCAACTACCCCGTATCGGTATCTTATGCTTTAATTTATGGGACTCTGCTTATTCAGTGGACAAATTAGTGTGATAATATAAATCCTGGTCCAACAGTCAAACATGGTACTTTACAACTATACGAATGAGCAATTGGGAACAATAATACTTCTAATGAACCAGGTAGCATCAAAATCTCTATCAGGCCTCAGACCAGTTCTTTATTACAATTCATCCTTGTATTAAACTGTGTGAGCAAGAGAAACAGAATGACGGATCACGAAATTTATTTATTTATCCCTGTCCCTGCTCCGTTGCTTCAAGTTCCGCCCTCATCTGCACAAGCCTCAACACTTTAAAATCATACGTAGCAACATTCTAGAGCTCAGATTGTGATGTCATAATGCCTCATTCCACCAATGCCTAAGCTCCGTCCTCATCTGCACAAGCCTCAACACTTTAAAATCATACGTAGCAACATTCTAGAGCTCAGATTGTGATGTCATAATGCCTCATTCCACCAATGTCTAAGCTCCGTCCTCATCTGCACAAGCCTCAACACTTTAAAATCATACGTAGCAACATTCTAGAGCTCAGATTGTGATGTCATAATGCCTCATTCCACCAATGCCTAAGCTCCGTCCTCATCTGCACAAGCCTCATGGAACCATGGGGTGCAAGGGGAGGTCCACCGATGGATCAAAAACTGGCTGGCGGACAGGAAACAGAGGGTTGGAGTAAAGGGACATTACTCAGACTGGCAATGGGTCATGAGCAGAGTTCCACAGGGGTCGGTGCTGGGACCGCTCCTATTCAATATATTCATTAATGACCTGGAGGCAGGAACAAAATGTGAGGTTATTAAATTTGCGGATGACACCAAACTATATCGCAAGGTCAATAACATGGAGGACTGCGAAGATCTCCAAAAAGATCTGACAACACTGGAAAAATGGGCCAAAAAGTGGCATATGAGTTTCAACATAGGGAAATGCAAGGTCATGCATATAAGGAAAAAAAACCCGATGTTCACTTACAAAATGGGGGGATCAGCGCTAGGGGTGAGCGACCTTGAAAGAGACCTGGGAGTGATGGTAGACACAACATTGAAGGCGTCGGCGCAGTGTGCCAAGGCCTCAAGGAAAGCAAACAGAATGTTGGGTATCATTAAGAAGGGTATCACGACCAGGGCAAAGGAAGTCATCCTGCCCCTGTATCGTGCTATGGTGCGCCCGCACCTGGAGTACTGTGTTCAGTTCTGGTTGCCGTACCTCAAGAAGGACATGGAGATACTTGAGAGGGTCCAGAGAAGAGCAACTAAGCTAATAAAGGGCATGGAGGACCTCTCATATACTGACAGACTGAAAAAGCTAGGGCTTTTCTCCCTGGAAAAGCGGAGTCTTAGAGGAGAAACCTTCAAGATGATAGAAACCTTCAAGATCATGAAGGGCATAGAAAAAATAGACAGGGACAGATTTTTCAAATTAAGGGGATCAATAAGTACAAGGGGGCACTCAGAGAAATTGAAAGGGGAGAGGTTTAGAACAAACGCCAGGAAGTTCTTTTTCACACAGAGGGTGGTGGATACATGGAACGCGCTACCAGAGGATGTGATAAACAGGAGCACGCTACAGGGGTTCAAAGAAGCTTTGGATAGGTACTTGGAAGACAAAGGGATTGAGGGGTACAGATAAGAGTAGAGGTAGATTATAGGGATGGGATTAGAGGTAAGTTACAAAATTAATCAGGGACCACTGTTCAGGCACTGGGCCTGGTGGGCCGCCGTGGGAGCGTACCGCTGGGCAAGATGGACCTCTGGTCTGACTCAGCGGGGGCAACTTCTTATGTTCCTTATAAGTAGCAACATTCTAGAGCTCAGACTGTGATGTCATAATGCCTCATTCCACCAATGCCTAAGCTCCGCCCTCATCTGCACAAGCCTCAAACACTTGAAAATCATAAGTGTTCGAGGCTTGTGCGGTTAACCCTTTCAGGACCATAAGGATCGTAGGCCAATTTTTGTGGTTTTGACGACATTTTTATGGTAAAAAGGGCTTGCAGATGCCAAAAAATTGATTTTTTTTGTGAAATATCATTATTTTTATTTAAAAAAATCACACTTCTGGCTTATGGACAGTGTGGCAAGTGAATTTTCTCGTCAATCTAGCAACGACGCTAATGAATGAATGTCGGAACCAGTTTGTTTACATAAAGGCAGTATCCTATGGAATCTGTACATATCAAATTTAGAACTGTAGACTATCCCAATCAAAATTTATAGGATTTTAAAGTTATGGGACAAATATGTCCCTTGGTCCTGAAAGGGTTAAGGCAGAGCTTCCAGGAATGGGTTAGGTACGGGATGGGGACATCTCAGGAGCGGGTCCACGTTTGTAGAATGCACTACCTGGATACTTGAGATGATGCAGGGACAAAATGTATTTTGAAAAGCAACTAAAAACCTTTCTATTTGTCAAGGCTTTTAATACTGTGAAAGCTATTTTAGATTATTGTAAGTGCATATAATTGATACATGCTGTATATTTTTTTTTTAGGAATGATATTTAAGATAGGTAAGAAAGGGTTCTTACGACATTGACCTGAGGGCCGCCTCATGAGCAGACTGCCGGGCAGGATGGACCACCGGTCTGACCCAGCAGCGGCAATTCTTATATTCTTATTGTTCTGTTTATTAGAGCATACCGTGGGGCTGCTCTAATACTGTGCGTGTCTACTTCCCTTCTCCTCCGAAACAGGAAGTTATGTCATGAGGGGACTTATGTGCCCAGGGCCCCTCAATGAATTAATCCCGCCCTGACTGGAGTAGCAGAGGCTGCTGAAGGGCAGGAGGAGGTTGCAAGGAAGCGCTGGGTATGTTCTCTAGGCGGCCACACTTTTTCTTTCCTGCTCTGAACACTTCATGCGTTCCAGGCCTGCAAACGTATTTTGTGGCTACGATGAGGGAGTTGGTGTTGAGTGACAGGACCATCATCTCCAGCAAATCTGGACTTGGATGCGCAGATGGGTTTGTTTCTCTCCTTATGGCCCTGTAATGACATGTAGCCAGGAATTCAGGTGAAAATATCCGTTGGCCTCCTGCTGACAGGTTGGCATCGTAACATCCCAAATTTCGAGCCCAGCACCTAGTAAAACCCCACGTAGTGACATCTCCATCTTTTCCATATGTATTCCGTAACCTGTTTTGGCTTAGGGCATACGGATTCAAATATGCGTGTTTTATTCTTATCCGCTTAGTTATTTAGCGGAGAAGAATTTTTTTTTTTTTTTTTTAATAATAATAAATAAAAATAAAAACCCTTCGGGAACTAACTTTACACAACCTTTACCTTCGTCCTGTCATAACTGATGTTTCCAGCTGCCACCCCACCCCCACCTTCGTTACAGTCCAGTGTAAATGTTATGCACAAAGGAGAAATCAAGAATAAAATGCTTACAGCAAACCTAATTAACCCCCCAATGCATCTAAAGTGAGACTGTTGTTCATTTAATGTCTACATATGCTTAATGACGGAGCCATTGGGTAGAGCATTCACTGTCCACTCAAGGAAATTCATACCACTACTGGGATACTTTTAACTTTTTTTTTTTTTTTTTTTTTTTGCTGCTTGCAAGAGTTTTGAAGGACATAGGAAGAAACAAAAACACTGAAAACATGTCATCAGCAGAACTGCAGAGGCAAGTCTGTTTTTTGAATTAGCTTAATTGCAGTTCACCATTACCTTCAGGAAAAGAGGCAACTGCAGCAGACAGAATTTGGACTCAATTCCCCAACATACAATGGTCAGAACTCAACAAATTCTACAAAAAATACAGTCATGCCTCCTGTGACCTCAACCATTGCCCCTCATATCTCCTCACCACCGCTAGTGTAAAATTCCGCACCATAATGCTACAATGGATTCAATTCACGCTCACAGAAGGCACATTCCCTGCTGACCTCAGCGAAATCGTCATCACCCCAATCCAAAAAGACCCAAAAGCACCACAAAACCACCCATCTAACTTTAGACCTATAGCCTCAATTCCGCTATATGTCAAAATTATAGAAGGCATAGTAGCTAAACTCCTCACCAATTACATAGATGACCACAACCTACTCCACCCCATGCAATCAGGCTTCAGAACAAACTTCAGCACAGAAACACTACTAGGCTCCCTTATGGATACCGTCAGACAACACCTTAGTACAGGAAAAAAGATGCTTCTCATACAACTGGACTTAACTGCGGCATTCGACTTAGTGGATCACAACATCCTTCTACAGATCTTAGACGCAGTGGGTATTTCAGATAAAGTTTACTCCTGGTTTGAAGGATTCCTAAAACTCAGATCCTACAGTGTAAAATCAAACAAAGAAAAGTCAGAATCCTGGTCAAACCCCTGCGGCGTACCACAAGGATCTCCACTATCCCCTACCCTCTTTAATCTCTACACTGCATCTCTAGGAACGCATCTGGACAATCTGGGCATAACCACCTATAGTTATGCGGACGACATCACCATCCTCATCCCATACGATCATTCCAAACCTACCATGACAGACAAACTTCACCAAACACTTGAAACAGTCACAACCTGGATGAAAAATCACAAACTTAAACTCAACCAAGACAAAACCAAATTCATCCTTCTCGAAAATGACAAGATCCAAACCACAACCAACTTAGAGATAAACGCAATCAAATATCCCATCCAAACCACCATAAAACTACTTGGCATGACCATAGACAGATGCTGCACTATGCAACCGCAAATAAATAAAACAATTCAGAAATCATTCGCAATCATGAGAAACCTGAGACAAGTCCGAAAATTCTTTGAAAGAACACAATTTCAACTTATAGTACAATCTCTAATACTGGGTATATTGGACTACTGCAACATCCTCTTCCTTCCTTGCCCTGCAACTATGATTAGACAACTCCAAACAATCCAAAATACAGCTTTGAGACTCATATACTCATTGAAAAAACATGACCACATTACGGACGCCTTCATCAACTCACATTGGCTTCCAATCCAAGAAAGAATCCAATTCAAATTCTACTGCATATTATTTAAAACCATACACGGAGACAGCCCATCATACTTGAACAATCGCCTTATCCAAGCACCCACTACCAGACACAGAAAAACGCACTCCCCATTCATACCCCCCCCAATCAAGGAAGTAAAAAGAACAAGACTACACGACGGCCTACTAGCCACTCGAGCCGCAAGACTGGACAACCAAATCTCCAACCTTCTGATGACCACCCCAGACTATAGGACATTCAGAAAGGAAATAAAGACCACACTTTTCAAGAAATTCCTGAAACAGCAATAACATCACGACCTCTTAGTAACACCAAAACTGACGATCAATCTAACCATTACTCACTAATAATAACAAAAGAACCTCCACTTTGACCACCTATCAACTCTACTACAAACCACCTCACCCTCAACAACCCGCTAAATGTCTATAAGATCTACAACCTACCTCACTAGCTAATCATTGTAACTCTGTTTTTAATTTAACCTTTTGTAATCTGCCTTGAACCGCAAGGTAATGGCGGAATAGAAATCCCTAATGTAATGTAATGTAATGTAACATTGAATCAGTAATAAAGAAGTAAATTGGAATCTTAACAGGGGAAAAAAAAAAGACAACTCCTAAAATGCTGAGTAAATATGTATTAACATTATTTACGCAGCTTTCTGCAACATCCCGCTGCATTTCTCTTTGTTTCTTTGAAAGAATGGCCTCGTTTGAACCTCAAATGCAGATGGCCTACCTCAGGGGTCTCAAACACGTGGCCGGGAGGGAGCCACATGCGGCCCGCCAGGTACTATTTTTGCGGCCCGCAGTCTGTACCGATGCTGCCAGCTCTTTGCAGCGTCCTCTGGCTTCCCTCCTTTGCTTCCCACTCTTACCTTCAGATAATTACCGCAGCCTGCAGAGAAGATCGCCAGAGCTGTAGCGATCCTTGCAGGCTGCCGTCGTCCTCAGCAGCACGTTCCCTCTGCCGCGATCCTGCCTCTGACATCAGAGGAGGGGCGGCACCATAGCAGAGGGAGCGTGCTGCGGAGGCCGATGGCATCCTGCAAGGAACGCTGCAGCACCAATGATCCTCTCTACAGGCTGCGGTAATTAGCTGAAACTAAGACCGGGAGGCCAGGGGGGAAGCTGGAGAACGCTGCAAAGAAGGGGGGGGGGGGGAACATGCAGGCCTTTGGGGGGAGGGGGAGATTTATAAACTATAAAGAGTTTTACCTCATGCAAAATTGTCATTTCTTTTATGACATTACCTATTTTTTCTGAGACCCTCCAAGTACCTACAAATTAAAAAATGTGGCCCTGCAAAGAGCTTGAGTTTGAGATCACTGGCCTACGTGGAGGCTAATTTTTTTTTCTAACAGAGGATCCCTATATAACAAGAAGATGAAATCAAAGGAAAACTGAAATGATTTTTACACTTTAAAAAAAATGTATATACAAGGGTATAACTTGCACAGTGGCGTAGCATGGGTGAGAGGTGCCCGGGGCACCCCTCCCCCACCCTCTTTTCCGGGAGGTTGAACACAGAGGGTGAGAGTGGGGATCCTTAGTGGACCCCACTGGGGGGTACCAGCTATCCGACAGTTTACCATCCTTAAGTACAGCATTGTGCCGAGTGGTTAGGAAGCCTCAGAACCGGGAGAGAACTGTACCGCTAAATCTAAAATCACCAAAGATCTCAGACATTTGATTGAAGTCTATAGGTCAAATGTACTGCTTAGGTCAAATTGAATTACAATTGTGCTGTGATCCTTGCCATATATTTCTAGCATTGCAACTACCAACTCAGGTATTCAAATAGTCAATGCAATGAATAAATGAGCTAATTCTGCATGTTCTGGCCACCAGAGCTTATACCGATCCCAGCCAATATTCAGCACAAGTCCCCACCTCGAATATTCCTGGTAATCTAAGAGGTCCTATGGGTAGAAGCAGTACACCGACTCACTCCTGCCTATTGTGCATCCAACCTCAAATGGCCACCATGACCCCTAGTGGAAGTTTCGTAGTATAGCTGTCCTAAGTTTAGTGAGTGGTCTGAATATCACTAATAGGTTAAGTACTGGCCCCCCTCCTAAGTTCCATCCAAGCTGCTCCTATGGATCACCTCGATTCTAACTGGACTATCCGTTAAGGTCACTGAATATCAGTAATTCGGTAGCTACAATCTGGGCACATCGAGTAATGCTGTGGAAATGATATGTAGTAGATTTAATTAGGCAGGAGGCTCTCCTGCCCAGTTAATTGCTTTGATTAGTAGGCAAATAATTTATAATATTCTATAATTTATGTATGATCTAGCTAATATCTACATAGGTATTTGCACTAGCTATAAAGCTGGTATAAGTGATCAAACACAACAAATGTAAGTGCATTTTATGTCACCGGCACTAGTGTTTTATGAAGAAAAAACTTGAAATAGAAACCCGGAATCCTCTTTCAAACCCTGCGCTGCTCCCTATGACCTTGAGCAAGTCACTTATTCTTCCACTGCCCCAGGTACATTAGATAGATTGTGAGCCCACCGGGACAGATAGAGGAAGTGCTTGTATGTAAACCATTCTATATATAAGCTCATGTAAACCTTTTCCTTTCTCTTCTTATATTTTAAGTTCTTGTAAACCGTACCGAGCTCCACTTCCGTGGAGAGGATGCGGTACATAAACTTAAGGTTTAGTTTAGTTTAGAGTGTGCTTGTATAACTACAAAAAGGTGGTATAGAAGTCCCAATCACTATCCTTGTCCCTTTCCCTCTTATCCTAGAACCCTGTTGTAGAAATACAAAGTCAGGTTGATGATTATTCCAAATGAGAATCATGCAAATGCACTAGGAACACCTTTGGAGTGTTAATGCGTATAGATCAGTGGTTCCCAGGACCCCAGGGCCAATTGGGTTTTCAGGCTAGCCCTAATGAATATGCATGAAGCAGATTTGCATGCCTGTCACTTCCATTATATGCAAATATCTGTCGTGCATATTCATTAGGGCTAGCCTGAAAACCCGATTGGCCTGGTATAGATGATAGATTACGATTCATTTTTGCCAACAGGCATGAAAGACCCAGAAGGCTGCATTTTCCAAAAATTCTCAGAATCCTCACAACAGAAAGGAAAACCATTGAATGTTATCACTTCAGAAACGCTTCTGGAATTTTCTTCATATGTGTAGAAAGGCCACAGTGAATGAGAACCTTAAACATCATTTTATGCAGATCCATACATTACTTTCAAGGACAGCAAATGCAAACCTTTCTCTTTTTCGTTCACTGATATCAGTGAATATCTTTTTTTTCTTGAGATATTCTAAGTGCTATAGTATTATGTTCCACTTATAATGACGAGCATTAAAAAAATATATAATTAAACAGCTAAAAGACGATGACAAGAGGCTGATTAGGGGCTGGCTAGGTAGACAATTCAACAGATTGCTATGTGCGTCTGCTAAATAGGGTTAAGAAGGGACCAGGGAGACTTCCCATTTGTTTTACAAGCATCGATAAAATTAAGAGGGAGAGCTTAAAATGATTACATTTGTCTTAACCTGGTAGCTTTTGATAGTTCATTAACAATAAAGCCCCCAGTGTTTGTAAAACCAGATCAGAATATATGTGCAGGGATATTGTTAACCAACGCGTTGCTTTAAAACTGGCAGCGATGGCTTTGATGAGCCATTACCATGGCAAACAGCACTTTGTGTCACTGTTGAATTTAATTATCCCTTCAAATGTTAATTGCCCACTGTCTATTTGCATAGCATTAAAGCTTTATCTCAATTTGAATTGAAAACGTCTTCTCTGCACTTGCATTTAGTTTTGCTTTGAATTTTTTAAAATAATTTTTTTTAGCTTTTGTTTTTGCATCATGGAATTTTAAGAACATAAGAATTGCCGCTGCTGGGTCAGACTAGTAGTCCGTCGTGCACAGTAGTCCGCTCCCACTGTGGCCCTTAGGTCAAAGACCAGTGCTCTAAATGAGTCCAGCCTCACCTGTGTACATCCCAGTTTAGCAGGAACTTGTCCAACTTTGTCTTGAATCCCTGGAGGGTGTGTTCCCCTATAACAGCCTCCGGAAGAGTGTTCCAGTTTTCTACCACTCTCTAGGTGAAGAAGAACTTCCTGACATTTGTACGGAATCTATCCCCTTTTAAATTTAGAGAGTGCTCTCTCGTTCTCCCTACCTTGCAGAGGGTGAATAACATAGAAACATAGAAACAAAGAAAGATGACGGCAGAAAAGGGCTATAGCCCATCAAGTCTGCCCACCCTACTGACCCACCCCTTTAGTCTATGCCCTAATAACCCAATTCCTTAACTTAACCTTCATAGGGATCCAACATAGGCATCCCATTTGTTCTTAAAGTCTGATACGCTGCTTGCCTCGATCATCTGCACTGGAAGCTTGTTCCAATGATCCACCACTCTCTCCGTGAAAAAATACTTTCTGGAGTCGCCATGAAATTTCCCGCCCTTGAGTTTGAGCGGATGTCCTCTTGTGGCCGAGGGTCCTTTGAGAAAGAAAATGTCATCTTCTACCTCGACACGTCCTGTGATGTACTTAAATGTCTCAATCATGTCTCCCCTCTCCCTACATTCTTCGAGAGTGTAGAGTTGTAATTTGTTTAGCCTCTCTTCGTACGAGAGACCCTTGAGGCCCGTAATCATCCTGGTGGCCATCCGCTGAACCGACTCAATTCTGCGCACATCCTTATGGCAATGTGGCCTCCAGAATTGTACACAGTATTCCAGATGAGGTCTCACCATGGCCCTGTACAATGGCATTATGACTTCAGGCTTCCAGCTGATGAAACTTCTATTAATACAACCCATCATCCGCCTTGCCTTGGATGAAGCCTTCTCCACTTGATTGGCAGTTTTCATGTCTGCACTGATGATTACTCCTAAATCTCGTTCTGCTGAAGTCCTAGTTAAAGTTTCTCCATTCAAGGAGTATGTCCTGCATGGATTACCGCTTCCGAGGTAATCCATGCAGGACGTACTCCTTGAATGGAGAAACTTTAACTAGGACTTCATCCAAGGCAAGGCGGATAATGGGTTGTCCTTATCTACTAAGTCAATTCCCTTCAGTACCTTGAATGTTTCAATCATGTCCCCTCTCAATCTCCTCTGTTCGAGGGAGAAGAGGCCCGGTTTCTCTAATCTCTGACTATATGGCATCTCCTCTAGCCCTTGTCCAACTTTGTTTTGAATCCCAGGAGGGTATTTTCCCCTACGACAGCCTCCGGAAGAGCGTTTCAGTTTTCCACCACTCTCTGGGTGAAGAAGAACTATCTATGCCCTTTCAACTTTAGAGAGTGCCCTCTCGTTCTCCCCACCTTGGAGAGAGTGAACAACCTGTCTCTATCTACTAAGGGCTCCTTTTACGAAGGTGCGCTAGCATTTTTAGTGCACACATCGGATTAGCACATGCTATAGCGTGCGCTAGCCGAAAAACTACTGCCTGCTCAAGAGGAGGCAGCGCGCGTGGCATTTTAGTACGTGTTATTCCGCAGGTTAAGGCCCTAACGCACCTTCGTAAAAGGAGACCTAAGTCTATTCCCTTCATTATCTTGAACATTTCGATCATGTCCCCTCTCAGTCTGCTCTTTTCAAGGGAGAAGAGGCCCAGTTTCTCTAATCTCTCACTGTATGGCAACTCCTATAGCCCTTGTCTAACTTCGTCTTGAATCCCTGGAGGGTGTTTCCCCTATAACAGCCTCCGAAAGAGCGTTCCAATTCTCTACCACTCTCTGGGTGAAGAAGAACTTCCTTACGTTTGTATGGAATCTATCCCCTTTCAACATTAGAGAGTGTCCTCTCATTCTCCCTACCTTGGAGAGGGTGAACAACCTGTCCTTATCTACTAAGTCTATTCCCTTCATTATCTTGAATGTTTCGATCATGTCTCCTCTCAGTCTCCTCTTTTCAAGGGAGAAGAGGCCCAGTTTCTCTAATCTCTCACTGTATGGCAACTCCTATAGCCCTTGTCTAACTTCGTCTTGAATCCCTGGAGGGTGTTTCCCCTATAACAGCCTCCGAAAGAGCGTTCCAATTCTCTACCACTCTCTGGGTGAAGAAGAACTTCCTTACGTTTGTATGGAATCTATCCCCTTTCAACATTAGAGAGTGTCCTCTCATTCTCCCTACCTTGGAGAGGGTGAACAACCTGTCTTTTTCTACTAAGTCTATTCCCTTCAGTACCTTGAACGTTTTGATCATGTCCCCTCTCAGTCTGCTCTTTTCAAGGGAGAAGAAGCCCAGTTTCTCTAATCTCTCACTAAACGACAACTCCTCCAGTCCCTTAACCATGTTAGTCGCTCTTCTCTGGACCCTAAGCGAGATAGTCCACCTCATTGTGTTAGGCCTTTGGGATACGTAGAAACTAAGGCCTTCTTTTACAAAGGTGCGCTAACGCATCCATAGGATAATATGTACCCGTCAGTGTTTAGCATGCACTAAAAAGCTTAGCGCACCTTTGTAAAAGAGGGGATAAGGTTAACAAATAGGTTATAAGTAATGTAACTTTTTGGACCATCTGGCTTCTAAAGTCTAGTTTGGCTTTAGTAGCATCAAGAGCCCAGAGACCCCTGTAGATTGCTTATACTAAGGGGAAAATTTTGGCATGCTATTGTCCTTTCAATATTTTCCTGTAACTGAAGATAAAGTTCATGGACCAAACTCAAATTGCTCCTGGTGTTCCATGACACTAAGGAACATTGCGAGATTCATCCTAAAACTGGAAAACATTTCATATCTCAATTTGACACGTCATGTAGCTCTAGCTAAGTGGTATATCTTAATGCTGCTGCAATTTAGGTTTTGTGGGACATGCAGTACTCAGAAGGTGGTGGAATGAATATACTATTCTAATAACTGCTTCACTGGTTAAGTATCAAACAAATCTGATCAATTTTTCTGACTGGGTGACCAGAGAATTGGATAGAGGGAATGTGCCCGTTGTGGTAATGTAATGTAATGTAATGTAATGTAATTTATTTCTTATATACCGCTACATCCGTTAGGCTCTAAGCGGTTTACAGAAAATATACATTAAGATTAGAAATAAGAAAGGTACTTGAAAAATTCCCTTACTGTCCCGAAGGCTCACAATCTAACTAAAGTACCTGGAGGGTAATAGAGAAGTGAAAAGTAGAGTTAGAGGAAAAATAAAAATAAAATAAACATTTTAACAAGACAGCATTGATCTAAATACTTTGGAAGGTAGAAGAGAGGAGAGAAAGGAATAGAAGCAGAAGGGGGAGTCGTTGAACAGTAGAATTCTGGAGAAATTTAAATGATAGAAATAGAACAAAACAAAGACAAAAGGCAAAACAATAGATAAGATTAAAGATAAATCATAAGCTGGAAAGAAAAATAAAATAAAACTTTGTCTTCAATCCACGGTTTCAGCGTCAGTGATGAAGTGGAGCAAGTAAGTTTAGGAGGAGCGATTGACGTTTCCAGAAAGGGCTTCTTCAGGGAAGAGACTTGGCAGACAGTCCCAGGATGCCTATGTCTCCTCCCCTGCGATGTTCTCCCATCCATGCATTCCCTCCCAGACACACGGCCCGTGCCCCAGCCGCTCCAAGGAGGCTGCCCCAGATGAGGCCCACGGTGAATGCAGGATTCTCTCCTCTGCGGGAAAGCCGCCCGGAGCCGACAGTCGATCTTCTTAGCGGATTGCATGGGGGGAAGAGTTCACACTCTTGGTAGGATCGGGTCTGTGTGCTCTCGGTGGTTGTGGCTGGTCTCGTTGCTGCTTAGGTGTAAAAGCAGTTGATCTCCACTGCTGCTGATATTTAAAAGCAGGCAGATTGATCTCTCCAATGGACTGCAGGGGGAGGAGTTCACACTCCTGGCAGGATTGGGTCTGTGGGCTCTCGGTGGTTGCGGTAGGTCTCGCTGCTGCTTGTATGTAAAAGCAGTTGTTTTTGGTGTGTTTAGATTTTAGCAAAGCCTTTGACAGTGTGCCACACAGAAGACTAATAAATAAACTTGTGCTCTTGGGATGGGCCCCAAAGTGACGGGCTAGGTCAGGAACTGGTTAAGTGGAAGACGACAGAGGGTAGTGGTCAATGGAGAGCGCTCAGAGGCAAGGGATGCTACCAGTGATCTGCCTCAAAGTTCTGTTCTTCTTAAAATTTTACAAGCGATATTTCTGAAGGTCTGTCGGGTAAGATTTGCCTCTATATGGATGATACCAAAATCTGCAATAGAGTAGACAACCCGGATGATGTGAACAGGGCAGGATTAACCAAAAGGCCAAGTAGGCACGTGCCTAGGGCCTGAAATGGTCAAGGGGGCCCGATGAAGGAGGGCATCAACATTGTTTTTTCCAAATGGCAATGGGCCCCACCAGCATCAATTGGCAAAGCGGGTTCCCCCCCCCCTATCAACGGAAAGTAAGACAAGCAAGCAATGCGGGTAAGAAAGGCAACGGGAACTGTAATTTTGGAAGCGGTGCTGCTTGCCCAAAGCTTCCCTCTGACGCAGCTTCCTGTTACCGCCTGGGTGCATGATGGGGTTGGGCGGGATAGGGGTCCCAGTGTACTTGGGTTCCTAGGGGCCCTCGACGAATTAATCCTGCCCTGGGTGTGAATAACATGAAAAAAGACCTAGCGAAGCTTGAAGAATGGTCTGAAATTTGGCTGCTAAAATTTAATGCTAAGAAATGCAAGGTCATGCATTTCGGCTGCAAAAACCCAAGGGAACGATACAGTTTAGGGGGTGAAGAATTTATGTGCATGACAGAAGAGCGGGACTTGGGTGTGATTGTATGTGATGAGCTTAAGGTGGCCAAACAGGTTGAAAAGGTGACGGTGAAAGCTAGAAGGATGCTAAGTCGTATAGGGAGAGGTATGGCCAGTAGGAAAAAGGAGGTATTGATGCCCCTGTATAAGACTCTGGTGAGACCTCATTTAGAATATTGTGTACAATTCTGGAGGCCAAACCTTCAAAATGATATAAAAAGGATGGAGTCGGTCCAGAGGAAGGCTACTAAAATGGTATGTGGTCTTCATCATAAGGCGTATGGGGAAGATCTCAATCTGTATACTTTGGAGGAAAGACTGGAGAGGGGAGATATGATAGAGATGTTTAAATACTTACCTGGTGTAAATGTGCATGAGTTGAATCTCTTTCATTTGAAAGGAAACTCTGCAATGAGAGGGCATAGGATGAAGTTAAGAGGTGATAGGCTCAGGAGTAATCTAAGGAAATATTTTTTTACGGAAAGGGTGGTAGATGCATGGAACAGTCTCCCAGTAGAGGTGGTAGAGACAGAGACTGAATTCAAGAAAGTGTGGGATAGTCACATGGGATCTCTTAGAGAAAGGAAGAGATAATGGTTACTGCGGATGGGCAGACTATATTGGGCCATTTGGATTTTATCTGCCGTCTTGTTTCTATGCAAAATGTATTCCCTTGCAAATGAATAGAAGCCTTCAGTTTTCTGTGCCATTGCAAAGGAACACAGCTCTTTGACCAGAACTCTTCTTTCGGATCTCCCAATGGGGGCCTCTCTGAAAGTTCTCTGAAATTTGCAGCAGCCAATCAGCCAGCAACCTCAAATGTAGCAGGAAGACAAGAAGATTACTCCTGCTCCATGTACCTGCTGGCTATCAGGGACCCAAAAGGTACATGGGGGGAGGTTGAAGGGAGATGTGGTTGTCAGTTGTGGCAGGCACAAGAGTCGGAAGGGATAACTCATTTCCTGGCCCACCACTAGACCACTGGGTCCCGCAGCAGTCCTGGTGGAGGCCTGCAAGGCATCGGGAGGGAGGGAGATGGGACATGGCAGTGAGGGAGGGAGAGAGGGGGGACAGGGTGCAGAACCTGGTAGAGAGTACAGGGGAATTAGGTGCAGAGCCTGGCAGGGCAAGGAGGGAAGGGAGCTGGGTGCAGAGCCTGGCAGGGACTGAGAGGGGGGGCTGGGTGTAGAGCCTGGCAGAGCAGGGGAGGGAGTGAAGGAGGGGGTGCTGGGTGCAGATCCTGGAAGGGCAGGGCACTTGAATATTAATCCCCCATCTTATATTTGAGTCAACCATTTTTCCTCCTTTTTGGTGGGAAAAATGGGGGTCTCGACTTATATTTGGATCAACCTATATTCAAGTATCTATGGTAACTTGAAAGGAGAACGTGGCTTGGAACAGCTGTGTCGCAGTGGTTCAGGGCTTCCTGAGCAATCAGAAAGCCAAAATTTATGTGGAGTTGGTTGAGAATCTGGATTGTATGATGTCTCTCAAAGTCCATGGCCTTGATTCTCATCTTGAGACACTCAAGGAGAACATGGGGAACAAACTCAGAGGAGCAAGGTGAATGCTTTCACCAGGATAGGGCTACCAGCTTTTCCATCTGGTAAAGGAGGACGCATGGCCCCGACTTGTTCTGCCCCCGGGTCCGGGTCCCAGTCTTACCCTGTTTCCCCCCCCCCCCCCAAACGTAGATGCACTTCAGCCCCGGCCCCAATCTTACCAGCTTTTCAAAACCTGGACAAAGGGCCGGGTTTTGCAAATCTATCTGGACTTGTCCGGGGAAATCCAGACGTCTGGTAACCCTATACCAGGATATACTGGACTTCGAACGCCACTACCAAGTCTAATATAATGAGAACATGATGGGAGGCTACATCTGGGGGGCTGTTTTGTGAAAATGACTTACAATATAGTTGCGAATCTTGAAAAACTATTGACTTCTAAATCTTCTGTGGTCATGATAATTGCGATTCATATTTTGCTTTTTTATGATTTTATAAGAATTAAAAGTGTTTTCACATTTTAAATAAGTAAATTGCAAAATCTGACTAAGCAGGTCACAAAAGCAAAGTTTTATGGAAATAACAGATATTTTCTATACTTTTTAGACATGAGCAATTAGGAATTTACACTTTCTTCCCAGGAACCAAATCACATTACATAGTGTATTCAGATTATACTGTAATATGTCATTCAATAGAATTATTCTGTCTCTATGGCAGTTCAAAGATCCAGAATTGTTCATGAAATTGCAGATGAGCTTGTCTGTCTCCCATTATGTTATCTGAGATTTTCTCAATAATAAGCCATCTCAAATCCTATGGCTATACAATGAGGAAACAGAGAAACACGATGGCAGATAAAGGGCAAATGGCCCATCAACAGCATATGCTATCTCCTCCTCTCCCTATTGGCTAAGGCTCTTAACATTTGCATCTCCTCTCCCTATAGGCTAAGGCTCTTTATACCTGCATTGTGAGGTCATAGAGCTTTATGGTTATAGAAACATGATGGCAGATAAAGGCCAAATGGCCCATACGCAGCATCCACTATCTCCTCCTCTCCCTATTGGCTAAGGCTCTTAACATTTGCATCTCCTCTTCCTATAGGCTAAGGCTCTTTACACCTACATTGTGAGCTTTATGGTTCTAGAAACATGATGGCAGATAAAGGCCAAATGGCCCATCCGCAGCATCTACTATCTCCTCCTCTCCCTATTGGCTAAGGCTCTTAACATTTGCATCTCCTTTTCCTATAGGCTAAGGCTCTTTGCACCTGCATTGTGAGGTCATAGAGCTTTATGGTTAATGAAACATAGAAACAAGATAGCAGATACAGGCCAAATGGCCCATCCGCAGCATCCACTATCTCCTCCTCTCTCTATTGGCTAAGGCTCTTAACATTTGCATCTCCTCTCCCTATAGGCTAAGGCTCTTTATACCTGCATTGTGAGGTCATAGAGCTTTATGGTTATAGAAACATGATGGCAGATAAAGGCCAAATGGCCCATCTGCAGCATCCACTATCTCCTCCTCTCCCTATTGGCTAAGGCTCTTAACATTTGCATCTCCTCTTCCTATAGGCTAAGGCTCTTTACACCTGCATTATGAGCTTTATGGTTCTAGAAACATGATGGCAGATAAAGGCCAAATGGCCCATCCGCAGCATCCACTATCTCCTCCTCTCCCTATTGGCCAAGACTCTTAACATTTGCATCTCCTCTTCCTATTGGCTAAGGCTCTTTACACCTACTTTGTGAAGTCACAGAGTTTTATGATTATAGAAACATAGATGTGTACTCAACTACTAGGAAGATAATCATAAATACTCTGTGATAATATAAATATTCCCATTCAAATATCAGAGCTCTGAATATAATAAATAAATAATTTTTAATTATGTAAAGTATCAGACCCTGCAACCAACATTATTCAGTGTAATCACTCAGCTATGGTTGCCAGTGGGACCATCATCGCCTTTACAGTCCCTCATCTCCCTAAGTCGCCATTCATCAATTAGAACAACACTAGATACTGGTAACTTATCTGAAGTTGTAGTTAGGTCACCTCTCGTTGGACGTAACGGCTGCCATAGAATGAAACCCTGAAAATGCTTGTGTTAAAAACAGGTAAGTGCCATACTAAGAAACCGAGCCCCTCGACACGAGTTTCGTGTCCTTCAGGAGGGGTCGCTAATGAATAAAAGAAAATTAAATTTAAAATAATAATGAAATTAAGGGGTCCTTTTACCAAGGCGCGGTAGGGGTTTAACGCGCGGAATATTACATGTTAAACCGCCTGCCGTGCTAGCCGCTAACGCCTCCATTGACAAGGCGTTAGTATTTCGGCTTGCCGCAGGGGTTAGCGCATGATGAAATGTCCGACGTGCTAACCCCCATAGCGCACCTTGATAAAAGGAGCCCTAAATCACAAATCCAATGATGGCCCGGCGTTGCACGGGTATTTAAATATAGCAATAACACTGTAAATGGATTCAAATAAAGATACTTTATAGTGGTGAATGAAATTATTTTTTTACAGCTTTATAAAAAGTATAATATTCAAATTATAATGTGAAATATTTGACAAAATGAATACAATACAACTAACGCAAAACTTGATTATAAACAACAATTTTAGTTTCACCTCCAGGAGCAAGAACATATAAATTCTTGGGTGAACCCACCCTTGAGCAAGCAACATAGAGTTGTCCATGGGAAAAACAGGGGGGGATCTTAAATCCACTCCACAGTATGTAATAGTCTGTCCCTGTGATTTGTTGATTGTGATAGAGAATGCAAGTCTCACTGGAATTTGCAATCTCTTAAACTGAAAAGGAAGAAGTGTTGCAAGTTTCGTTCAAATCGGACAAGCCGTTTTTGCGTTGGCAGCTTTTTACATTTTTTCCATTGACATGAATGGGTGAAATCAGATTTTCTGTTTGTAGCTCCGCCCACGTGTGCAGGTGGGCCGCGAGACCCCCAGAACATATCACCCCAGGTAGTGAGGGATCTGCATACCAAGTTTTGTTCAAATCGGTCAAGCCGTTTTTGCGTGATCGCGGCACATACACACATACACACACACATACACACATACATACCTCCGATTTTATATATATAGATATACACTGAACCCACTATCTCATCTCCACCTAACTACACATTAACTTATACATTCTTTATATAACAGAATTGCAATAACATACATAGTAACATAGTAGATGACGGCAGATAAAGACCCGAATGGTCCATCCAGTCTGCCCAACCTGATTCAATTTAAATTTTTTTTTCTTCTTAGCTATTTCTGGGCAAGAATCCAAAGCTCTACCTGGTACTGTGTTTGGGTTCCTACTGCCGAAATCTCCGTTAAAACCTACTCCAGCCCATCTACACCCTCCCAGCCACTGAAGCCCTCCCCAGCCCATCCTCCACCAAACGGCCATATACAGACACAGACCGTGTTCCAAAGTTGTTTAAGCACTCAATTCATTTCCAGTCATATTCACATAGGTTTTATGTTGCGGTGTATGTGTGATATCATGAAATATTAACTCACAAAAGGGGGCTATTCTATAGTCGAAGGGAACAGGGAGAATCCATGTAGATGGAGCTCCGCAGATAGATGAAATGTCCACGTCTGGTTGATCATAAACAAACAATTTCACCTGCAATGTTTGAACGAGCCTAGCAATATTCTGTCGTGCAGTGAAAGGGTTATGCCTGGAAGCAGGAACAAGTGATAAGCCTTTCTGATTGTGGACTTATTGAAAGAGCTATTGATTTTTACCCTATGCTATTTTTTTTTCTACGAACTGTGTTTGCTTGCAGGATTGGGATTCATTATTGAATTCAGTGATTTGGACTATATTCAGCATTGATTTAGTGAGGGTTTTTTTTTCCCTGTTTGACCTAAAAGCAACATTTTCCCCATGTCATTTCCAACAATTTCACTTCCAATTAAAATAGGTTCCATGGTCATCCCGTTATAAAATCACATTTTTCCTGTTAAGTAGATTTATACCTTAGCACAAAGTATTACAATGAATTATCTGCATACATTTTTCATCACATTCAACAATTCAAAATAAAAAAATAATAATCTCCAATAACAATAACAATTCAAAGTCTAGTGTTAAACATATCATTTAAATTAATTGATAAAATGTCAAGTTTTCACAGCTTAGATTAGTAGAAATCTCAATTATTTAATTGGTTAAATAATTCCCTATATATTCTTGTAATCACAGCTATAGTTCAATTAGAAATTTTTCTTTTTCTTTTATGATTAAACAAAATATATTTTTTATAAATTATTTTTATAAATTATTTGTGAAGTGCTCAGACCAAGAAACCCATATAATAGTGTTTAATCATAAAAGAAAAAGAAAAATTTCTAATTGAACTATAGCTGTGATTACAAGAATATATAGCAATTAGTGTCACAGATTACTAAGAAATTTATCTCTAATTTGTAGTCAAATTAAATAATTCCCTAACATAGGGCTCCTTTTACGAAGGTGCGCTAGCGGTTTTAATGCACGCTTAGCGCGCGCTACATTGCCAACGCGTGCTACATGCTAATGCCTCCATAGAGCTTGCGTTAGTATTTTCCATGTAGCATGGGGGTTAGCGTGCGCTAAAAACGCTAACGCACTTCGTAAAAAGAGCCCATAGGTCCAGCATAACAGAAGATCCGCATCTAAAAAAAGATATAGTGGAATTAGAAAAGATACAGAGAAAGGCAATAAGAATGATAAAAAGGGATGGGGCAACTTCCCTAAGAGGAAAGGCAAAAGTGGCTAGGGCTCTTCAGCCTGGAGAAGAGATGGCTCAGGGGCGATATGACAGAGGTCTATAAAATACTGAGTGGAGTGGAATGGGTAGATGTGAATGTGATGAAGCTGCTAAGTAGTAGATTTAAAACAAGCCGGGAAAATTTTCTTCACTCAACATGTAATTAAACTCTGGAATTTGTAGCCCCCAAAAATGTGGTGAAAAGTAATTAGCTTAGCAGGGTTTAAAAAAAAAAAACAAAAACCCAATCTGGATAACTTTCTAAAGTCCATAAGCCATTATCAGTGGCGTACCTAGGGTATGTGGCACCCGGGGCCCATCATTTTTTGACACCCCCCCCCCCCCCATGTAAAAAAATATTTTTTGTAATGACCATGAAATGGAATAAATGGTCAGAATAGAAACAGGCAGTGAAAATTTTCTTATATTCCAAACATAACATAACATAAATTATGTCTGAATTGTCATGACATCAGAAGTACATATGGAGTAGTTGCAGATGATGCTTGGGACAGTTCTGATTGTGTTAGTTCGGTTTTATGTGTTTTTTGAATAGAAGGGTTTTTATTTCTTTTTGAAGGTTTTGCAGTCTGTGGTCGATGTCAATTGGTTGTAGAGTTGGGGGTCGAGTGTTGCAGCTCTAATGGCTAGGAGGTTGTCAAACAGTTTTTTTCTTTTGACGTTTTTGGTTGGAGGGTGTGTGAATGGTGCGTGAGTTATCCTATGTCTGTTTGAAGTGGATTGAATTATTTAGCTGAAGAAATTAGTTACCCCCTCATCCCACACACATTAATTCTCTTCCATTTTTGTTCCCATTATAAAAAACACTGATAAGTTCCCAGAAAAAAAATACATTAAAATAAGAAGTGAAAACAAAGGCCCCTACAGATGAGAACATAACATAAGAATAGCCTAACTGGGTCAGACCAATGGTCCATCATGCCCAGTAGCCCATTCTCATGGTAGCCAATCCAGGACACTAATACCTGGTCAAAACCCAAAGAGTAGCAACATTCCATGCTACCGATCCAGGGCAAGCAGACACTTTCCCCATGTCTTAATAACAGATTATGGACTTTTCCTCCAGGAATTTGTCCAAATCTTTCTTAAAACCAGCTACACTATCTGCTTTTACCATAACTTCTGGCCACTTCATTTTTCAGTTTAGATCTTTCCTTTCAAACAGAGACCTTGCTAGATGTCAAATACAGCACAAGGTAACTTCACATGGACTTAGCTGTACAGGAAATGTGAATCTCCTCATACACCCACCATATAGTGCAAAAATGTGCAAAGGTCTGTTTTTTTCTTTCGATCACTACATAGCCTAATGCCACACAAGCAGCGCTGTTACAAACATATTCTGTAGGTCAATGCTAAGGATAACAAAGTTTCCTTCCTTGGACCAGAAGGAGATAAACCACTGGAAGAGATCCCAAAACAACACCCAAAGACCCACTCAATGTGTGAACCAGTTGAGTGGAGTGGACTAACGGGGGGAGGGGGGGGTGGAAATGGGCCCGGAGTTTGCTCAGCAGAATTTCCCAGACTACCTCTTCCTCTCAACACATTGACACGCTGCCACCACCACCACTAGGAACACCTCACTGGGTAGGCCAGCTATGCTATAAACTTTATAAAACACGTTATTATATTTTCTTATAAAGCACATATTTTAACTGAACTCTCTGACATCCTCAGCCTTTCCATTCACAAAAATAGAAGGACGAACAGTTCCCATTTCCTGCTGTCTCATGTCCCCGGCCTATACAATATTTTTTTTCTGCAGACCCTTCAAAAGTCTGACCAAATCCTCGTTTCACTTGCATTATAAAGTACTGAGGATGCAATCTCTACCCAATCCCAGGTCCTAAAGTCTAAGACAGTAGCGCAAACTAATGCTGCCAGATTCAGGAAAAAAAATTTTGATTCGATTCAGCCTATTGAATTGGTTTTTCAATTCGATTTTCCTGCCCAGTTGGGTGATTTTTTTCAAAACTCCTGATGGGTTTTATAGCTTTTTCACACCCTTTGGCTTCTCCTAACCGCACTGGCGCTATGGTGTAAATAAAATAAAGAATAAAAAAGGACTTTTCCTCTCTCTGTTAAATCCTAGCTCACGTTTGCAGTCCAATACCAGCTCTGGCAGGATACACATTTCAAATCTGACATATTATAATCACAAAACAGAAAATAAAATTTTGTTGTCTGGTTATATTTCAAATCTTGTTGGTCCAAGGCTCTGGTTTTCTTCTGATAACTTGCTTGCCAGGGTCTCCTTCTTTCTTCTTTCTGCATGCTAACCATCCATCTGCCAACTCTGTCCTTCCTTTCCATTTCCCTTACCTTCCCAGGAAGTCTGGTATCTTTCCTTTTTTTCATCTCCCTCCACAGATCCACCTTTTCTTAACTACCCTTTCATCCGGCATCTCTCCTTCCTTCCCCACCACCCCAGAGTCCACCATCTCTCCCTTTCTTTTCCCAATTACCCTCCTATCCAGTATCTCTATCACTCCTCCACACCATCCCTTGTGTCCAATTTCCCTCCTTTTCTGTTCCTTCCCTCCCTAAATCCCATGGTCCATCATATCTCTCCCTCTCCTCTATTTTCAGACCCATTATTTCTTCCTCCTCCCCAAAGTTTGGCATATGCACGTCTCTTTGAACACCCCCTTTGAAAAGGATTTTGGTCCCAATTCCTGCCCCATACTTTCTCTGTCTCTGTCATTTGAAAGTCAGGTACCTGGGGACACATCTTAAAGACCAGAAATCGTCTTCCAAAACATGTCCAAATTTTATTATGAGTTTCACATCTTTTATATGAATCAGGTTTGTCAGCATGTGACGTAAACACAAACCATATATGGACACAGGTTACATGAAACTTTAAACACATCAGCATTTTTCCTATCTGGAGATTGAAGTCCACAGAGGGTCAGAAAAAGCCTTAACCAGCAGAGCCCCTAATCTAAATCTGTCTGTAAATACGGCTTAACAAAACAATTGAATTCACTTCACAACATCTCTGTTTAAACATTCATGTCCTTGTATTCTCTTCAAGGAAAGAAAGACAAACAGGGCCTGGTTTTCTTACAACTTTAAACAACAAATGCCTAAGGAAAATTACTAAAGTTCTGATACGTGTCCCTTCAAATCCCCTCTTACGTCATGAAAATGACGTCATAAATACACAGCATGAGCTGGAAGGGAGTGATACTCTAGATATGTCTCTCAAGGAGGGGTTTTTTAGGAGCTGTAATACGAATAACACAGTACATGAGCAGTCAAGACAAGAGTGCAAATAATAAGAGATTATAAAGGTCTTTTACCCAACCCTGCATTCAACTAAAGTGTTGATCCCAAGAATTAGATAAATCAGAGTTACATTTGAACTCAGCAAAGAGGTCTGCTAATTTCTGAATGTCCATAGGAGGACCTATATTGTCAGAAAGAAAAGTACAACAGCATAAAATACTGAGGAGAATTTAACAGAATTCCCAGCTAGAATCATATCTAGGGCCATATGATTTTGAAAACCATCTGAGAAGTGGAGCCTAATTGATCAGTAATACCTTGCAAGGCGTCCCTAGAATAGTTCACAAAGCGTTGCTGATTATAATAATTTTAATTAATCCGATCAACATTCTTATTAATAGTAATAAAGGGAATAAGGAATTCAAACCCAGCCTTAACCTGAGCTCGGGCCTTAAATTCATCTGGGACCCCTCTTGGGACCCCTATAGTATACATGTATACATGTGATCAGATTTATATTGAGACAAATAAAAGGAAAAACCATGTGAATAGGAAGGATGCCTTTCAGAAAGAATATGCAGAAGCATAGTAACCTTAACTAAAGTGCACTGGCCTATCCACTGGCTGGGTAGCTTAACAGGGAGCCAAAAGTCTCCATAAAGCCAGTAAATATCAAATCTGATGCAGCAACAATGGGGCATACCTATGAGCCAAGACAGAACAATAACCTGGGGGTAAATTACCTACAAAACTACTCTGTGTCAGATTAGAAACATGACATGTGTAATTGCCCTTATAGATGGTAACGGCAATATCAAGCTTTTGTTGTCCTGGCAACAAAGGGTATTTAGAACACTGCAGTGCACAAAGAGGATAGGTAAAATTAGAGGAGATATTGGTAAATAACCCAAAAAAGCATGGTTGGATACCAGGAGGGAGGTCCAGAGGTACGGTTCCTAGATGGGGTCTAGCTTGAGCACATATGTAACAATTACTCTTATTATGTTGATCAGCAGTGAATTTCATCCATTCTAACCAAAGGTTAGGTTCTGAAAACCCTACCTTAACAGCCACAATATCTTCAAAAGTGGGATTGGCAATAGCCATCATGTCAGTAAGTTTATTGAATGTAGGGGCCAGTGGGTTAGTATTTTTTGGGGCCCCCACAAAATGGCGGGAGAAGATGAGTGGAGGTAGATAGATCCCGTAAGAAAACTGATTGGTCGGATAGCTAGACCCACCCTTAAACCACATGTCCATAATGTACATACCTTCATCAGTAGGTCTAGGGTTGTCAATAGTAAGAGAAAGCTTAATAATTTGTACAGGAACACTTTTCCTATAACAGTGTCCAACCTTATGAAGGGTCATACAAGTAAGCAGTGATTTACCATTTTGGTCCACTGTTTTTCAGAGTATTTTCTAGTTTATAAACCCAGTCAGAATCAATATTCCACTCTACCACTCCCCAGAATGCACACTTAACCCCCAACGTGAGTCAGTAACATATATATATATATATGTCCTTAGTTTTAGGAATTTCTGAGGACCAATGGCACAGCCTTGGGATATCAATTGATGAACAGTCCACAATGTCACAATACTCAAAGGAGAAGGTGGCAACTTGCACACTGCTGGAATTATACCAAAGGGTAGCATACTATCAGTCTTTTCTGGATTCCAATTGAAGGACAGCCTTTGCGAGGGAGTAGTCCAGCTTGACGTCGTGTTCGCAAAGAGGTGTCGGGGGTGCTGTTTACAGCAGGAGTGTCATTTACAGATGGGTATGGGCAGAAAGTGTCATGGACCCCGAACACATCATCCCTGTAGACCCAGTTAGAAATGGTCCATACAGGGAGAAAAACTAGCAGCAGCGTTGCCAGTAAGAGAATGATAAAGTTGGTAGAATGCTGCAATGAGATCATCATGTTGTTCCACTGGAGGAGGTGAAATCTGCGCAGGGAAGACTTGCTTCTGGGGTTTTAGGTTAACCCTCTTCAAGCGACTTGCGTGGATCCAAACAGGAAACTCCTCAGTGAGTGCAGTGGGCCTGGGCACAGCGATCACAGTAGTGGGAAGGCCAAAGGGGAAATCCGTCTGCTTCCGATCCTTGGAAAGCTGCTGGATAATCACCAGGCTGGAAAAAATGGGTAAGAATCTGTGGAGAGAAAGGAGAAGTGCAAGACACGTTTCTTTGAACAAACCCTAATATTTCAATTAGCTTTTGGACGTATTCCTCCTGTATCAAGGGAAAATCTACCCATGGGGCGGGGAAAGGTCATCCCGTGAGAATCTCAAAGGGAGAGCAGCCAGATGTCTGTGCATACAGAAAGAGATACTTGAAAAGAGATGCTTGGAAAGCATTCCAAATATCATTCAGCAGCTGTACTCCAATGTGATCCAAATAAGAGATAGAAAACAAGAGAAACCATGTTGCCTGTACTGAATGTGGCAACATGTAACAATACCAATTCATTCACTTAGCATAGCCATGGCAAAAGAGCGACAATACTCAGTTACTTAAGGTTCTTAATTGAACAAGCCAAAAAGATATGTTTTTGTGTGCTGCATATAACTATTATGCACCTCAGAGAGACCATACTGATGTACTGAATGTATTCAGAAATGTATGGATCATATGTAGGGAACACCACGAAATAAACGCTGTATAAAGTAAAACTTTTTCTTATAACCCCTAACTAAACTATATTCAGAATATAAAAGCTAAAAGTAAAAGAACATTGCGCAGTTAGGCTAGTAAAAAGTGGAAAAAGAGCTTTAGAAATGGCCAATATTATGTATCCTGGGGTACCCACTAAACTGAAACAAGTAGACATGACACAGACAAAACATAAAGTTTTAAGCGTGGAGCTATTACTCCATCTGTCAAGTGTGCAGGGCTGAATTTAACTCTGCAAATAAACACATTGATATAAAAAAACCAAAACTACAAATAATGTATATCATAACCATCTCATATTTGGAAAAAGGCATAAAGCTAATGTCTCTTTGGAGCGTCTCTATCTCTGCAGTGATAAAGAGGACCCATGGAAAACATTAGAAATATCAGTGCGAAAACGGATCTGGGATGGCTATGTATAAATCCGGAAAAAACATTTTAAATTAGCAACATCCTAATTTCAGCTAAAACAATAGAAAGGAATTGTATTTTCCAATTTATTTTCAATTCACAACCGTGCCAGCTGTAATTATTGAGCTATATATATATATATATGTATCAAGGAGCAAAAGGTCAAGAATGAAAATATCACTAGCAAGAAGTTAAAATGTCGAGCGAGCACTACGATAACCAATACCATGATATTGGGCAATGAATAAGGGAGAACTAGCAGCTGGTATCCAGGGTTTCCCCTCTTTGCACCAAAGTCCGTCTAAAAGGGCGGCTTTGGGCACCTGCCAAACGCCAGGCATCAAATTCAGAAGAAGCTGTGAAAAAAGAGAGGAAGAGAATCCTGTTTACCCGTGAGACCCAAAAGCCCATTTAAAAGAAGGGCTTGTACATCGTGAAAAGTATGAAGGGTAATGGGGTGACTTAGGGTCAGAGAAGTAACCATCTCTACCACCATAGCACAAGCAGCCAGGGCTTTCTTGAACAGGAGTGACTATAAAAAAAAGGCAACAGAGCGTAACTTACCGCCATGTTCTCCCTTCATGGTGTTACAATAGTCCCAAACAAAGAGATAAAACATGTGGGCATAAGCAGGAAAACCCAAACTTGAGCTAGAAACCAAAGCACATCTTAAATGTCCAACATTTCATAAGTCCATCTGATAAGAGCAGTCATTTCAGAAACCAGGGTCTGTCTCAAAATCTGGTCATAGAAGGAACAAGCAGAGATCCATTGGCGGCAGTGACCAATCATAGCAAGAAAAGTAAGCATGTCTTTCTTGGTAGCTGGGCGGGGCAGACCCAGAACAGCAGCAATGCAGAAAGTGCAGATTTTCCTCTGACCATGAGACAGGACAAAACCCAGGTATTTCACTTCAGATGTACACCAGTGCAGTTTATTTCATGACACCTTGTGACCACACACAGACAATCATTATAAAAGGTGAAAACTATCAATCGGACAGGTCTCCTGAATTATGGAACACAAAAAGTTGTACAAAATGAGAATAGGACCATGAGGGGCAGTGCATGACTTGTAGAATAGCCCGAAGGACATTCCACACTAGGTATACTGTTGCTTAAAGGTGAAGGCAAAAAAAGAGCTGAAAAGTCTCACCAACAGGGACTAAAATAAAACATTCTTTAGGACAATGACAGAAAAAATCATTGGCTGCCGGTGGAATGGTGGAAGAAACATAAGTGCAATGAGAATTACCAAAACACTAACAGCCCTAAAATCTAGGACGAAACGGGGAATGCCATCAGCTTTGACAACAAGAGCGATGGGCGTATTATAAGAAGAGATGGTGGTTTTGATAATGCCGGAGAAAAGTCAAGAGACAAGCAGTGGAATCTCACCTTACTGCTTGATAAAACCAAGAATGAGTAACTTCAAAGAAGCACTATAGGGGGTCAGTGGAAGCCCAAACAGAGAAGTCTGGGGGAAGGGACAAAAACATTCATGCACAGACCCTGATAATGAAAGCAAAGAACAGATTAGCTTTGCTCTGCACAAGAAAGAAAACCTCTAAAATGGAATTTTTTCTTTTTCTTGTTTCTTTTTTTTTTATGATCCAGCACAGAACACAAAGGAAGCAGCCGTAGAAGAAACGCACAAAATTAGTCAGGATCAAAAGGAAGACAAGAAATAGTGCTTGTGTACAAACTACAAGGGAAAGATCTTAGACTGATTCAAACAGCGCTTTCAATTCATTCCACATAACAGCACGTCCTACCTCAGTATTAAACATTGGTGACACAGAAAGATGTGAGCTGAAGGAAAAGATGTCATACATACACACAGCCGTACAAGTCTCATTTGTCTAGGAGTAACCTAAGTGCCTTATGACTCATTACAAAGCCAATATAACAATGCAAAAATATTCGCTTATCTTACCTTATAAGCGAGGTACAGTAATAAGAGACAATAAAATCTTATACTCTATAAAAGTTTTAACCTTACAAATGACAGAGTGGGCAGGGGGGGTTCTATAAATAATTTCATTCTTCCCGAAAGAATGGCAGCTGCTTATATTTACGAGGGGCGCTTACCGAAAGTACCCCGAGATTTTTCCCAAAAAAACTCCATAATAGAACCCAAAGCTTGAACTTAAAATAAAGGGGTGGGTACAGGTCACCACTACCCAGTGAGTATTAAAGAACAGAAAAAATTCAGAAATACTCACAAAATATTGGTGATATCATCTGCCCATCGCGGACGTGCCCCCAACTGAAAAGGATTTTGGTCCCAATTCCTGCCCCATACTTTCTCTGTCTCTGTCATTTGAAAGTCAGGTACCTGGGGACACATCTTAAAGACCAGAAATCGTCTTCCAAAACATGTCCAAATTTTATTATGAGTTTCACATCTTTTATATGAATCAGGTTTGTCAGCATGTGACGTAAACACAAACCATATATGGACACAGGTTACATGAAACTTTAAACACATCGGCATTTTTCCTATCTGGAGATTGAAGTCCACAGAGGGTCAGAAAAAGCCTTAACCAGCAGAGCCCCTAATCTAAATCTGTCTGTAAATACGGCTTAACAAAACAATTGAATTCACTTCACAACATCTCTGTTTAAACATTCATGTCCTTGTATTCTCTTCAAGGAAAGAAAGACAAACAGGGCCTGGTTTTCTTACAACTTTAAACAACAAATGCCTAAGGAAAATTACTAAAGTTCTGATACGTGTCCCTTCACCCTTCCCTCCGTGTACTTCTAAACCAGGGTCCCCCCCAAAGGCCTGTCCCCCCTTAAAGGCCTGCACCCTCCTTGAAGGCCTGTCCCACCCCCTTGTAGGCCTGTCCCCCCCCCCTTGAAGGCCTGCCTGCCTGTCTCCCCCTTATAGGCCTGTCCCCCCTTGTAGGCCTGCCTGCCTGTCCCCCCCTTGAAGGCCTGTCCCCCCCTTGAAGACCTGCACCCCCTTGAAGGTCTGCACCCCGCCCCGAAGGTCTGCACCCCCCCGAAGGCCTGCACCCCCCCTGAAGGCCTGCACCCCCCTTGAAGGCCTGTTCCACCCCCTTGTATTTGTCCCCCCCTTGAAGGCCTGCACCCCCTTGAAGGTCTGCACCCCCTGAAGTCCTGCACCCCCCCCGAAGGCCTGCACCCCCCCTGAAGGCCTGCACCCCCCCCCGAAGGCCTGTCCCCCCCCTTGAAGGCCTGTCCCACCCCCTTGTAGGCCTGTCCCACTCCCTTGTAGACCTGTCCCCCCCTTGAAGGCTGCCTGCCCCCCTTGAAGGCCTGCCTGCCCCCCCCTTGAAGGCCTGTCCCTCCCCCTTGAAGGTCTGCACCCCCCCGAAGGCCTGTCCCCAACTTGAAGGCCTGCCTCCCCCCTTGAAGGCCTGCCTGTTCCCCCCCCCTTGAAGGCCTGTCGCCCCTTGAAAGCCTGCCTGCCTGCCCGCCCACCCCACCTCGAAGGACCGCTCGCCCCCCTGGCCTCCCTGCACCACCTATGAAGCAGCACTACCTATGCTCCCGGCCTTGCCGTTCAGTCCCCCACCACCACCCCCGAAGGACCGTTCGCCCCACTGACCTTCCTGCACCACCTATGAAGCAGCCGCAGCAGGATCGCGACGCGATCCCTGCGCTGCTTAGGCACTGCTTCCTGTGCCGCGGTCCCGCTACAGGCTGCTTCACAGGTGGTGCAGGAAGGTCAGTGGGGCGAGCGGTCCTTCGGGGGTGGGGGGGGACTGAACAGCAAGGCCGGGAGCACCCCCTCAGGGCTGGCACCCGAGGCGGATCGCCCCTCCCCCCCCCCCCCCCCCCCCCCTTGGTACGCCACTGGCCATTATTAAGGTGGATGTGGTGAAATCCACTGCATATTCCTAGGATAAGCAGTATAAAATATGTTTTACTCTGAGATTTTGTCAAGTACTTGTGACCTAGGTTGTCCACTGTTGGAAATAGAATACTGGACTTGATGGCCGTCATATGCATGTTGGTTCCTCTGCTAATCATATTGGGAAAATATATATTTTGCAGGAAGTTTGTGGATCATCTGGTGAATTGTATAGATTCTTTGGATTACGGTACCTTTCAACTTCCCAGTTTATTACTCATATGGTGTTCTCATTGAGAGAAACCAAAAGATTCAATTTAACTGGTTTGTATGGATAGAGAATAGCATCCATTCTTTAATCAGAGAGATACATAACAGTTGCATTCACTCTCTTCTGACATCCACTCAAATCAGCGTTCCTGGAAGCCTAGCCTATAAGAAATAAAACCGCTTAACCATCAACTAGGGAATAATAATTTTGGTCACAGCTTTATTTCTACTCCTCCATTAACAAATTATCAATAACTGACAATTCAATTCAATTTGAGCATTGTTTAACCCCCCAGTGTGGCTGCTCCAACCCCTTGGGAGCTATTCAATGATAAAACGGCCTGCTGCCTTTGATACTGGTAATCATAGCTTACTCCTTGATAGGCTGTCCTCGCTTGGATTCCGTGAATCTGTCCTCTCCTGGTTTGCCTCCTACCTCTCCCAATGCACCTTGAGTGTATGTTTTGATGGTTCCTCTTCTGCTGCTACCTTGCTGGCGGTTGACATAGTCTAAGGTTCTCTCTTAGGACCCCTTATCTTCTCGCTCTACACCTCTTCCCTCGGTGCCCTGTTCTCCTCCCATAGCTTCCAGTATCACCTATATGCTGATGACTCCAAGAAAAAGCCTCTGCCTGTTTGGCTGACATTCCTGCCGTCATCTGAAACTAAATATGCTAAAGACTGAGCTGTTTCCCTTTCCTCCTAAGCCCTCTGCTGCTCCTCCTCCTTTTACCCTCTCAATAAATACCGTAATACTGTCATTGTTCCAGTTTCCTCTGTTCGCAACCTTGGCGTGGTCTTCAATTCCAACCTCTCATTTTCTACGCGCATCCAAGAAGCTGCTAAGACCTGTCTCTTCAATCTCACCAAAATTTGCCCTTCCTCTCTGAGCACACTCCACCGCTTTTACTATGCCACTGGCCCCAGGACTGCCGACACATTGGCCAGTTTCACCTTAGGTGCTAACCACAGATTTTCAGTGGCACAATCCAGTTAAGATTGTTTGCTTGATGTATTTCTTCCCGCCCTTATCCAGGGCGAATTACACAACTACATACAAAATATAAAATTACTCGTATATAAAACAAACAAGTCGCATCAACGACAGACATCTCTACAAACAATATAACAGGCCAGACCATTGAACACATCAGTGACTAGCACCCTACAAACAGACTCCACTCTTCCTCATTTCAACAATCTCCGACCCTGTGTTTCATCTGACAAAACAAGGGCCTTTTGAGTAATTTCTTGACATTCTGTATATTCTGCTGTTGTCACTGTCACTGAATTTTTGTAGACAAGTGATTTAAATGACATGGAGCCTCTTCTAGATATTGAAATTGCTTTGAATTTCGGGCACAATGAGTCTACGCTGATAGCCATTAAGAAGGACATCAACTAGGAGGAGAACAGTGCTGGAAAAATCGTCTTTGTTGCCCTTGACGCTCTCCTTCCGACTGTGATGTCCAAGCGTTCTTGAAAATCTAGAAGTGTACATACCTGTTTCTTGTGAGGAATACCGAAAAGAGGATGTGCTATAAATGTGATAGTTTCCAGAACATAACGAATCAATTCTTTAATTTAAGTCTGTTGTTAATTCTTGTTCTTCTGATAAAATAAAATACATTATGTATGGGCAATTAGTCAACTTGAAGGATTCTTTTCTTAGCAATCAATAAACTGAAATCTCCTGCAATTTTGTACCAATAACAGGGTTCACTAAAATTGTTAACATGTTAAATAAGGTAAATTTCTGAAGCACCTGAGGAAACATGGTTTCATTAGAGGCAGGTCTTGTCAGACAAATCAGAACAATTTCTTTGACCAAGTGACCAGAAAATTGGATAGTGGGTGAGTGCTAGATTTTAGCAAAGCCTTTGACACTGTTCCACATACATGTCTAATAAATAAACTGAGTGCCCTCAGTATGGGCCCAAAAATGATGAACTGGGCCAGGAACTGATTTGAGTGGAAGGCGAAGGAAGTTAACGGTAAATGGGAAACACTCTTGAGAAGGGGATGCAAGCAGTGGTGTATCTGCAGGATTTGGTTTTTGGTCCTGTTCTAGTTAACATTTTTGAAAGTGTTATTGCTGAAGGGATGTCTGATAAGTGAGATGGATGACAGGTTTGTCTCATTGCAAATGACACCAAAATCTGCAACAGGGTGGACCCTCCTGATGGTGTGGACAACATGAAGGACCTAGCAAAGCTTGAAAAGTGGCATGGAGGATGGCAATGGTCCATCAAGCCCAGTAGCCTGTTCTCACGGTGGCCAATCCAGGTCACTAGTACCTGGCCAAAACCCAAGGTATAGCACTATTCTATTCAGAATCCTAAAGAATAGCAAGATTCCAAAATCCCGAAGAGTAACAAAAGATTCCGGAACCCTAAACAGTATCAACATTCCATGCTACTGATCCAGGGCAAGCAGAGGCTTCCCCCATGTCTTTCTCAATAACAGACTATGGACTTGCAGGGTAATACATTTGGGTTGCAAAAAAATTGAGGGAATGGTACAGTAAAAAGAGGGTCCCAGTTGATCAACCTTCTTGGACCATATTTTGGATACAAACTGTTTTATGTTCATATCTATGTTTGTTGATTAAAGGCTTGGCATCTTGTACATCATCCCTGCAGTTTTTTCCTTTATTCGTTACATTGCTGTGGTTCTGTTGGATTTTTGGCTTCTGTTTGCCTTACAGCAGGGGTGTCAAAGTCCCTCCTCGAGGGCCGCAATCCAGTCGGGTATTCAGGATTTCCCCAATGAATATGCATGAGATCTATTAGCATACAATGAAAGTAGTGCATGCAAATAGATCTCATGCATATTCATTGGGGAAATCCCGAAAACCCGACTGGATTGCGGCCCTCAAGGAGGGACTTTGACACCCCTGCCTTACAGTAAAAAAAGAGGAGCAGTACTTGGGTATGATTCAATTGAAGATCTTAAGGTGGCCAAAATGATAGAAAAGGCAACAGCGATCGAGTCGGTATTTTTAGTGCATCTAGCCTCCAGTCCTCGAGGTTCCAGAATTCAGTCGAGTTTTCAGGATTTCCCCAATAAAAATGCATTGAAAGCAGTGCATGCAAATAGATCTCATGCATATTCATTGGGGAAATCCTGAAAACCCGACTGGATTCCAGGCCCTCGAGGACCGGAGTTGCCCACTCCTAATCTAGCCCTTTATGTCCTGTACTTCAGTTTGTATTAAAGTGATAGTGGCCTTTGTTGATTTTAATCCATCCTTATTATACATGTTGTATAACTTGGAGTCTCTATGGCCCTGATTCTGTAAGCGGTGCCCAAATTTTGGCATCGGTAGGTGCCCTGCCAATGGTTATAAACGGCAGGGTTGAAGTGCCTACCAACACCTAAATAAAAGGCAGCTAAATTGGCTGCTGGAATTGCGGCTAGGTTGGCTCTTTAGATTGCCTAATGCCAAAGTAGGCGTGACCAACACCCAAAGTGGCGTTAGGCGATCTAAAGCAGCTACCCAGCCATGACTCACACCATGATAGGCAGCTGAAATATAGGCCTGGGCAACCCTGGCCTACATTTCAGCCGCCTACCTTAGAGCGATTCTGTAACTGGCGCCCTGGACTTATTAGAAACATAGAAGATGACGGCAGAAAAGGGCCATAGCCCATCAGGTCTGCCCACTCTACTGACCCACCCCCAAATCTACTATCCTAGGGATTGACAGGCGATCGGCGGCCGCTTTTAAAGTGGTCACTGACTTGGGCACCGGTTATAGAATCTGGGCCTAATTGTCCACAAATGTTAATTTTGGCGTGTGAAGCCCTGTGTTGTATTTTAACTTTTCGCTATTATAGCTGTAATTTATTTTGATCGGCTTTGGAAGGCGATTAAGAAACAGAATAATAATAATTTGTCATGCTGTGATTTTGTTTCAAGGCTTTCAATGATGAGGAGCATAAAATACTTCAGTTCATTTAATACTGGATAAAGTTGAAACCGATGGGACTGATACTGCATTGTAGTGACTCTTGCAACTAGGGACTGAATATTGTTTAATATAAATGAACTTTATCGTGATGAAATATTCTTTTCGTTTGTGGCGCTCTTTCCTTGAAATAAAAGATAAACAGAATTATATCCAGAATGACGGATTTTATTGTCTTGTGCCTGTTAAAATGCAACTGCCTCAGGGTAGAAATTCCTCTGACATTGCAATATTCTTTATTGAGCCTTGCTCATAGAGCATTTCCCACCCCCACCCCCATAAACATGCAATATACTTACTTTGAGATTGACTTCTTTTTAAAAATGTTATTTCATTGCATAGAAATGTAAATATTTATGTGCAATATTAGGTTCTAGGAAGACAGAGTACAGAAGACCAGCGCCAGGCAGACTTTATACATTCTGGATCCTATAATTAAGAACATAAGAACAGCCTTACTGGGTCAGCCAATGGTCAATCAAGCCCAGTAGCCTGTTCTCACGGTGGCCAATCCAGGTCACTAGTACCTGGCCAAAACCCAAAGAGTAGCATCATTCCATTCACAAGAACAGCAAGATTAAAATGTTTGCACATATATGGATGCTTTTACTAAGCTGCCTTTGTGTTTAGATTTGCATAAAATTTGTTTAGGAACCCTTGTACAAAGCTTCGGCATACAGCTTAATCGATTAGTTTTTGGCTACAATTGGGTTCTATTGATTTAGGCCCACCACACTCCTTGGTCCAGGACTTTCTCGGAGCAGCCGTTCTCTCAAATCACAGTCTCAGAACTTATGCAGATTCTGTCTTGATGTTCGTTTTGTTGTGCTCATGTGTCTTGTGCCTAATTTAATTGTCAGTTTGGAAAAATAAAATGCAAGTAATGAAATGGTAAAAAAAAAAAAAAAAAAAAAAAAAAAAAAAGAACAGCAAGATTCCAGAATCCCAAAGAGTAACAAAAGATTCTGGAACTCAATGAGAGTAATATTCTAGAGCTGAGATTGTGATGTCATAATGCCAGGGCCAACCTCATCAGTAGTGCTACGATGTCATGATTGTCCTATACTTGGCACACATAAGAGCATAACGGGGCCGCGTTGGGACCCTCCAAATTGTCATTACAAGCTAAGTACTTTTGCATTATAATCTACCATCTTTGATCCTTGTATACTATGGACGTTGACACATTTTGAATCATATAAAGACTTCTATTGATACATTCCAACTAAATGAAGAGTTCCAAGAAAGTTTATTACAGCAATCGTGAAACCATTTCTTGAACTGTTTTGATTTATTTAACATGGGACCCCCCAAAATTGTCATTACAAGCCAAGTACTTTTGCATTATAATCTACCATCTTTGATCCTTGCATACTATGGACGTTGACACATTTGAATCATATAAAGACTTCTATTGATACATTCCAACTAAATGAAGAGTTCCAAGAAAGTTTATTACAGCAATCGTGAAACCATTTCTTCAACTGTTTTGATTTATTTAACATTTTGTTCTACCAAGTCTCAGAGAGTGATCTACTATACATATAAAAATCGCAATGACTGGAAGGTGAACTCTTTTGGTTAAGGTGGCTTTCGAGCCTTCCTTGTGAGTTTCATATCTCTGAGCAGAATATACATGTATTGATCACTCTCTGTAGATAGAACTTTTTCATCATAAGTCAGTCTACTTTAACATATATATCGTATATTTTTCTGACTTCTTTATTATATTTTTTGATCCCTGAGTTCTAAGGAAATAATTATTATCCTCGACAGAGGGGTACTTCTACCTTCCTTAAATGGACACTGGTGATTGCATTGAAGTTTATTCTTCTGAAGTGGTTGGATGTGGAGGCTCCAGATTTCTCCTTGTGGAGGACTTCTCCTTGTGGAGGACTCGAGTGATTTTCTTTCTGATGTGGGAACGCAGAGAGCTTGTAGACATCTCCTCCCCTTGGGGGCGCTTCTTTCAAAAGGCGTGGGGGCCATTTTGGAACACACGACTCCTTTGGCGAGGAGTTGTTTTTTGAATTCCTGAAGTTAGCTTTTTATTTGTTAGTTTCTGTTCTGCTGTATAGGGAATGGTTTGGAGGGAGGAGGATGGGTTGGGGGGTGGGGGAGGGAAGGGGGGGAATTGTTTCCATTTGAAAATCTTGGAAGTGTTTGTATTCTTTTGCTTTCTTGTCTATATTAAAAATTATTTGAACATAATACCGAGAGCCTCAAAATAGTACCTGGCGGACTGCAAGTGGAATGAACTAGTGCCGCCTACTTAAATCACACTGAATTTCATCCCTTTAGTAAATAGCTGCCCGGACGTTTAGCACCACCACTGTTTGAATGCATTTGACAAAAACTGGTTTTGTACATGCCAGCACCTTTTCTGATGTACATTGCTGAAGCAAAGACAAGATATTTATTGCTATTTTCTCTCAATGACCAGGCATCTGTTTAGCAATGCAGTGCTTTTAATGCAGTCGTGGCGTAGCGTCTCCTGATTAACCATGAAGATAAAGTGAACAGGAGGAAGAGAGAAGCATAGACTGAATTAGCACCTTTCGAGTTGCAATGCGCTGCCAACACACATTATGCTGACATTTCATTATTATGAAAACGATATAGTCACAGGGAAATTCAGCACATGCTGCATTTAGAAAAAAAAAAAAAAAAAAAAAAGGATGCTGCAGTTTAGTGAAGACCAGAGCTGAATTTCTATAAGACACTATATTCTGCTACACCGCGTTTGCCCATTTATTTTTGGAAGATCAAAGCTCTTACACAGCAGTAAGGATAGTTATGTCTTTCAGCAATCACCTGTTTGACCAGTTAAAATCTTTGCTTCTTGAAATTTCCCCAACAGGTCATTACTTTCAATGGTTTATTTTTTCTTGAAAAAAAAAAAAAAGGATGGAACAAGAAAATCTTTATTATACCTAGACACTCACTGGCTCCTAATGCAAGCAAGAATCGTATTCAAATTCTACTGTTTACCTTTCAAAGCCCTGAACGACGCCACCCCTTCCTGTCTGAATGACCGCTTTATCTGGAACAACACAACCAGGCCAAGGAGAACCTAAGCTCCTTTCAGTCACCTTCCCACCCCCCCAATTGCACTTACAAAAGTTGTAGCTGGAGCACTGCGGCAGTGACGAAGAAGGAGCCGACCCAAAGATAACACCGGGGGCGGCATAAAACGGCCAAGGGGGAGCAGGCCAGAAGGTAAGGCACAGCATGAAGGGAAGGAGACAACAAAGGTAGGAGGAATGATTTTATTTTTTGAATTTAGTGATGGAATTGTGTCTGAGAATTTACACCCGCTGTCTGTATTTTGCACTTTTCAGGAAGAAATGCAGTTGTTTCTTTTCCTCTGGGGTTGTACTGCTTGCAGAGTCTTCAAAAGTTTTTTGTTCAAGGACGCTTTTGAAAAATAGACAACATAATTTTACAAATCACCAAACTTCTTAGATCTAAATTAGACTTCAGTATAGATTACAGATTCATCTTTTTCTTTTTTTATTTCTCTTTTCTCCTTTTTGTGCTCCCCGCTAAATGTTTTCTTTCTCTCTTTAAAGATTGTAGTTCCGTACCAGAATTTGAATATAATTGTGTAAAAGACTTCCCCCCCTCCCCCCATTTTTAAAAATGTTATACAACATGATGCACGACCTACTCCTACTGGAGCGCTGGTCTAGGTCCTGGCAACTCAGCATCAATGCCAAAAAATGCAAAGTTATGCACCTGGGCAGCCAAAATCCATGCAAGACTTACACCCTAAATGGCGAGATCCTAACAAGAACTGAAGCAGAACGTGACCTAGGGGTGATCGTCAGTGAGGACATGAAGGCTGCCAATCAAGTGGAGCAAGCTTCATCCAAAGCAAGACAAGTCATAGGTCGCATACGCAGAGGTTTTGTCAGCCGAAAGCCAGAAGTCATTATGCCATTGTATAGATCCATGGTGAGGCCTCATCTGGAATACTGTGTGCAATTCTAGAGGCCCCATTATCGCAAGGATGTGCTGAGACTGGAGTTGGTTCAGAGAATGGCCACCCGGATGGTCTCAGGACTCAAGGATCTCCCATACGAGGAACGGCTAGACAAATTGCAGCTATACTCACTCGAGGAGCGCAGAGAGAGGGGGGACATGATCGAGACGTTCAAGTATCTCACGGGCCACATAGAGACGGAGGAAGATATCTTCCTTTTCAAGGGTCCCACGACAACAAGAGGGCATCCGTGGAAAATTAGGGGAGGGAAACTACGAGCTGACACCAGGAAATTCTTTTTCACAGAAAGGGTGGTTGATCGCTGGAATAGTCTTCCATTGCATGTGATCGAGGCCAGCAGCATGCCTGATTTTAAGGCCAAACGGGATCGTCACATGGGATCTATTCACAGGGTGAAGGTAGGGGAGGGATCTATTCACAGGGCGAAGGTAGGGGAGGGACATTAGGGTGGGCAGACTAGATGGGCCGTGGCCCTTATCTGCCGTCTATTTCTATGTTTGAAGTTTTTGATATTGCGTACATAACAAAAATTTAATAAACTTGAACTTGAAACTTGAACTTGCATTTTAGGGTTATATTAGTACTTTTAGTTTTTGGTCCCGTATTTGCATAGGGGTTATCTGTGTTCTGGTAGGAATGAATGTTGAGAAGCATACAGTGTGCTTTGTGTAGTTTCATTTTGTGGTTAACCATTATGTGTTGTTAATAAGATTAGATTGTGTGTGTATATATGAAAAAAGAATGGAAACAAAATTGTATTATAATTAGTACTATTATGGGGGCGGGGTCTGGGGTGGAGATTGGGTGGACATAGGCGGGGTCTGGCCCATGGCTTGGCCCAGTGTTCTTCAACCGCCAGTCCATGGACAGGTGCCGGTCCACCAAATAATTATTTTTATTTCTACCGGTCCATAGGTGTCAAAAAGGTTGAAGAACACTGAGTTAGCACATCTTAATAAAAGGACCCCTATATGCAGTAGATTCTCTATCCCTAGTGGGTTCATAGCACTGGTCAACAACAACAAAAAAAGGTTTTCTTTGCTACTGAGAACTTAAGAAGTGTTCTTAATTAATTTAATGATGCTGATTTCAGATCTATAATTGAAATTCAGCTAGCACCTCAGGTTTCTGAGATACACATTACTGATTTTTTTAGACAGTTTGCCACATCGGCACACCATTGCGAGTATGAACTGTGTCCCACAAAAGTTGTGTGGAAGAGTTTACTCTGAAAACAAACACGAAGACAATAAGGAGACATGTTCCAGCATATATTTACACCTCTCTTAACTCACACAAAAGTGATGTCAGCGTGTTCAGAAATGTTTGAGACACTTGCTTTTACGCTTGCACTGTACGTTTGACTCTCTTTGCCAAAACCAACAATAGTCTCCCATCATACTAGGATTGAACTTTCCCTGATATCTGTTTTCCATTAGAGAATGACACGGTGACAAAATTCATCACCGTTCCCATCCCCGCGGATAACCACGGGAAATAATCTCATGTCATTTTCTAGTGTCTATTTCAATCTCGGTCCTTCTACACCAGCATTCTTCAAAGCAAAGCTTGAGGGTCAGTGGTTGTGGTCATTCATACTCTGATTCTTATGTGAGCCAAGAATAATGAAGCCATTGTGACATCACTGATGTGATTGCCTCTTAGGCACTGGTGGAATGAGGCATTATGACATCACAATATCTGCTCTGGATACCAGAGATTGTCATTCTGTAGTGTCTGTTTCAACCTCAGTCCTTCTACACCAGCATTCTTCAAAGCAAAGCTTGAGGGTCAGTGGTTGTGGCCATTCATACTCTGATTCTTATGTGAGCCAAGGATAATGAAGCCATTGTGACATCACTGATGTGATTGGTTCTTAGGCACTGGTGGAATGAGGCATTATGACATCACAATATCTGCTCTGGATACCAGAGACTGTCATTCTGTAGTGTCTATTTCAACCTCAGTCCTTCTACACCAGCATTCTTCAGAGCAAAGCTTGCGGGTCAGTGGTTGTGGCCATTCATACTCTGATTCTTATGTGAGCCAAGGATAATGAAGCCATTGTGACATCACTGATGTGATTGGCTCTTAGGCACTGGTGGAATGAGGCATTATGACATCACAATATCTGCTCTGGATACCAGAGACTGTCATTCTTCAGTGTCTGTTTCAACCTCAGTCCTTCTACACCAGCATTCTTCAAAGCAAAGCTTGTGGGTCAGTGGTTGTGCCCAATTATACTCTGATTCTTCCCTCTCTCCTTAAAGAATGACAAGAAGATGGTTTCCCGCAGTTATCCACGGGGACGGTGATGAATTTTGTCACCGTGTCATCCTCTATTTTCCATCACCTTGATATCTTGATGAAATCTTTTCCCATGCTTATCACTGACATCACCAAGATTGGGTGGGAAGAAGTCGCGATGAGAATGTAAGAAGTGCCTTTTAAGTGACATTCTGACACCCATTAGCTGATATGCTGTCAACATGTTCTCCACAAGCTCAGCATAATTCTCTGATCTGTGATTACCAAGAAAATTCTGAACAACCAGCACGAATGCTGTTGATCCGGAATGGCAGACAGTGCAGCACACGTGAGGTGTCCATGTTTTATCTTGGTCGCCAACTTTACAGCCAAAATAATGCTTGTATGCACTTTGAAGTCTGCTGGACAGATTCTTTCGATGATCTTCTGAAGGAAATAGTCTGCAGACATAAGAGAAATAATCAGGATGGTTAACGCAACCTCGTCTGCTCATAATAATTATAATATCTTAGTCAAAAACAAACAAAATATAAAACTTCACAGGTAAGAAAAGCAGCACAATCATTTTTTAGTATAAACTTTCAAATTGCTGGGATATGTGATCTCTGAGCTGACCTATAATGCAATATTGTGTGAAAGAAACAGTAAAATACCGACGCTTCTCGTTAGCTTTATTGACGAAAACGATATAAACACAAACTGATGCATAACTTAAAAACAGGATGTGAGAGACGAAACCTGTTTTCAGATTTAGAGTCAGCATGTGGCCCTTGTTAAGGTACAGGTGACAGAACTCCAGTAGCCAAAGGCTTGTTGACCAGTGTAATCTACGGTGTTTTTATTTAATACCTGGGGCAACAGAAGATTAAATCATTTGCCCGGTGTCAGGTCAAAAGCGCGCCGGGACAAAGGCGCACCCAGACAATTGAGCGCAGCGCGCGCCGCCGCGCCGCTCTAAATTACTGTTTTTAGTGCTCCGACGGGGGGGGCGTGGGGGGGATCCCCCCACTTTACTTAATAGATATCGCGACGCGTTGTGGGGGCGTTGTGGGGGGTTTGGGGGGTTGTAACCCCCCATATTTTACTGAAAACTTAACTTTTCCCTGTTTTTAGGGAAAAAGTTCAGTTTACAGTAAAATGTGGAGGGTCACAACCCCCCATAACGCTGGCGCGATGTCTATTAAGTAAACTGGGGGGGTTCCCCAACAAAAACCCCCGTCGGCGCACTTAAAAACTGTAATTTAGAGCGGTGCGGCGGCGCGCGCTGCGCTCAATTGTCGGTGCGCGCTTTTGTCTTTCGCGCCGTTGTCTATGAACCCATTTGCCCAGGGTCACAAGGAGCTAAAGTGGCAATTGAACCTAGGTCTCCAGGATCTTATTCCACTGCGCTAACCATTAGACTACTTCCACTCTTTTCCTATTTCATGGAAAGAGAGTATAATGAAAACAGAAACAGACTTATATCCCCTCTTTTACTAAGTTGCGCTAACCGATTAGCGCGTGGTAAACGCTAACGCGTCCAAAGACTAACTTGCACGCATTAGCATTTAGCGTGCGCTAATCGGTTAGCGCACCTTAGTAAAAGAGGACCATAGTGTTTCAGGAGAAAAGTCTGATGGCCCTTCTGTGCCACCCATCTGTTTGCTCCTTGTTATTCTAGAAGATTCTAGATCTTCTGTTATTCTTTCTGAGCAGAATAATGTCATTTTACAGAAGATAAAACAAGGGTTAAAATCATGTTACCTATAGATGCATGCTAAATCTTTCTTAAGCTCTAGTTTATTGAGTTACATTATACAGTGGAACCTCAGTTCGCAAGTAACGCGATTTGCGAGCGTTTTGCAAGACGAGGAAAACACTCGGCAAACTTTCGTCTCGCAAACCGAGCACCGCCATGATAAATGAGCACTTCCAGCTGCAGGAAGCGCTGCTTCAGGGGGATTCTTCTTCCGTCCGCCGGCCAGCCTTCCACGTCGGGTGCCTTCCGCGTGTTGGAGAGCCTCTGTCTGAGCCTACGCAGCCGAGTGCCGCCCCCACCTGCACGTTGCACAGCGTCAATCATCGACGTTGTGCGTGTCATACGCAACGTGCAGGCGGGACGGCACTCGGCTGCGTAGGCTCAGATAGAGGCTCTCCAACACGCGGAAGGCACCCGTCGTGGAAGGCTGGCCGGCGGACGGAAGAGGCATCCCTCCGAAGCGGCACTACGGGGTTCTCCAGCGGCTGGCGGACTTTAGAAGCATCCCTCCCGAAGCGGTAATGCGAGGTTCTTCAGCGGATGACGGATGGAGGAGGCGGCACTGCAGCACCCGGCACCCGACAGGTAGAAACCCCGGGTTCTGGAACAAATCGTCTGCGTTGCACTATTTTCTATGGGGCACTTTACTTTGATATACGAGTACTTTGAATTACGAGCATGCTTCTGGAACAAATTATGCTCGTAAACCAAGGTACCACTGTATGTATATTGTTATTTTATGGAATGATATTACATAATCAGTTCAGAAGTCTACACATGAAAGAAAAGAAAAATACATCACAAAATCTTTTTTTAAAAAAACACAAAAATAGAAGTGTAACTTGTAAAATCATAACCTTAGGTACAGACATCACAGAAGGTTTACTTCCTAGTAACAGCAAGTACAATCTCATTATAGGTGACACCTAAAGAGAATGACATTTACATGCTATGAAACGACAGTACTACGACACGCATTCAAAGGCCTTATGACTTAGCATGTATTGCACAAAGGCCGGTCTTTCTCTTTGCCATGCTCGGAAGTCATTGCATCACATAAGTGTGTCAAATTAAAAATGAAACCTAGTAACATAGTAGATGACGGCAGATAAAGGCCTGAATGGTCTATCTAGTCTGCCCAACCCGAATCAAACAAACAAAGAAACCAAACAAACTGAAAAGCCAAAGGCAGTATACATATTGAACCAGCAATGCATTTTGGGGGTCTTTTACTAAGGGATACACACTAAATACTAACGCATCCATAGAATATAATGGGCGCATTAGCATATAGAACACGCTAATATATAGTGTCCACTAAATCAGACAGCTTGCCTTAGTAAAAGACCCCCTTTATGATTAGCTTTCAAAAGTTACCCCTTCTTCCTCAAATCGGAAATAGGCAAATGTCAATATTTGTAAAGGAAACCATTTCAATGACTAGGAATGATATTACAGGACGAGGGAGGGAGGGGTGGGTAGGAGCCAGAGAGGTGACAAAGCAGTTTAAAGTCCTTTGTGCTGTGAAAAAAAAGCCATGGTCGTTGTTAAGTCTCGTCTGGTGGGTGTCAAAATATACACAAAAGAAAAGGGGAAACAAAACCACAAAACTCAAAAGAGCAAAACCAAAGTGGAATTGTTCCAAACAGAATGGTGCACCAAGAAAGTGTCTTTCAACTCATCTGATAAATCCAAATGCCTTTATTCATCCAAAGTTCCGCAATTTCATACAATGACTCAATGAGAATTTGCGTAATTTTGGATGAATAAAGGCATTTGCATTTATCGGATGAGTTGAAAGACACTTTCTTGGTGCACCATTCTGTTTGGAACAATTCCACTTTGGGTGTCAAAATATTTCATCATTTTGATTTCAAAGGTCTTACATAACATAACATCGTACTTATAAACCGCATAACCTCATTTGCATGAGAGGTTTTTGGGGAGAATGACTCGCTTTTTTTAAAATCACTACTATAATGGCTGTGACACCGGCCCGTCGGTTTTTAACGCGACTTTTAGAGAATCTAGGCCTAGGTATTTATGGAACTGTCTTATCTTGGTTCTGTTCCCAATTTTTAAGAAAACCAATTTAAAGTTGATTGATCAAACTCTTCCTGCAAAGCATATGCCTTGGAATGCAGACTCTATAGGCCCAATGTTTTTTGACATCTTTCTTGCATCTCTTGTTCTCCTTAAACAAACATTTGGAATCACATCCTACATCTATATCGTTGGCATTCAGCTATTATTTATCCTTAAGTTTCACGCCTCCTCTGCAATGTTTGAGGTTCCTTCCAAATTAAATAGAATTGCCAATTGCCTCAGTGAGCTTAATGTTTTAAAAATGGTTGTTTTGTTGGAGCATTGAGATAAAGCAATATATTTCTGCATCTCGATGGCCACGAATTTGGATTTGGAGGATGAAATATACAGCATCAGCATCTATGAGACAAACATGTTTTCTTCTGTTACATAGATCTTTTTGGACCCCTGTTAGGTTACACATGTTAGAAAGAGTGGGTCACAAAGGTGGGGGCATTTCCCTATATGTCAAAGAGGGAATCGACTCTACTGGAGAGAACACGCCTGAAAGTATGAATAAGTTAGAGTCTCTATGGGTCAAAATTCTGGGAGCCAATGGATTGGAAATGAAGATCGGCATCTACTATCGACCCCCAGGGCAGCCCGATGAAATGGATGGAGAAATGATAGGTGAGATCAAACGCAACTGCAAGGGAGGCAATACAGTTATCATGGGTGATTTCAACTATCCGGGAATAGACTGGAATCTAGGCACCTTCGGCTGCAGTAGAGAGACCAAGTTCCTGGATGATGTAGGCGATTGCTTCCTGGAACAACTTGTCAAGGAAAACACCAGAGGAAATGCAATTCTGGACTTAATTCTAAATGGACTACGAGGACAGGCGCAAGATGTAGAAGTAGAGGGGATGCTGGGAACCAGTGATCACAATATGATCCACTTCGACATAGATGCAGGGGCAAAACATCGATCCAGAATAACGGCCATGGCACTGAACTTCCGAAAAGGAAATTGCAAAGGGATGAGACTCATGGTGGGGAAAAAGCACTGTAAAAACACTAGAACAGGCATGGTCCCTTTTTAAGGACACAGTCACAGAGGCGCAAAATCTATATATACCACGTATCAACAAAGGATCCAAGAGGAAAAAGAACAAAGAACCGGCATGGCTCACTATAGAGGTGAAGGAAGCGATCAGAGACAAGAAAACTTTGGTGAAGGAAGCGATCAGAGACAAGAAAACTTTGTTTAAGGAATGGAAAAATTAAAAAACGGATGAAAACTGGAAAAAGCACAAACAGCATCAACGCAAGTGCCATAAAGCGGTAATAGGGGCCAAAAGAGACTATGATGAAAAAATAGCCAAGGAGGCGAAAAATTTCAAGCCATTTTTTCGATACATTAAGGGGAAACGACCCACAAGGTAAGTGGTAGGACCGTTGGATGATAATGGAATAAAGGGAGTGCTAAAGGAGGACAAAGCCATCATCGATAAACTTAACACATTTTTTTGCATCTGTATTTACCAAAGAGGACATACACAACATACCGGAACCCGACAGGCTATACGCTTGAGGTGATGACGGGAAACTGACAAGGTTGACGGTCAGTCTAGAAGAAGTATGCAGGCAGATTGATAGGCTTAAGAGCGACAAATCCCCAGGACCGGATGGCATCCATCCGAGGGTCATTAAGGAACTGAAAGGGACTATAACTGAACTGCTTCAACTAATAGCCAATCTGTCGATTAGATTGGGAAGGATTCCGGAAGACTGGAAGGTGGCGAATGTTACACCGATCTTCAAAAAAGGTTCAAGGGGGAGATCCGGGAAACTGCAGATTGGTGAGTCTGACTTTGGTACTGGGAAAGATGGTAGAGGCGCTGATAAAGGACCGCATCATTGATCATCTTGACGGACACAATTTGATGAGGACCAGTCAGCACGACTTCAGTAAAGGACGATCTTGCTTGACGAACTTGCTGCACTTCTTCGAGGGGGTAAACAGGCATATAGACAAGGGTGACCCGGTCGACATTGCATATCTGGATTTTCAGAAGGCGTTCGGCAAGGTTCCACATGAGCGAATACTTCGAAAAATTGAGAGCCATGGAATAGAGGGTGAAATACGTGGATTAAAAACTGGTTAGCAGATAGGAAACAGAGAGTGGGGGTAAATGGACAATACTCAGACTGGAAGAACGTCACCATTGGGGTGCCTCAGGGCTTGTTACTTGGACCCGTGCTCTTCAACATATTCATAAACGATCTGGAAATGGGTACGACGAGTGAGGTGATTAAATTTGCAGACGATACGAAGTTATTCAGAGTAGTGAAGACGCAGGTCTAGTTACCCGTTGCCAGAGTCTCCTGCCAGGTACTTTTGATCTGGATTGACCACTGTGGAAACAGGATACTGGGCTAGACGGACCATTGGTCTGACCCAGCATGGCTATTCTTATGTGAGCCAAGTATAGGACAATGAAGCCACTGTGACATCACTGCTGAGGTTGGCTCTTAGGCATTGGTGGAATGAGGAATTGTGACATCACAATCTCAGCTCTGGAATGTTGCTGCTCTTTGGGTTTCTGCAAAGGCACTTGTGACCTGGTTTGGCCACTATTGGAAACAGGATACTGGGCTTGATGGACCATAGTTCTGACCCTGTATGACTATTCTTATGTACTTTAAGGTTGTAGGCCCTCCAACATTTGTGGGATTCCTCTCCAATGGAACTCTGTTTTTACCCTTTCCTTAAGAATTTTAAAGTTTTGTTCACTATTTTCACATACATTTCCTGCTGTTAGCTTTTCATTCTCACTCCTCCTACTGTGTCTGAGAGGTAAAGAGTCACTCTTTCCCAGTTTCCCTTATTATAGGATAATTGTCATCTAGGCCAGAGGTTCCCAACCCTGTCCTGGAGGACCACCAGGCCAATCGGGTTTTCAGGCTAGCCCTAATGAATATGCATGAGAGAGATTTGCATATAATAGAAGTGACAGGCATGCAAATCTGCTCCATGCATATTCATTAGGGCTAGCCCGAAAACCCGATTGGCCTGGTGGTCCTCAAGGACAGGGTTGGGAACCACTGATCTAGGCCACCACTTTTATTTCTCCTTCCTTATCTCATAATCAAGAAACACAGATGTCCAAAAAGCATCTTAAATCGGCACTTGGAAGTCCTAATCACCAGGACGTCCAAGTGCTAATAATCAAAAATGTATTTCTGTACATCTAGCGAGACTGGGAGCAGCTGAGGATCCCCTCGGGCGTGGGAGCGCACTCTGCCCCTCGACGCCGCTACAAACGCTGAGCCAGTTGGAAGGATCAGCGGGCGAATTTTATTTAATTTAATTTAATTTCTTTCCTCGCCGGATCGGGAGCATCTGAGGATCCTTTCGGGCGTGGGAGTGTGCTCCACCCCTCCCCGCCACTACAAACGCTGAGCCACTTAAAAGGCTCTGCGCCTAACGGCGCACAGCCATTTGGTGTGCCGTCTAAGGTGCACGTCAAAGGCGCACCCCTTAGAGTGCCTTTACGAAGTGACTGAGAAACGACCATATGTATCTCTCTCACCTCTGCTGTTACCATCCTAACTCACAACTTTTACCCTGCTAGGGACGAACAATCGTGCCACTTCCTTTGGTCAGCTGTTTAATCTTAGCCATGAAGACATAACCGGCTAACCAAAACACTGTTGCTACTCTATGCCTTTGAAGACTATTTGATTTACGGTCATTACCTGCCCTGAGTAATCACACCACAGTCACCACAAGCAACGTCTCACTTACTTACTTTAAGCTAAAGTTCCTAATTTTGAAATTACTGTTTAATGACCTTTAAGTTATTGTTCCTATTCTTGTCAGCACCGTCTCCTCACCTTTAATTCCCTCCTGACATCCCCCCTCATCCGTTTAAGAACATAAGAATTGCCGCTGCTTGGTCAGACCAGTGGTCCATCGCGCCCAGCAGTCCGCTCACACGGCGGCCCCCAGGTCGAAGACCTGTGCCCTAACCGAGACCAGCTCTACCTGCGTTCGTTCCGGATTGAGCAAGAACTTGTCCAACCTTGTCTTGAATCCCTGGAGCGTGTTTTCCCTTATAACAGACTCCGGGAGAGCATTCCAGTTCTCCATCACTCTTTGGGTGAAGAACTTCCTTACGTTCGTACGGAATCTATCCCCCTTTAACTTTAGAGAGTGCCCTCTCGTTCTCCCTACCTTGGAGAGGGTGAACAACCTGTCCTTATCCACTAAGTCTATTCCCTTCAATATCTTGAATGTTTTGATCATGTCTCTTCTGTCTCCTCTTTTCAAGGGAGAACAAGCCCAGCTTCTCTAATCTCTCACCGTACGACAACTCCCCCAACCCCTTAACCATTTTAGTCGCTCTTCTCTGGACCCTTTCAAGTAGTACCATGTCCTTCTTCATGTATGGCAACCAGTGCTGGATGCAGTATTCCAAAGGAATTATGAAACCCAGAAGAAATATCCTCCTCCCCTATGCTATCTTGTACCTTATCTGCCTCAGACTCTGGTCCCATAGGGCTGCCTCCTTTGAAGCAGTCCCTCCCTCCACTCACCCAAGAGAGTGGTAGGAGACTGGAACGCTCTTCCGGAGTCTGTCATAGAGGAAAACACCCTCCAGGGATTCAAGACAAAGTTAGACAAGTACCTGCTGAACCGGAACGTATGCAGGTAGGGCTGGTCTCAGGGCGCTGGTCTTTGACCTGGGGACCGCTGCGTGAGGTGGTCACGATGGATCACTGATCTGACCCAGCAGCGATAATTCTTATACTCTTATGTTATGTTCTAGTAAAAAAAAAGGCCCCTATTTTTTCAAGTACAAAATACAAATGTTGTTGTTTCTTTATGCCAGTTCAAAACACTGATAATACAATTCCCTTCAAAAAATAATGCTATGTGTTTTTATTGTTTCATCCCACAGGATAACCTTGTTTCTGCAACACCATTTCTTTTGCAGGATGGTTCTGTAGGGACCTCAGCAAAACAATGTTACTTAAAAATCTACCGTGTGCCATCCATTATTCATACCTTGCTGTCAGTTTAACATAAGCAACTCATTAATTATTTTCTGCATCTGAAAAGGGTCCATACACTTTAGAAGCAAAGTTATCTTTTTACGATAAACATGGCAAATAACTTTGAAGCTTTGAATTTGAAGCCAAACTGCTGAGCTGACTAATGTCATGAAAAAAAAATATTTTGCAGAAGCTATAATGTTTAATGTATTGATTTATTTCTACTTTTAACACTGAATGTTGTTCATTTTAGGCTTTTTAAAGTTCTTCTTCTTTATTTGGGAGACCTCAGGTTGTAATCGATACATTGTTTTCCTCCAAAGCTCATGACATGAGTTTGGATTCCACCCTGGGGTATCTGTTGGGTAGCAGGCCTCAGGCCTACTCCGAAAACCATCCACTTTTGATCAGTAAGGCCCTGATTCTATAAACCACACCTAAAGTTAGCTGCCTAGATCGGCACACTTAGCTCATCTAAGCACCTAACTTAATCAACTCTGATAATTCAAAAGTGCCATTGAAAACAATTTTTAAAAAATGAATTAGCTGGTAGGTGCCTAACTCAGTAAGCATCTTACATAGTAACATAATAGATGACGGCAGATAAAGACCCGAATGGTCCATCCAGTCTGCCCAACCTGATTCAATTTAAATTTTTTTAATTTTTTCTGCTTAGCTATTTCTGGGCAAGAATCATAGTAACATAGTAGATGACGGCAGATAAAGACCCGAATGGTCCATCCAGTCTGCCCAACCTGATTCAATTTAAATTTTTTTAATTTTTTCTTCTTAGCTATTTCTGGGCAAGAATCCAAAGCTTTACCCGGTACTGTGCTTGGGTTCCAACTGCCGAAATCTCCGTTAAGACTTACTCCAGCCCATTTACACCCTCCCAGCCATTGAAGCCCTCCCCAGCCCATCCTCCCCCAAACGGCCATACATAGACACAGACCATTCAAGTCTGCCCAGTACTGGCCTTAGTTCAATATTAAATATTATTTTCTGATTCTAGATCCTCTGTGTTCATCCCACGCTTCTTTGAACTCCGTCACCGTTTTCCTCTCCACCACCTCTCTCGGGAGCGCATTCCAGGCATCCACCACCCTCTCCGTAAAGTAGAATTTCCTAACATAGTTACTATGTTACTATGAATCTACCACCCCTAATTTGAGGTTGAGGGGTGGTAGATTCATAGTAACATAGTAACTATGTTACTATGTTACTATGAATCTACCACCCCTCAACCTCAAATTATGTCCTCTGGTTTTACCATTTTCCTTTCTCTGAAAAAGATTTTGTTCTAGGCGTCTACCCTGATGCACCTACCAAAAAGTAGGAGTGGCTAGGGTCGGACTCTAGGTGAATTTTGGGGGTGGTTTGACAGCCATCAATAGGCGTCTAACTTAGGCCAAGAAAATCCTGACATAAATGGAAGTCTGGTTATTGAATGCCTATTGACGCCTAAAACCGTTTAGGTGCAATTAGACGTGATTATACATATGGTGCCTAGCGGATGATTGACAATTATGATTACGGTGTCTAGAAGTTAGATGCTGTTTATAGAATCAGAGCCTAAATGTGTATCTGAGTACCCAGCCTTGGACTAAATACCTAACATCCAACTAAGTATAATTTACATCAATTATGAGGTGTAATTGTTAATTATTGGCACTAATTAAGTCTATTAAATGATTAAGGGCTCCTTTTATCAAACCTTGGTAGAGCTTTTTTTTACCAAAAGCTGGCAAGGCAAATGCTTCAACGCTCATAGAAATTGAATGAGTGTCGGAGAATATACCTCGTTGGCCTGCAGTAAAAAGCTCTACCACGGTTTGATAGAAGGGGCCCTAAGTTAGGTGCGCACATTGCCTAGTTGCTTTGTAGGTGTCTAAACTTTAGATGGCCTATATAGAATTTGCCCCAGGTATATCAGATAGATTGTGAGCCCACCAGGACAGACAGGGAGAAATGCTTGAGTACCTGAATAAATTTATATAAACCATTCTGAGCTCCCCTGGGAGAACAGTAGAGAAAATTGAACGTATGAAAAGTTTCAACCTCTGATAACCAGAGCTGGTACTGTGATGTCATAATGCCTCATTCCATCAAAAAGATCCAACCTCATCAGTGATGTCACAATGGCTGGATTGTCCTATACTTGGCTCACTTTTGATTTCTAGTGGTTAAAGTCACAGCCTCAGCACCCTGAGGTTGTGGGTTCAAATCCACACTGCTCCTTGTGACCTTGGGCAAGTCACTTAAACTCCCCATTGCCCCAGGTACATTAGATATATTGTGAGCCCACCAGGACAGACAGGGAAAAATGCTTGAGTATCTAAACAAATTCTAAATAAACCTTTCTGAGCTCCCCTTGGAGAAAGGGATAGAAAATTAAATAAATGAATGAGAGCCCTTAAGCCTGCTGTAAATGCTGGCATGCAACTAATGGTCATTGGTACTCAAATGATAGAAACATAGCAACATAGAAAATGACGGCAGAAAAGGGCCACGGCCCATCTAGTCTGCCCACCCTAATGGCCCACCCCCTAACTACCTCCATGAAGAGATCCCACATGCCAATCCCATCTTTTCTTAAAGTCTGGCACGCTGCTGGCCTCAATTACCTGTTGCGGAAGATTATTCCAGCAATCAACCACCCTTTCAGTGAAGAAATATTTTCTGGTGACGCCATGGAATTTCCCTCCCCTGATTCTCAACGGATGCCCTCTGGTTGCCGTGGGTCCTTTAAGAAAATAGAGATCTTCTTCTGCCTCGATACGGCCCGTGACATATTTGAACGTCTCGATCATGTCTCCTCCCTCTCTGCGTTCCTCAAGTGAGTATAACTGTAACTTGCCCAGCCGTTCCTCATACGGAAGGTCCTTGAGTCCTGCGACCATCCTGGTGGCCATTCGCTGAACCGACTCAATTCTCTGCACATCATTTTGGTAATGTGGTCTCCAAAATTGTACACAGTTTTCCAGATGGTGTCTTACCATGGATCTGTTCAGCGGCATTATCACCTCGGGCTTACGGCTGACGAAGCTTCTACGGATACAGCCCATGATTTGTCTGGCCCTGGATGAAGCTTTCTCCACTTCATGTCTTCGCTAATGATCACCCCCAAATCGTGTTCTGCCACTGTCCTTGACAGGGTGTAGGTCCTGCATGGATTTTTCCCGCCAAGGTGCATGACCTTGCATTTTGGGGCATTGAAACTTAGTTGCCAAGTCTCTGACCAGGGGTTAGGTGCAAAGCCAGACCGCGAAGTGTGAAAAATCGCAAATAACTTCTCGGCTGGCTCTGACCCACCCCCGCCTCCCTCCTGCATCTCCAGAACCTTACCTGGTAGTCTAGCGGTGAAGCGGGGCAGGAGCGATCTTCCTATGCTCCTGCCCGATGCAGAGCCACCATCAGAATGGCTGCCGTGAGTTCCCGTTGTAGTCTCGAGACTAATGAGTTCCCGTTGTAGTCTCGAGACTAATGAGTTCCCGTTGTAGTCTTGAAACTAATGAGTTCCCGTTGTAGTCTCGAGACTAATGAGTTCCCGTTGTAGTCTCGAGACTAATGAGTTCCCGTTGTAGTGTTGAAACTAATGAGTTCCCATTGTAGTCTCAAGACTAATGACGGCTCTGCACGGGGCAGGAGCATAGGAAGATCACTCCTGCCCCGCTTCACCGCTAGACTACCAGGTAAGGTTCCGGGGAGGCTTGGACGGCTTAAAAATAGCCAAAAAAATGAAAATGGTTTTTTTTGGTCAAAAAAATGGCGAATAACCGAATCGGCGGATACTGAAACCGCGGATTCGGAATGAGAAGTGTATTCTATAACATTGTGCCTAAATTCTGGGAATGCCGCTGACCCACCCACGCCACTCCCATGGCCACACACTTTTTGAGTTGTACAGTATAAGATTTATCCCCTCTTATACAAAGGTACGCTATGCTTTTTAGCGCATGCTAAATATTATTGCGCGTTAAACACACGCTAAACACTAACGCGTGCATGTTATCCTATGGGCACGTTAGCGGTTAGCGCATGCTAAATCCACGCTAAAACGCTTAGCGCGCCTTTGTAAAAGAGGGCCTTAATTGCTCATGTTATAGAATAGGGCAGTGGTTCCCAAACCTGGCCCTGGAGCTACCTCAGCCAGCCAGGTTGTTGTCATGATATCCACAATGAATTTTCATGGCAGGGACGTACTCTCTCCACTGCATGCAAATCGCTCTCATGAATATTCACTGTGGCCGTCCTGAAAGCCTGACTGGCTCGAGTGCCTCCAGGTTCATGTTTAGGAACCACTGGAAGAGGGTGTAGGGCAGATAGTTGCGTAACTCCGATTAAGTGCCAATTAATACCACTTATTCATTGTTAATGGCTCGTTAATGAGTTTATGTGGGGATCTGGAACTTGTAGCCAAATTCTTGCACCCAGTTTTGGGTTGCTTATACAGAATCCAGGGGATAACATTCGTTCATTAATGTGAGAAAATAAATATTATCCTCAAAGGATCTTCCTAAATGTATTAGTTAAAGAGGTTCTGCTTGTAACTTGTTTGTACTCAGAACATAAGAATAGCCATACTGGGTCAGACCAATGGCCCATCAAACCCAGTAGCCCATTCTCACGGTCACTAGTATCTGGCCAAAACCCAAGGAGTAGTAATATTCCATGCTACCAATATAGGGCAAGCAGTGGCTTCCCCCATGTCTTTCTCAATAACAGACTATGGATTTTTCCTCCAGGAACTTGTCCAAACCTTTCTTAAAACCAGCTACGCTATCCGCTTTTACCACATCCTCTGGCAACGCGTTCCAGAGCTTAACTATTCTCTGAGTGAAAGAAAATTTCCTCCTATTGGTTTTAAAAATATTTCCCTGTAACTTCATCAAGTGTCCCCTAGTTGTCTGTAGTAATATTTTTTTTCAAGGTTAGGAATGGGTGGGCTTGGCCATTTTTATTTATTCAGTTTTCTATAACACTCTCACAGGGGAGCTCAGAATCCTGGCATAAATAGGGTGAGCCTAAATATTGGGACACCATAGACATAGGATGACAGATAAAGGCCAAATGGTCCATCCACAGCATCCACTGTCTTCTCCTCTCCCTATTGGCTAAGGCGCTTAACATTTGCATCTCCTCTTCCTATAGGCTAAGGCTCTTTACACCTGCATTGTGATGTCATAGAACTTTATGGTTATAGAAACATGATGGCAGATAAAGGCCAAATGACCCATCATAGAAACATAGAAGATGACGGCAGAAAAGGGCTACAGCCCATCAAGTCTGCCCACTCTGCTTACCCACCCCCTGTCTATGCCCTAATGACCCAATTTCCTTATCTTGACCCTCGTAGGGATCCCATATGGCTATCCCATTTATTCTTAAAGTCTGGCACGCTGTCTGCCTCGATCACCTGCACTGGAAGCTTGTTCCAATGATCAACCACTCTCTCTGTGAAGAAATACTTTCTGGTGTATGCAGCAGCCACTCTCTCCTCCTCTCCCTATTGGCTAAGGCTCTTAACATTTGCATCTCCTCTCCCTATAGGCTAAGGCTCTTTACACCTGCATTGTGATGTCATAGAACTTTATGGTTATAGAAACATGATGGCAGATAAAGGCCAAATGGTCCATCCACAGCATCCACTGTCTTCTCCTCTCCCTATTGGTTAAGGCGCTTAACATTTGCATCTCCTCTTCCTATAGGCTAAGGCTCTTTACACCTGCATTGTGAGGTCATAGAGCTGCCCATCCGCAGTAACCATTATCTCTTTCTCTCTCCGAGAGATCCCACGTGACTATCCCAGGCTTTCTTGAATTCAGACACAGTCTCTGTCTCCACCACCGCTACCGGGAGACTGTTTCACACATTTGCCACCCTTTCTGTAAAAAAGTATTTCCTTAGATTATTCCTAAGCCTATCACTAGAGAATGACACAGGAACAAATGTGCCCCTGTCTCTGCAGGAACAATATTTCCCCCCCCCCCCCATCCCCATGAGTTTTGTCTCTGTCCCTGTCGCATTCCTGTAAGCTCTGCCTTAACCACACAAGCTTCAAACACTTATGACTTTAAAGTGTTTGAGACATGTGTAGATGAGGATGGAGCTTGCAGGAATGGGGCAGGGACAGGAAAAGAACTTGCGGGGATGGGAAAATGAGTTCCCTCGGGGACAAATTTGTCCCCGTGTCATTCTCTACCTATCACCTCTTAACTTTATCCTATGCCCTCTCATTCCAGAGCTTCCTGTCAAATGAAAGAGACTCGACTCATGTGCATTTAAGCTCCGTAGGTATTTAAACGTCTTTATCATCTCTCCCCTCTTTCCTTCAAAGTATACAGATTGAGATCTTTAAGTCTGTCCCCCATACGCCTTATGATGAAGACCACACGCCATTTTAGTAGCCTTCCTCTGGACTGACTCCATCCTCTTTATATCTTTTTGAAGGTGTGGTCTCCAGAATTGTTCACAGAAGATAAGGGCAACTTCCCATCCTTGGGTGGGCTTGAACCAGCAATGTTTCAGTTATCAGCCGAATGCACTAACTGATTGCGCCATAGAGACAACTCGTTAGGTGCCAGTCAGCACATAGCATTGCTTCGACAGTGCTAAGCACAATTCTGCATCACTTTTATAGAATCACTCTTAGCACCACACTGGTCATTGCTGGTTTTTTGTAGGCTACATATCTAGAATCCAGCCTTTCCAGTATGATACCAATGAGAGAGGCGTTTGATTCAAGCGGATAAAAAGAAACAGCAAAGGCAGCTAGAAATGGGATGCTGTAAAGCAATATTGGGATTACGAGGTGCACCATGAGGGATGCATTATAGGTCTGACTAGGAGCAGGAGAGGGAAAGGAGATGTGTGTATGCCCTCGGCTCGAGTTTTAGCCTTATGTTATTTCCGGGAGGAAGCAGCATGGCAGCCTTGAGAAGAGTCTTCACTGTGTCTGACCCCTGAGGCAGGCTCGTGCGAGCGGAACCATGGACTATAAGGGGTTTAGTTGATATGTCACAATAAAGATCTACTTGAACATAAGAACATAAGAATTGCCGCTGCTGGGTCAGACCAGTGGTCCATCCTGCCCAGTAGTCTGTTCACGCGGCAGCCCCCAGGCCAAAGACCAGTGCTCTAAATGAGTCCAGCCTCACAGTGGCGTACCAAGGGGGGGGGGGGAGATCCGCCCTGGGTTGCAGCCTTAGGGGGGTGCACAGCTGGCCAGGTCTGGAAAATTCCTGGGCTGCAACGGCAACGGCACTCAGCGGCTGAGTGCCGTTGCGGAGGTGGGGGGGGGGGGGCGCTGATGCCGCTGAGTCCCGTCGCAGAGGTGTGGGGGGGGTGCTGATGCCGCTGAGTGCCATCGCCTTTGAAGCCCAGGAATTTTCCGGACCTGGCCGGCTGTGCACCCCCTAAGGCTGCACCCGGGGTGGACCGCCCCCCCTCCCCCCCTTGTATGCCACTGCAGCCTCACCTGCGTACTTCCTAGTTTAGCAGGAACTTGTCCAGCTTAGTTTTGAAACCCTGGAGGGTGTTTTCCCCTAGAACAGATTCTGGAAGAGCATTCCAGCTCTTCACCACTCTCTGGCTGAAGAAGAACTTTCTTACGTTTGTACGGAATCTATCCCCTTTCAACTTTAGAGAGTGCCCTCTCATTCTCCCTACCTTGGAGAGGGTGAACAGTCTGCCTTTATCTACTAAGTCTATTCCCTTCAGCATTTTGAATGTTTCGATCATGTCTCCTCTTTTCAAGGTTCTGTCTAGAGTATTGCTTCCAGAATATCCTTGACTAGGTGTTTTAAGGATGACAGGATTCTGAAGAGAATCAGCAGACAAAGAGAAAATGCAGCTATGGAAGTCAAGTTAGATGTGCTAAGGTCCAACACACACACAAAAAAACAACAGGTGAGCAACCAAATCCTGAAAATTGTAATCTGGAACTGGTAAAGCCCATATATGCTATGAAGTGCAGACAGGAAGTGACCCAGCTGAAGAGGGTCCTAGAGGAAGAAGTGAAAGTGCATTAAGAGCATACTGGGGAGTTGATCCAGGCACATGGATGATTTAGGGTCTTCCTGACAATGTTACTTTAACCCTTTCCTGTTGCCTTGGGATCCTTGTGGAAATGTTGATGCTGCCTTATGCCTCTCCTACTAACTTGCGGTTTTTCAATTCATACGAGGTTATTCCCTCTCTTGGTACCTCAGTGTCTTCAAGCTAGTGTTTGTGGGTCTGGGGTCTTCATTTTGTGGTTTGTGTTGCTTTGCCCTCTCATGGTGGTTTGGAGTCTTCAAGCCACTGTTAGTGCTTTGGTCTGTCGTTTGTTGTCATTTATTTATTCAATTTTCTAAACCGTTCTCCCAGGTGAGCTCAGGTTTACATGAATTTATTCAGGTACTCAAGCATTTTTCCCTGTCTGTCCCCACCTCACAGTCTATCTAATGTACCTGGGGTAATAGGGGGATTAAGTGACTTGCCCAGGGTCACAAGGAGCAGTGCGGGGATTGAACCCACAACCCTAGGGTGCTGAGGCTGTAGCTTTACAAACAAAAAAAGGAAGAACCAATAAAATCTGCAGCAAAAGGGTCGATGACAAAACGAAGCGAGGAGAACTGCAGTAACTTGTACAATGATACAGGCAAAGTTTATTAAAATAATTGCAGTTAAAACCAACACCTTACAATTAAACCACGGGACCCAACACGGTCCGTGTTTCGGTACACGCCTTCTTCAGGGGTCCTAGGTTGGAAAAGAGTCAAATTGAACCGCAAAAAGCATGCTGAAGCCTGTGTGAAGACGAACGTCGAAGAGCAGATTATACGTGGGCTGATAGATTTCGAAATACCAGCTCTGGTTATCAGAGGTTGAAACTTTTCACAATATTTATTTATTCAATTTTTGTATACTGTTCTCCCTGGAGAGCTCAGAATGGTTTACATGAGTTTATTCAGGCTCAAGCATTTTTCCCTGTCTGTTCCTGTGGGCTCACAATCTATCTAGTGTACCTGGGGCAATGGGGGGGTGGGGATTAAGTGACTTTCCCTGGGACATAAGGAGCCGCATGGGTTTGAACCTACAACCTCAGAGTGCTGAGGCTGTAGCTTTAACCACTGTGCCACACTCCTCCCCTGTCCTCATACCATTCTTACTTGGAGTACTCTTGCCTCTTTGCCTGCCAGCACGTTTTAAGCAAGTTTGATTAAAAATCTAATCTAATCTAATCTAAACCTTAAGTAAAAATAGATGGAAAACCTTACTGTTAGAGTATAAAGCTGCTTGAATTTACTGAAAATGAATAAAATGAATGATACAAATACAGTAAAACCTTGGATTGCAAGTGTTTTGCAAGCCAAGCAAAACATTTGATTAAATTTTAACTTGATATACAAGCAATGACTTGCAATACGAGTCCATACAGTATACATGCGTCACATCATCACAACTGAGCTGATGGTTCTTCTCTTTCTGACGCTGCGGGAGTGTAGTGATCGTTCTAAATGAGCGAGGTCTTTGCAATACAAGTACGTATAGTATTTTGTATTAAAATTTTTGGGTTGTGGAACGAATCGTCTGGAGTTTCCATTATTTCTTAAGGGGAAATTTGCTTTGATATACGAGTGCTTTGGATTACGAGCATGCTTCCGGAACGAATTATGCTCGCAAACCAAGGTTTTACTGTAATTCAAATAAACGTAACCTGCCAACGCATTATCATCTGCGCACCTAAATGTGATGGAATGCTTTGCAATTACTAGTCAATCATGGCAATCTATTCCAAATAACTCTTTATCAGTATGGATTTTCCCTGTACGTACATAGCTTGCCAGATGGATCTAGGTGAATTCTCGAGCACTTTGGTTTTGGGTTTGTTTGTTTTTTAGCAGACTCATCACAGTTCTAATCGCAGGACCAAAATCTCAATTCTTCCCAAATTTCCAGCAGTTATTATCCTTTTTTTTTTAGAGTTACTGGATGTTCTAAGTAAATTAAACTCAGCTTAATGAACTCACACGCGTTAATCATGATTCTTAATTGTCCTCTAACTAAACATCCTTCATATGATTTCATTAACAAAATTGATGCCACGCTGATACATCCGCGTTCTGGCCAATCAAAATTAGGACTGTCACCTGGTTGACATCATCTTCAGCTGTAAGACCTAAACAGTCTGTTTAATCAAATGTTACTGAAATGTTGAGATAGCTGTAACCCAGCTGGATTTCTACACTGCATTGTCTCTTGAAATCAGTCACCTGAAATTAATTTATGATGGTAAATTATTTAAGGAAATTACCCTTTTCTAAGTCAAATTTTCTAAATAATTTTGATGCACCTTGGAAAAACTCAATTGGTGGCATAGTGATTTATGCAGGAGATGTATTTATGTTTTTAATAATACTTATTTTGTCGTGTTTTGTCTGATCTTGCTTTGTTATAATTATAAATGCTTTTTTTTTCTGTAAACCATCTAGAAAGCAGGATAGAACGATAATCATTTCCAGGTATGCGAGATGTACAATAAAATAAATGTAAATATGACATGTCAGAATATTTAGACTGAATCATGGGAGAACCTCAGTATTCATACACCAAAAAGAAGACAGAGGCATTAAAAGCTAATTAAAGGATATGATTAATGGTGAATTCTCTTCATAGCATTTACAAAGGAAACACTTTCTTGAAAAAACGAAAGAAAATCTTTGTCTTCAATCATTAATGCAGCATTACAAACCATTGTGAAAAACTAATATCCCTCTACTTGCTTGGCTTATTGTACGTTTCAAACATCTCTACAGAATGCATGCGGGGGTGGGGGGCTGGGTGGCACGGAGTGGCAGCTATGGCATTAGACAGAGGGGGTTACTGGTGAACCTGAATGGAACAGCAGTTACAATTCAAACCACTATGCAGGGGGGCCGCTGAAAAGTTCTCGACCGAACCAACAAAGTTGGGGCAATCTCCATCGAGGGCCTGGATTCTGTATAAGGCGCCCAGGAAGGGCGTCCTATTCAGAATCGGGCCTAGGCCCACCCAAAATAAATCCGATTCTGTAACCGATGTCCATGTTACAGATGCCGGTTACGGAACCGGGTTACTGTAGACGCGGCTGCGATACTTATCGTGGCAAGGGATCTCCCTGCCGCGATTAGTATGGCGGTCGCGGCTGTGGCTGCCAGTCTCCCCCCTCCCCCTAAACAAATGAGGCAGGAGGGATGCCCAATCCCTTCTTCCTGAAGACCGCCCACCCCCCATACGATCGCAGCAGTAGGGAGCCCAACCTCTCCTGCTGGACCCCCCCCAAGAACCCCCCACCGCTCCCCGATGATCGGAGGCAGGAGGGTGCCCAACTCTTCCTGCTGGACCCCCCCTCCATGGATCCCCCCAATGGAAATACCCAACCCCTCCTCCATGGACACCCCCCCCACCCCGGGTTCACCTTGAAAGGTTGCCGGCCGGACAGATCTTCTTAGCGTCCGGCCAGCAGGCCTGCCTCCATTCAAATAAGGCAGGCCCACCACTCCCCTGCCCAACCCACAGGAGCCTAGGGCATGTCGCGATCGTTTGGGGGGCGGGAACTGGTGGCTGCTATACTAATCACGACAGGGAGATCCCTTGCTGCGATAAGAATAGCGACCGCGTCTACTTACAATGTAGGCCAGCTCTACTAGGGAGACGCATAAGGCCACTGCCTAGCCTTAGGCGAGCTTAGGTGGGCTTGCGGGCCTCCATAGGCTCCTGGAGGCGCCTTCAATATAGACGGCCTGCCTGGGGAACATTTTTTTTTTTTAAACGTGCATCCCGATTGATTGATTAGACAGCTGTAGGATGCCTACAGCTGCCTACAATCTGGATGCAGTTTACAGAATCCGGACCCTATAGTCCAGTAATTTTCCACTTTGTTCTTTCTTTATTTCTCGGACGGAATGAAAAAAACTGAAAAATCACTGAAATAAGTATATAGCCCTCAGTGGAGACAGCCGCAACTTTGTTGGTTGGGTTGAGAGCTTTTCAGCAGGCCCTCATACTGGACAGACTCAACAGGCCCCACTGATCTTACAATAAAGCTTCTTGAGAACAAACTTTTACAAATGAGATTACATAGTACCATAGTAAATGACAGCAGAAAGAGATCTGGATGGTCCCTTCAGTCTGCCCAACATTCACACTCCTTATACATTCATGTTTAGATTGCTTTTTCTTTAATATTTCTGGGCAATAGACCATAGAAGTCTCTCGTTATTCCAACCATCCTGTCACTGGAGCTTCCATCAAAGCCTTCCCCAGTCTATCCTAAACCAAATCACCAGGACACAGACCATGCAAGACTGCCTAGTAACTGCCTTACTTTTATACCATTAATTTTCTAATTAAAGATCTTCTGTTCCATTCCAGGAACCCCCGCAAATTTTGAAAAACCGCAAATATGGTTTTTAGGCAGGGGAGACAGGAGAGGGCAGCTGGAGAGGCAGGAGATGGCAGCCGGAGCGCCAGCGAGTGAAGGAAATCACTCGCTGTATGCTCTGACCGCCTCTTCCTGTACTAAATAAAATCGGGCCTCCTGATTGGTAAGGCCCGACTTTAGTACAGGAAGAGGCGGTCGGAGCATACAGCGAGTGATTTCCTTCATTCACCGGCGCTCTGGCTGCCCTCTCCTGCCTCCCCTGTATGGTCATTCTCGGTCAGAAAATACCGCGAATGACTAGGACTGCGAGATGCCGACAGCAAATTCGCGGGGCAGCACTGTATAATGTCTCTGAAAAACTTTTGTCTCACATCAGCAGAGACTATATTCACTTATACAGACAATATTTTTATCTTATTAGAAGTCGACTCTGATCTCAGCAATTTGGCTTCTAGTATAGATTGCTGTATTTCTAGACTCCAAATGTGGGCATTGTCCATCCAAATGAAATTGAACGCTGCTAAAACCAAATTGCTTTGGGTTGGACCAAGATTAGAAAAACTTCCTACTTCTGTTATACCGAATACAGGTATCTCATTGCAAATAGATTTTTCCTCTAGAGCAGGGCTGCCCAAGTCCAGTCCTCGAGATCTACTGGCAGGCCAGGTTTTCAGGATATCCACAATGAATATGCATGAGAGAGACTGGCCTGCATTGCCTTCTTGGTATGCAAATCTCTCTCTCTTGCATATTCATTGTGGATATCCTGAAAACCTGGCCTGCCAGTAGATCTCGAGGACCAGACTTGGGCAGCCCTTCTCTAGAGCAGTGGTTCCCAACCCTGTACTGGAGGACCAACAGCCAGTCAGGTTTTCAGGATAGCCCTAATGAATATGCATGGAACAGATTTGCATGCCTGTCACCTCCATTATATGCAAAGCTCTCTAATGCATATTCATTAGGGTTATCCCAAAAACCCAACTGGCTTGTGGTCCTCCAGGACAGAGTTGGGAACCACTGCTCTAGAGTACTGGGTATTATCCTCGATTCATCACTTTCATTTCACGAACAGATAAATTCTTTGACAAAAAAGTGTTTTTTAGTCTACGTATGTTGAGGAAAGTTGGATCATTGTTCCATCAAGAACATTTTTCAATCTACAGTGCTTGCCCAGCTATTGTAATTCAGTCTATTTAGGCATTAAGCAGGGCAGTCTTAAACGACTTCAGTTGATACAAAATACGGCAGTTAAGCTTATATTCGGGAAGCAAAAGAACGATCATGTTTCTCCTTGGTTGAGAAAGCTTCACTGGCTTCCAGTCCGCTTTAGGATTCAATTTAAATTTTAAGCTTTTCTATGGAATATTTGATCCTTTAGTTCCCTTATATTGGATCCCCTTCAGATCTTGTCATTTGAGGAATACACAGAGATATAAACTATCTTTCCCTTCTTTTAAGGGTATTAAATTTATAGGAAAGCTTAGTCAATCTTTTGCCTTCAAGCTGGTAGAGATGTGGAATGGACTTCCTGACTCCATTAGACTGTAGACCAGCAACAACAATTTCGTAAAGCCCTGAAAACTCTGTTGTTTACACATTTAAATGGCTTAACTATAGTATCAAAGAACTGATGATAATCCAGCCTTTTTTTTCTTTTATGCTCTTTTTCTTATGTACTCTAGTCTTGGGGATAGAAGGAAAAGTGTGCCTTTTTGCAGATGATACCAAGATTTGTAACAGAGTAGTCACCAAAGAGGGAGTGGAAAATATGAAAAAGGATCTGCAAAAGTTAGAGGAATGGTCTAATGCCTGGCAACTAAAATTCAATGCAGAGTAGTGCACTTGGGGATTAATAATAGGAAGGAACCGTATATGCTGGGAGGAGAGAAGCTGATATGCACGGACGGGGAGAGGGACCTTGGGGTTATAGTGTCCGAAGATCTAAAGGCGAAAAAACAGTGTGACAAGGCAGTGGCTGCTGCCAGAAGGATGCTGAGCTGTATAAAGAGAGGTGTAGTCAGTAGAAGGAAGAAGGTGTTGATGCCCCTGTACAGGTCATTGGTAAGGCCCCACTTGGAGTATTGTGTTCAATTTTGGAGACCGTATCTGGCGAAGGACATAAGAAGACTTGAGGCGGTCTAGAGGAGGGCGACGAAAATGATAGGAGGCTTGCGCCAGAAGACGTATGAGGAGAGACTGGAAGCCCTGAATATGTATACCTTAGAGGAAAGGAGAGACAGGGGAGATATAATTCAGACGTTCAAATACTTGAAGGGTATTAACGAAGAACAAAATCTTTTCCATAGAAAGGAAAATGGTAAAACCAGAGAACATAATTTGAAGTTGAGGGGTGGTAGATTCAAAGGCAATGTTAGGAAATTCTACTTTACGGAGAGGGTAGTGGATGCCTGGAATGCGCTCCCGAGAGAGGTGATGGAGAGTAAAACTGTGACTGAGTTCAAAGAAGCGTGGGATGAACACAAAGGATCTAGAATCAGAAAATAAGATTAAATATTGAACTAGGCCAGTTACTGGGCAGACTTGAACGGTCTGCGTCTGTGTATGGCCGTTTGGTGGAGGATGGGCTGGGGAGGGCTTCAATGGCTGGGAGAGTGTAGATGGGCTGGAGTAAGTCTTAACAGAGATTTTGGCAGTTGGAACCCAAACACAGTACCGGGAAAAGCTTTGGATTCTTGCCCAGAAATAGCTAAGAAGAAAAAATTTAAAAATTTAAATTGAATCAGGTTGGGCAGACTGGATGAACCATTTGGGTCTTTATCTGCCGTCATCTACTATGTTACTATGTAATTACACGTTAACCGAGTTGAGCTCCATTGGGAGATGACCCGGTATATAAACTGAAGACTAGATTTAACGCGCATAATAGCGTGCACTAAATTGCCAGCCGTGCAGCTTTGAGCTGGCATTAGTTCTAGCCACGCAGCGTGGGTTTACCGCACGCTAAAAAGCTAGGTGCGCTAAAACCGCTAATGCGGCTTCACAAAAGGAGCCCTAAGTCTGCCATCCCGCAACCTCAATTCATGCCCTCCAGTTTTACCATTTTCCTTTCTCTGAAAAATATTTGTTTCTATATTAATACCTTTCAAGTGCAGCACCCCTGGATCCAGGATCTGACCTGGCTGGAGACCCCCCTAAGGCAGTCTCCATTGGTCCCTCACTCATTCGGCGCTTGGTGCCTCCACTTGAGGAAGAAGAAGTGTTAGTGGGTGGGATCACCCTCTTCTCCCCCCAAGAACATTCCATTCAACCGATCCAGGGCAAGCAGCAGTTACCCCCATGTCTTTCTCAATAATTGACTATGGACTTTTCCTCCAGGAACTTGTCCAAGCCCTTCTTAAAACCAGCTCCGCCGCTGACAATATTGCTTTTCACTGTGTATGCCTGTGCCCAGTGCAGGATACAGAGCGGGCACTCCCCACTCATTCCCCCTCAGTTCAATCATTTGGACCATGGACTGTGGTTACTATTCTCCAAGCTAAGGATTCTAACACCACTCAGAGATGACAATCTTGTTTCAAGTAGGCCATTTCTGCATCTCTAGTCCGATTTCAACTGCACTTGACATTTTTGCTGTGCTCATTCGTTTTGTCAGTGCTATTCTTTTTTTCTCCAAGAATCATTCACGTCATCACACATTATTTGCTAGAATTATTTAGGATATAAGTAAACATATGTGTAATAAATCTGTATTTTAAAATCCAATGCAGATGTCCCTGAAAATCGCTCTGAATTGACTCTACAGTCATTAGTAGCGGTGTAGAAGCTTCAAATAAAGATTCTTTTTTTGCTCAAAGAATCATTAGGTCACTGCAAAGGTTTTCAGCGGGGAACAGTTTTTTCCCCTTGACAATAGTCTGATAAAGAAAGTACGCTCGCATTAAATTTCTGCCGTGACATTCTGCATATTCTCAAGTCTGCTGCTTGACAATTATTTGGGGTTGGATAATGGAAAGCAGAGGTCAGAAAAAGGGCTGAGAGTTTTTTGGTGGAACTGGTATGCTTATCTTCCCAGAATGGTGGAGGGCTAAAGAAAGACCAGAGTTTATCCTTGGAGCAGTAGAAATAGAAATAATTGAGCAGTTTGTGATGACCTATTGAAACATAGTTCAGTCCATTTGCAACTAAAACAATGGACATTTATTAAGCTGTGCTTTTAATAACTTGGTGCTATCCCTTGCATTTCCTGTTTCCTCTATTAATGGCAACATGCTAATTTCTCCCATGCAAATAATAGAATAAGAAAAGGCATTTTGATGGCTGCAGTGAAAATGGCCTTAAGCATGCAGGAAAGACAGGTGTAAGTTTGTGCTAAGGTCTCAAACACGCGGCCCATAGGCCGCATGTGGCTCTCCAGGTTTTATTTGCGGCCCGCGGTCTGGAGGCGATCATTCTCTTCTTTTTGGAGCAGCAGCCGGCTCGTTCATTCAAAGCCGCGGGTTGGCGGCTCCTTGCGCTATCCACTCCTGCATCGGAAGCCTCTCTGATGTCACAACATCAGAGAGGCTTCAGACGCAGGCACGGATCTCATAAGGAGCCGCCACCCGCAGCTTTGAACGAACAAGCCGGCCAGACACGCTGCTGCTCCAGTGGCGTACCAAGGGGGGGGGGGCGGTCCACTGTTCTCCCTAGAGTGCGGCTCGCGGCTCGTCTAGAGTAGTGGTGCCGAACCTGCTTCCCTTCCCTTCTCACTGCTGCCATCGGGGATCAGGCCAGCATCGTGTTCTTTGATCTCCCTGCTTCTCTCCCTGCGGGACCGACCAACTCTCGCGGCCCTATGTCAATTCTGATGTCGAGAGGAAGTTCTGGCTAGCCAATCGCTGCCTGGCTGCCCGGAACGTCCTTTCCGACATTAGAATTGACGTCAGGAAGCGAAAGCTGGTCGGCCCCGTGCAGAAGAGAAGAAGGGAGATCTCGGCCTGTTCCCAACAGCGGCAGCGGCAGCAGCCTATTCCGTGGTGGTGGTGGCATGGGGGAGGGCAGGAAGGAAGGAAGAAATAAAGAAAGAAGGTGGGGTGGGGACAGGGAGCCAGAAAAAAAAGCAAAAAATGGGGCACGGAGGAAGGAAGGAAGAAAGAAAGAAGGAGGGGGACAGGGAACCAGAAACAAAGCAAAAAATGGGGCACAGAATCAGAGAAAGATAGACATAGAGAAAGAAAGGAAAAGTTGGGGGAGGGAATGAGGTCTGGAGGAGAGGAAGCATACAGGAGGCTGAAAGAAGGGAAGAAGTATTGGATGCACAGTCAGAAGAATAAAGTGCAACCAGAGACTGATGAAATTACCCAACAAAGGTAGGAAAATGATTTTATTTTCAATTTAGTGATTGAAATGTGCCAGTTTTGAGAAAGAAAAGATATTGAACTTTAAATGTGAGTGCTGCAGAAAAAAATAGAGTACTAGGAGGGCCGCAGAAAAAATAGTTAATGTCTTATTAAAGAAATGACAATTTTGCATGAGGTAAAACTCTTTATAGTTTATATATCTTTCCTTTTAACTGTTAAAGGAAAGTTTTATAAACTATAAAGAGTTTTACCTCATGCAAAATTGTCATTTCTTTAATAAGACATTAACTATTTTTTCTGCGGCCCTCCAAGTACCTACAAATCCAAAATGTGGCCCCGCAAAGGGTTGAGTTTGAGACCACTGTGCTAAGGCCACTTTTTGCCACAGCTCAGTATGAGGATCCCCTTAGTGAGCTGCATGGTCCATACATCAATGGAATAGGTTGGGGTGGGGAGTTTTCACTAAATTTATGTGCACGCTAACCGCTAACGTGTCCATAGACTAACATTCATGTTCAATTTAGCTAAAAGCATAGCACACCTTAGTAAAAGGAGCCCATAGGCCCATTTGCACAACTTAGCCCATAGCCATGGTCTTACCACCCGAATTGCCGCACGGTAAATCTTATTTTACGGCAGCATGGCACGCCTGTGGTATTGTTTGCCATGTGGCACCACCTTACTGTGCCTTAGTAAAAAAAAGCCCCTAAGTTTACTCGGCTTGGAATCAATCTGGAATGTTCCGCAAAAAAGGTAAATTGCAAAAATATCAATGTCCTGGTTACACAAGCAAAGTTTGAGGTGATTGAGAAAGGACATTTATTACCCAGGAACAAAAATAAATGCGACTAACAGAAGTTGCAGAAACTTGTACTTTTATTAACATTTAGGACTCTTGTATACGGCTCTTGTAACATTTAGGGCTCCTTTTACTGAGGCGTGCTAACCGATTCAGATTAGCACATGCTAAATGCTAAGGCGCCCATTATATTCTATGCGGGCCTTTGCGTTTAGCGCACTCTAAATCGTTTAGCGAGCTTTAGTAAAAGGACCCCCACAGCGTTGGTCAAGTTACTCTGTATAAATAATATATTCAAGTCACTAGTTACTGCAATGAAAAAGTAATATATTACAGTTACTAGTTACTTGGTTAATGAAAGTGATGTGTTATGCTATTGTGAAAGTAATACTGTATAGTTTCTTTAAAATTCTTGGAGATAACTCCATTCTGACCTATTAAAAGCCATACCGAAAGTGATAGAGAATATATTATTTGTTTGTATTTCCGTCATATAAATGAATAGTTTTTTCAGGCTCTAATATTCACATTTTTCCTGTTATCGCTCAGAAATCTCACAGGCGAAGGAAAGAATTATTGGCTTTTAAGCCTTGGGAGGTGTATTTTTGTCAAAATTTCCAGCAAAATGTTATATTACTTATCAAAATAAGAATTTTCTCTTTTTTGAGCCAAAACAGCTGTCAGAATTTATAGAATTAAAAGAAGGGCTGGTAACTTAGTAACATAGTAGATGACGGCAGATAAAGACCCGAATGGTCCATCCAGTCTGCCCAACCTGATTCAATTTAAATTTTTTTTTTTTTCTTCTTAGCTATTTCTGGGCGAGAATCCAAAGCTTTTCCCGGTACTGTGCTTGGGTTCCAACTGCCGAAATCTCTGTTAAGACTTACTCCAGCCCATCTACACCCTCCCAGCCATTGAAGCCCTCCCCTGCCCATCCTCCACCAAACGGCCATACACAGACACAGACCGTACAAGTCTGCCCAGTAACTGGCCTAGTTCAATATTTAATATTATTTTCTGATTCTAAATCTTCTGTGTTCATCCCACGCTTCTTTGAACTCAGTCACAGTTTTACTCTCCACCACCTCTCTCGGGAGCGCATTCCAGGCATCCACCACCCTCTCCGTAAAGTAGAATTTCCTAACATTGCCCCTGAATCTACCACCCCTCAACCTCAAATTATGTCCTCTGGTTTTACCATTTTCCTTTCTCTGGAAAAGATTTTGTTCTACGTTAATACCCTTTAAGTATTTGAACGTCTGAATCATATCTCCCCTGTCTCTCCTTTCCTCTAGGGTATACATATTCAGGGCTTCCAGTCTCTCCTCATACGTCTTCTGGCGCAAGCCTCCTATCATTTTCGTCGCCCTCCTCTGGACCGCCTCAAGTCTTCTATGTCCTTCGCCAGATACGGTCTCCAAAACTGAACACAATACTCCAAGTGGGGCCCTCACCAATGACCTGTACAGGGGCATCAACACCTTCTTCCTTCTACTGACTACGCCTCTCTTTATACAGCCCAGAATCCTTCTGGCAGCAGCCACTGCCTTGTCACACTGTTTTTTCGCCTTTAGATCTTCGGACACTATCACCCCAAGGTCCCTCTCCCCGTCCGTGCATATCAGCTTCTCTCCTCCCAGCATATACGGTTCCTTCCTATTTTTAATGTAACTATAATTAAAGATTTCTGACTTGCCATAAAACACACGTACCGGCTGTAAGATATGTAGAATATTGCTGCTACTCATATGATAAATAATTTTTTTTTTTCTTTATAACAAATTTATGTTTCCTGTTGATTTCTTTCAACATTGTGGGCTAAATATTTGAGATATCTTTTCTTTTTTTTTTCGTTATCAAGCTTTGATCTGATTCAAGTTGTAATTATTATACTTGATACTATAAACAAATATTTTTTTTTTTTTTCAAGCCCTTTTGACTCGCTTGTTGCGCCTTTATATTTCCCCTTACAAGGCCTATGTGACAGGATTTGCCTCTCAAGCCCGTTGTCCAAAGTGCCAATCAATGCCAGCTGGGTTATTTCATATGTTCTGGTCTTGTGATCGCCTGCAGACTTTCTGGTCTTTTGTGAGATTGTATCTCCAGACGATCATGAAGCAGCGACTTCTCCTGCGGGCGGATGTTATGCTTTTTTCCCCAAATTTCTTCTTTGGGATTGTCTAGGGATAATTCTTTGTTATTACAGAAAGCTTCCTTGTTGGCTAGGAAATGCATGCCCATAAGGCACTTGTAGGCTGTGAAAAAGGCACACAGCATTTCTTACCACCGGGTTAACATAGAAAACCTTCATGTCTGCAAAAGGTAGGTGGTAAAGGCTTTTCAGAAATGCTATTGCTGCAATATATGTGGGTGGAAACTTGCCTCAGCAGACATGCCTATGAGCCACACTTTTCTGATCCCTGGTCATTTCTGAATTTCCACGGGCCTGGTAATTTCTGGATTGCCACGGTAGGTGACTGCTATGCTAATTTTGGTCATAGGCCTTAGTAAAAGGGTTCCTTAGAGGAACTTCAAGAACTTTTTAGAACTTTGCATCAATATAAAAAGTAGTATAACTATAGAGATCTTAATCCCACCAGCTCAGTTCAGTTCCACATGCATAAGTAGCAACATATCTGCATTGTTTAGATGGCATCCAGAGACTGCAAATATCCAGCAGATGCATTTTGCTATATATGTAGTCAATTTATCAAGACAAGATGAAAAACGTACTCCATAGAAAACATCTGTTAAGATTTGTGATGCTCCAAGGGTAGTAGATGCATGAAACAGTCTCCCGGAAGAGGTGGACTGGCCACAGCTGACCGAGTTCCCGTGGGGAGAAACAACATCAAATGGGAACTACTAATGGAGTCCCGGAAAGTGCTGGAGCCACCACTGCACATCAAACTGGAACTAATAAAACAATTTGTCAGAGCTCTAGATAAGTGGTCTGAAGCCCTCAAGTACCTTCATGCCATCTTCCCTAATCTGTCTGAGGAAAAGTTTAAAGCTGGTGTCTTCATTGGACTACAGATAAAGAAAATCGTGGACTGCAAAGAATTTCTCAAGACGCTAATTAGAAAGGAGAAAGCAGCTTTGAACAGCTTTGCTCCCTGGGCCGAAAACTATCTGGAGTTAGTTGAGAATCTGGTGAAGAATTACAGAAAATGGACTGTATGATGTCTATCAAAACATAGAAACATAGAGTATGACGGCAGAGAAGGGCCATCGGCCCAACAAGTCTGCCCACTCGAATAACCCACCCCCCTAAGCACTTCCTTGAAGTGAACCCACATGTTTATCCCATTTATTCTTAAAATCGAGCACGTTGTTGGCCTCTACTACCTGAAGTGGAAGATCATTCCAATGATCAACCACCCTTTTGGTGAAGAAATACTTCCTAATGTCACCATGAAATCTCCCACCCCTGATTTTTAGCGGATGCCCTCTTGTCGCCGTAGGTCCTGTAAGGAAAAAGATGTCTTCTTCCACCTCCATATGGCCAGTAACATATTTGAATGTCTCTATCATGTCTCCCCTCTCTCTGCGTTCCTCGAGAGAGTATAGCTGCAATTTACATAAGAACATAAGAAATGCCTGCACCGGATCAGACCTGGGGTCCATCCAATCCGGTGATCCGCACATGCGGAGGCTCAGCCAGGCGTACCCTGACGCATACATTAGTCACTCGTATCCCTCAATGTGTCCTGCAAGAAGATGTGCGTCCAATTTTCCCTTAAATCCTAGAATGGTAGTTTCCTCCACCATCTCTTTCGGGAGAGAGTTCCAGGCGTTCACCACTCGCTGTGTGAAGCAGAACTTTCTGACATTTGTCCTGGCCATGTCCCCTCTCAGCTTCAGGCCATGACCTCTGGTCCGAGTCTGGGTCACATTCGCCAATGTGAATAAGGCTATTTCTTGCTCTCCATCCTTTCCCCCTGCTGGTGAGTGAGCTTGCTCCATTTTGTCGATTCCTTTTAGCAATTTAAAAGTCTCTATCAGATCCCCTCTCAGTCTTCTCTTCTCAAGGGTGAATAATCCCAGTTTTCTGAGGCGATCCTTGTAGCTCAAGTTCTCCATACCTTCTACTAGCTTCGTCGCTCGCCTCTGCACCTTCTCCAGCAGTGTTATATCCTTCTTCAGGTATGGAGACCAGTGTTGGACATAGTATTCTAAGTGTGTTCTGACCATTGCTCTATAAAGCGGCATTATGACCTCCTTTGATCTACTCGTGATTCCCTTCTTTATCATGCCTAACATCCTGTTAGCTTTCTTTGCCACCGCTGCGCATTGAGCCGATGGCTTTAGGGTCCTGTCTATCAGTACCCCTAAGTCTTTTTCTTGTTCGCTCTTCCCCAATGTTATACCTAACAGTTTATACTCATGCTCCTTGTTTTTTCTGCCCAGGTGCATCACTTTGCATTTTTCCACATTAAAACTCATCTGCCAATTTTCTGCCCATCTCTCAAGTTGCTTCAAATCTCTCTGAAGTTCCTCGCTGTCTTTTTGTGACCTGATTGTCCAGCATAGCTTTGTGATCTGCAAACTTGACAATAACACTGGTCGTTTCTTCTTCCAGGTCATTTACGAAGATATTGAATAAGATAGGCCCAAGAACCGAGCCCTGAGGCACACCGCTAGTTACTTTTTTCCAGACGTTCTTCATATGGGAGATCCTTGAGTCCTGAGACCATCCTAGAGGCCAATCGCTGAACCGATTCTATTCTCAGCACATCCTTTTGATAATGTGGCCTCCAAAATTGAACACAGTATTCCAGATGTGGTCTCACCATGGACCTGTAAAGCAGCATTACCACTTCGGGCTTTCGGCTGACAAAACTTCTCCAGATGCAACCCAGCATTTGTCTAGCCTTGGATGAAGCTTTCTCCACTTGATTTGCAGCCTTCATATCTTCACTAATGATTACTCCCAGATCCCGTTCTGTAACAGTTCTAGTTAAGGTCTCACCGTTCAGAGTGTAGGTTCTGCAAGGGTTTCCGCTACCAAGGTGCATAACTTTACACTCTTGGCAATAAAGCTCAGCTACCAAATAGTAGACCAATGCTCCAGTAAAAGTAGGTCCTGTGTCATAGTGTCGGGTATGGTACCATCGCCCACTACATTGCATAATTTAGCATCATCGGCAAATAATGCAATTTTACCCTGAAGCCTCTGAGGCAGATTCTGGGGACTTCAGGGTAAAATTGCATTATTTGCCGATGACGCTAAATTATGCAATGTAGTGGGCAGAGGTACCGTACCCAACAATATGACACAGGACTTACTTTTACTGGAGCAATGGTCTACTATTTGGCAGCTGAGCTTTAATGCCAAGAAGTGTAAAGTTATGCACCTTGGTAGCGGAAACCCTTGCAGAACCTACACTCTGAACGGTGAGACCTTAACTAGAACTGTTACAGAACGGGACCTGGGAGTAATCATTAGTGAAGATATGAAGGCTGCCAATCAAGTGGAGAAAGCTTCATCCAAGGCTAGATAAATGTCCATGATGCTCATTTTGAGTCATTCAAGGAGAACATGGGAACATACTTGGAGGAGCAAGGAGAGCATTTCAACCAGAATATATTGGACTTTGAACACCGCTACTAAGTACAATAGAATGAGAACATGATGGGAGACTACATCTGGGGACTGATTTGTGAAATTAACTTACAATATAATTGCAAATCTTGAAAAAACTACGGTACTCTCTTCTAAATCTTCTGTTGTCATCTTGATATAACTTCAATATAAATACACATTAATTGCGATTCATAGGTTGCTTTTTATGACTTTACTAGTCTTTAAGCCCGTTACATTAACGGGTGCTAGAATAGATGTGTCTGTCTGGCTTTCTTTCTGTCTCTCTATCTCCTTTGCCGCTGTCTGTCTGTCTTTCTTTCTGTCTGTCTGTCTCTCTCTCTCTGACCTCCCAAGAAAACCAAGATTGCTGCCCTGCCCCCCGCACACCCCTCCCCCAAAGCAGCCCATTTTCCATCCCCCCCTCCACTTTTTTCTGTCTGTTATTCTGTCACTCTCCCTGGCCCCCTGCCTATCTCTCTCTGGACCCCCGAGCAAACCAAGATTGCTGCCTGCCCCCCAGCACACCTCTTCCCCTAAAAGCAGCCCCTTTTTCCTCTCTCCCTGTCCACTTCCCTGTACAGCAGTAGCAGTCGGACGCCTCGCAGCACCTGGAAGGACATTCTCCTGCCGTTGTTCTCACTGCCGCACGTGCCGCAAGCCGCTGTGCGCCACAAATGGAAAACGGCACAGAAGTAGAAAGCACGGCGGCAGGGATCACGCCATGTCAACTGCGCATGTGCGGGTAAGGGTTTTATTATAGAGGATAAGAATGAAAGATGAAAATTCAGCATTTTCACATTTTAAATAGGTAAACTGCGAAATTTACTTATTTAAACACAAAAGGAAACAATTTGTGGAAATAGCAAACATTTTCTATACATTGGTATGAAAAAATCACAATATTTCTGATCTCAAGTTCCTAGTACTGGAAGCACCGACGTTTCATCATGGAGGCAACTTAAAATCATTAGTCTAAGCTTAGCTAAACCAAACAATATTTATTCCTTAATCCTCCTCCATTACTCTCAAAAGAATTTGTCCCCGCTGTGCCCCCAACCCTCTTATTTTTATCATTATTGTTATCTTTCCTTAAACCATTGTAGTTCTCCCCATTTTCCACCATGTTTCTGTTTGTATGTTTTTTGTATTTTAATTGTCTGGCTTCCCCTAATTTCATTATGTACTTTGCTTAGAAATTTTTATAAGCGCTTTTATCAAATCTGAAATAAACTTGAAACTTCTGTTCTTACAGCATTCAAATCCTTAGCACTAATTCTAGCAGTTCTAGCACTGCATTTTCTTTTACCAGAAGCAGCATTTTTAGCACCTCAGGCAAAAAATTAGGAAGAAAAGTAAATAAAGAGATGAAATGCACTCAGACTGGCAATGGCTGAAGCTATTTAAACATCTGGATAATTATAATTTTTTGCATGCAATTTGGATAAAAAATAGAATAATGAACTTTGCAAGGATTATTCAAAACACTGAATATTATACAGCATCAGCCAAACGTACAAGGTGCAGTGACATAGGAGCCAAAAATAGCTGGGACATTCGAAAACATAGAATAAAATATTCCTTGTCAAAATATAGAAAATTAGATGTCTGTCGGTCAACCAGTTTCTCATCCAGTTCAGCACTGGTCGACGTACATGAAGAAGGACACGGTACTACTCGAAAGGGTCCAGAGAAGAGTGACTAAGATGGTTAAGGGGCTGGAGAAGTTGCTGTACAGCAAAAGATTAGAGAAACTGGGCCTCTTCTCCCTCGAACAGAGGAGATTGAGAGGGGACATGATCGAAACATTCAAGATACTGAAGGGGATAGACTTAGTAGATAAAGACAGGTTGTTCACCCTCTCCAAGGTAGAGAGAATGAGAGAGCACTCTCTAAAGTTGAAAGGGGATAGATTCCGTTCAAACGTAAGGAAGTTCTTCTTCACCCAGAGAGTGGTGGAAAACTGGAACACTCTTCCAGAGTCTGTCACAGGGGAAAACACCCTCCAAGGATTCAAGACGAAGTTAGACAAGGGCTATAGGAGTTGCCATACAGTGAGAGATTAGAGAAACTGGGCCTCTTCTCCCTTGAAAAGAGGAGACTGAGAGGGGACATGATCGAAACATCCAAGATAATGAAGGAAATAGATTTAGTAGATAAGGGCAGATTATTCACCCTCTCCAAGGTAGGGAGAACGAGAGGGCACTCTCTAAAGTTGAAAGGGGATAGATTCCGTACAAATGTAAGGAAGTTCTTCTTCACCCAGAGAGTGGTAGAAATCTGGAACGCTCTTCCAGAGGCTGTTACAGGGGAAAACAACCTCCAGGGATTCAAGACAAAGTTAGACAAGTTCCTGCTGAACCAGAACATACACAGGTAGGGCTAGTCTCAGTTAGGGCACTGGTCTTTGGCCAGAGGGCCGCCGCATGAGCGGATTGCTGGGCACGATGGACCACTGGTCTGACCCAGCAGTGGCAATTCTTCTGTTCTTAACACTTTGGGACCCACCCTTCAGGGCCCTCAGTTTACTTTCATGCCTCCTATGAAGAGCAGAATCAAAGGTTTGGCTGCTATCAATGCTATCATTGTTCTAGGTCTCTGGTCACCCAGTCAAAGAAATCCAATTTGTCTGGCATGACCTTCCATTATAAGTTCAAGGAAGCAGAAAACAAAGACATGATCTATAAAAATTAGGAGTATGGGTTAGAGCTGCAGAGGGGTTATTTTATTAAGACGCACTAGCCAATTTAGCGTGCATTAAGGCGCCCATAGAATATAATGGGCTCCTTAATATTTAGCACACCCTAAATCAGTTAGCATGCAGTAAATCGGTTAGCGCGCCTTAGGGCTCCTTTTACAAAGCCACGGTAGCGGTTTAATGCTAAATAGAGCGTGCTAAACCGCTGGACACGCTAGCCGCTACCGCCTCCTCTTGAGCAGGCGGTAGTTTTTTGGACTAGCGGAGAGGTAGCACGTGATTAAAAGTTGCGCGCGCTAAAGCCTCTAACGCGTCTTCGTAAAAGGAGCCCTTAGTAAAAGGACCCCTGAGTGATTTATTTCAGTAGGAGAAATCCCAAAATGCTGTATAGCGGCGGTTCTCAATCCTGTCCTGTGGGACCCCCAGCCAGTTGGGGGGGGGGGGGTTCAGGATATCCCTAATGAATATGCATGAGAGATATTTGCATACAATGGAGGAATTATATGTACTAATTGTAACTCTTATGAGTATAGGATGGTTATATAATTATATAATATAACTTATATAATTGGAATAATTAAAAGCAAAATTGATTTAATAAAGAACAGCTGATTTATTTATTGCAATATCTATATTCATTAGGGATATCTTGAAACCCCAACTGGAAGGCGGTCCCCCACGACAGGGTCGAGAACCACTGCTGTATAGAATAGGAAGAGATAGACTGACATGTACAGACCAGGACAAGGTCCTCAGGGTGATAGTATCTGAAGATCTCAAGGTAAGGAAATAAGGTGACAAGGTGGTGGCCAAAGCCAGAAGACTGCTAGGCTGCAGAGCAAGAGGCAAAACCAGCAGAAAGGAGATAGCAATGCCTCTATAGTAAGACCCCAGAGTACTGCGTTTAGTTTTGGAGGCAATATTATGCTAAGGATATGAAAAAACCTGAAAGTGATTTTAAAGAAGGCAACAACAATGGTGTGGGATTTGCAGAAAAAGATATATGAGAAGAGATTTGAAGATCTGAATTGTATACTCTAGAGGAGAAGAGAGACAGGGGTCGAAATAGTACAGATGTTTAAATGCTTGAAATGTATTAAAAAGCAAGCAAATATTTTTCAAAGATGAGAAAGCTAGAGAATATGAAACGGAACTGAAAGGAGGTAAGCTTCAAAGCAGTATCAAGAAATATTATGGAAAGGGTGGTGGATGCTTGGAACTTTCTCCTGGTGGGATTTGTGGGACATAAACAGTGAGGGAATTAAAAAAAAAAAAAAAAAAGCATGGGATAAATACAGAGAATCCCTACCTGGGAAGAGGATGGAATTAAAAACAATGACCTCCAAGTGATGTAACCTACTCAAAGTAAGATGTCAAATTAGTTACCATCTAGGGGCTCCTTTTACAAACGTGCCCTAGGGCCTTAATGCGTGCAATAGTATGAGTTAAATTTCCGAGTGCGCTAGCCACTACGCCTCCTTTTTAGGAGAACATAAGAAGCGCCATCTCCGGAACAGACCCTAGGTCCATCAAGTCCGGTGATCCGCACACGCGGAGGCCCCGCCAGGTGTACCCTGGCATAGTTTTGGTCCCCATATCACTCCAAGCTTCTCGTAAAGAGAAGTGCATCTAGCCTACCCCTACCCATGTCACTTCATGCCACTCATAAGGAGATGTACATCTAACTTACTCTTAAATCCTAGAACGGTGGATTCCGCAATTACCTCTTCTGGGAGAGCATTCCAGGTGTCCACCACTCGTTGCGTAAAGCAGAACTTCCTGGTATTTGTCTTGAACTTGTCCCCCCTTAGCTTCAGCCCATGTCCTCTTGTATGTGCCACATTGGACATTGTAAATAACGTTTTTTCCTGCTCTATTTTGTCGATTCCTTTCAGTATTTTGAATGTCTCGATCATATCCCCTCGTAGTCTCCTTTTCTCAAGGGAGAACAACCCCTGTCTCTTAAGTCTTTCCTCGTAATCCAGGTTCTCCATACCTTTCACCAGCTTTGTTGCTCGTCTCTGCACCCTCTCTAGTAGTATGATATCCTTCTTTAGGTATGGAGACCAATGCTGGACGCAGTATTCCAAGTGTGGTCTGACCATCGCTTTATAAAGCGGCATTATAACTTTCTCCGATCTACTCGTGATTCCCTTCTTTATCATGCCTAGCATTCTATTTGCGTTCTTCGCTGCCGCCGCACATTGCACCGACGGCTTCAGTGTCCTATCGATTAATACTCCCAGGTCCTTTTCCTGTTCAGATTTTCCCAGAGTTGCACCTGACATACTATACTTGTGTTCCTTATTTTTTCTGCCTAAGTGCATCACTTTGCATTGCAGTAGATTTTCGGCTAGATTTTGTGTGTGCGCTAAAATCCCTAGCGTGCCTTCGTAAAAGGAGCCCTAGGTCTCTGCGTTCTGAGAACTTAGCGTTATTAAAAACAAATGCTAATCCAAAATATGCAATGGCCTTTTGTTGTGCCGGGGTCAAACTGTGGAACTCACTTGTCGGTCAATTACGAAAATGTTATGACAAGGGTAATTTCAGAAAACTATTAAAAACGCAGTTATTTGTTAACGCATTTTTCTGATCTTTGCAGTTGTTCTTTTGATGGGCACTTCACGCGATTTTCTGATGATTATATGTTAATGTTTGTTTGATTTTATTTGTTTTATTGAATTGTGTATGTAACGATATGTAAACCGTTTAGGTTTAAATTAGAGAATGACACGGTGACAAATTTCATCACCGTTCCCGTCCCCGCGGATAACCGCGGGAAATAATCCCATGTCATTTTCTAGTGTCTATTTCAACCTCGGTCCTTCTACACCAGCATTCTTCAAAGCAAAGCTTGCGGGTCAGTGGTTGTGGCCATTCATACTCTGATTCTTATGTGAGCCAAAGATAATGAAGCCATTGTGACATCACTGTTGTGATTGGCTCTTAGGCACTGGTGGAATGAGGCATTATGACATCACAATATCTGCTCTGGATACCAGAGACTGTCATTCTGTAGTGTCTGTTTCAGCCTCAGACCTTCTACACCAGCATCCTTCAAAGCAAAGCCTGAGGGTCAGTGGTTGTGGCCATTCATACTCTGATTCTTCCCTCTCTCCTTAAAGAATGACATGAAGATGGTTTCCCGCGGTTATCCACGGGGACGGGAACGGTGATGAATTTTGTCACCGTGTCATTCTCTAGTTTAAATGGTATATAAATTTTTAAAATAAATAAATAGACAACAACACAGAGAAGGCAATCTGTGTGTTCTACAGAGTGTTCAAAAAAGAAACATTCACGGGGAACGTGTCTCATATGCCTTAATATATTCAAGTATACAGGCACAGGGGGGCATTTTGGGGAAAAAAAAGGGCCTAAGTCCAACTTGGACATTTCCAGCTGAACGTCCAAAGTTGGAGGAACTAAAATGGCCATTTTTGAATGGCAAACTAATCTAATCTAATATTTGTGAGTCGCACAAACCGAAACAGGCTCTAGGCGACTTGAAAAAGGAAAAGGGGAAGAAGGAGGAAAGGGGGAGAAAGGAGGGGAAAACCTAATCGTACTAAGCAAAAGAACAGGTGCGTAAGTTGATCGTTTAAGATTAACTGTCAAAGAGAAGAGTTTTCAGGTTTTTTTTCCAGAATTGAGCGTGGTTGACTTCTGTTGACTTACGAATCCTCTATAATAAAACCCTAAGCGCGCATGCGTACGTAAGAGGCTGTGTTCCCTGCCACCGTGGTGTCTGCTTCTGTGGCCGTATTCGATTTGCGGCGCGTGGGGCGGCTCGCGACGGGTTGCGGCAGTTTGCATGGTATGAGTGATTCAGTTGCTCCGATTGTGGATATTTTACTGCTGCATCGATAATGATCCACCAGCCTGTGAAGAACAGGACTCCGGCAACGGTGTTGCACTTTTCGCTACAGTCGATGCACTCAGAGCACCTCACGCTGTTCAGGAAGCCGGACATTGCGTTTCCCAGAGGCCACCCACCACGAGTCCCGCAGCTGCCCCTTCTCTGGTGCCCCCAACCCCCTTCAACGCGGCTCCTCTTTTTTCCCCGATACATCCCACTGTGCCACAAACAGGGCCAGAGAGAGATAGGCAGGGGGCCAGGGAGAAAGAGACAGACAGACAGAAAAAAGTGAAGGGGGAGAGGGAAAAGGGGCTGATTTGGGGGAGGGATGTGCAGGGAGGCAGGCAGCAATCTTGGTTTGCTCGGGGGGCCAGAGAGAGATAGGCAGGGGGCCAGGGAGAGAGACAGAGAGACAGACAGAAAGAAGTGGAAGGGGAGAGGGAAAAGGGGCTGATTTGGGGGGAGGGGTGTGCTGGGAGGCAGGCAGCAATCATGGTTTGCTCGGGGGGGGGGCAGAGAGAGATAGGCAGGGGGCCAGGGAGAGAGACAGAGAGACAGACAGAAAGAAGTGGAAGGGGAGAGGGAAAAGGGGCTGCTTTGGGGGAGGGGTGTGTTGGGGGGGGGGCAGGCAGCAATCTTGGTTTGCTCGGGGGGGCCAGAGAGAGATAGGCAGGGGGCCAGGGAGAGAGACAGACAGAAAGAAGTGGAGGGGGAGAGGAAAAAGGGGCTGCTTTGGGGAGGAGGGAGAGAGACAGACAGAAAGAAAGACAGACAGACAGTGGCTAAGGAGACAGAGAGACAGAAATAAAGACAGACAGACACATCTATTCTAGCACCCGTTAATATAACGGGCTTAAAGACTAGTATAAATATATATTTGTTTTGAAAATCATCTACTTAGATGTCTTGGCCACCAGGATGTCTAATTTTATACCCCATTTTTGATCAGAAAAACTTCCATTTGTACTTGGGTAGGGCCAGCATAGCAATGGACTAGCCATATAGAAATCCCAACAGAGCAATGGGACACCTTAGAAGGCACTGCTGTGAACTTCACATAAAGGGTGCCAGTTGTATATCTCACCATAACCCCCTTAAAATTTATGCAGAGCCCCATAAAAAAACCCAACCAACCCTTTCGTGTACCACCCTAATAGCACTTATGGCTGCAGTTTCTTACATTATTGTTAATGCAATTAAAAAAAAAAGTATACAGAAATCACCCGCAAATTTGCGGTTCCGACTTCGCGGACTCAGTCATTCGCAATTATTTTTCCGTGCATGTTTTTAGACTAGAATGACTCCAGAGAAAGTCCCGGGGCTTACAGGAGACACAGACTAACAGCCAATGACGGACCGAAAAAGGGTGCCAAAATTCTTTCCGGCTCAGTTTCCTGTGCTTAGCGGGATGAGGAAGTGAGAAATGCCCACCTCCCCTCCCCCCCCAGCACTGTTCTGCAGCCCTTTCCCGACTCCGATCCCCGTATCCAATACGGTACAGTATTTGCGGTTTTTCTAAACTTGCGGGTGCTCCAGGAACGTAACCCCCGTGAATTTGGGGGGAATATTGTAATCTTATTTTCTTTTCTCTGTTTTCTTTTATTTCTGGTTATTGCTATTTATTTGGAACCCATAGCTGGATTTGCTTTAATGTAGAACACTTCTCCCTCCGTATTCGCGGTTTCAGCAATCGCGGTTTCGATTATTTGCGGTTTTTAGCTTGCTGTCTCTTCCCCCCCAAATGATGTCAGCTTGCATAGAGAAATCGCAGATTCCAAGCATTTACAGAGAAAATCGTCGATTCCCAGCACTTTCTTCACTGTGTTTTGCCTCTCCTTCAGAAACAGGCCAAGTCTCCCACCCTGTTATTCGCAGTTTCACCATTTTCACGATGGTTTTTAATAGAAAACAGCGAATAACATATGAAAAAGTTATTCACGGTTTTTCTGTATTTGCGGTTCTGTTTATCTCCTATTACAGCGAATACGGAGGGAGAAGTGTATATCAAATTGCAATAAATTTAATTGAACGTTCTTGACAGACATTAACATATCTCTCTGCTAACAACCTAGAACTGAGGTGACAGGTCCAAAGCGCGCGCCGACAACCCAGCGCAGACAACTGAGCGCAAGGCGGAAGCGCGCCGAAGAAAAACAGTATTTTAAAGGGCTCGACAAGGGGTGTGGGGGGAAACCCCCCCCCACTTTACTTAACAGAGATCGCACCGGTGTTGGGGGCGGGGTGGGGGGTTGTAACCCCCCACATTATACTGAAAACTTCACTTTTTCCCTAAAAAAGAGTGAAAAAGTTAAGTTTCCAGTAAATGAGGGGGGTTACAACCCCTCAAACCCCCCCCCCACACAACGCCGGTGCGATCTCTATTAAGTAAAGTGGGGGGAGGTTCCCCACCAATAGCCCCCGTCGGAGCCGCTTAAAATACTGTTTTTCTTCGGCGCGCTTCCGCCTTGCGCTCAGTTGTCTGCGCTGGGTTGTCGGCGCGCCTTTGTCGTCACGCGCTTTTGTCTATGAACCTAGAACCGATGTTCAAATTCTTTGCCCACTGTACATTTTTGCCAACAATAGCTTTATCAGGCCGACACAAGTGGTCATTTTCAAGTCCCAGTCTCAGGCATCTTTCCACCACGCTTCTTTTTTCCCATCTCGCAGCATCTGGCTGGCCTCTTGCTCTTCGTCCGATCCCCATTCTCTGCCCCTCCCTCCGGTCTTGACCCCCCCCCCCCATGGTCCTGTGATCTTTTCTCATATTGTGCATTGCCGTCCCTCTCTCAGCCCGGCTATTACCTTGGCATGATTTCTTTTCTCTGTACTTTTGTCAGACTACGGGCTGTTGCCCAGCCATTCCTTTGTGGCCTCCGCGAATCGTCGACTTGCCTCAGTTCATGTCATTAGATTGCTCTGTAATTGCACTACTTTCAGTGGCTATTGTCACCGCTCGCTGTATTACACTCTCCAAACCTGTTTCTCTACTGCCAAAGACGGCGCTCGGTCTTTGGGCTGTGAGCCCTGCCATTGTGCGACGTTGATCTCGCACGCCGTATCACAAAGGACGGCATTTTCGGGAGACGTCTGTGTTTGAAGGGCACAAAGCAAAATGAAATGCTGTTTTCAGTCAGCAGCAATGTTCTTTCCCCCTTCCTTCGTCTATCGGGGCCTTTTCTTTCACGGCCAACGCTGACAAATCCGACTTCTGCAATCTGGTTTATCACGGCTGCTGTTTCTGTGGTCCTATCTATAGGTATAGTTTTTTTTTTGCCAACAAGTTTCCCTTCTGCTTTTTAACGTTTAACTGTAATAAAACAAAAACCTAAATGAAATAAAGTGATACCATTTTTTTTTTTTTTTTTTTACTAAATGCATTTTTTTATTAGCTTTCAAAGGTAACCCTTCTTCTTTAGATCAAAAATAACCAAATGTTGACAAATTTCTGATCTGAAAATAGGTTACCTTCGGAAGCTAATCAAAAATGCATGGGGGGGGGGATTAGGGAGAGGAACCTCACCTGGAGTATTGCATTCAATTCTGGTCTCCTTATCTCAAGAAAGATATAGTGGCGCTAGAAAAGGTTCAAAGAAGAGTGACCAAGATGGTAAAGGAGATGGAACTCCTCTCGTATGAGGAAAGACTAAAAAGGTTAGGGCTCTTCAGCTTGGAAAAGAGTCGGCTGAGGGGAAATAGGATTAAAATCCTGAGTGGAGTAGAGCTGGTACAAGTGGATCGATTTTTCGCTCTGTCAAAAGTTACAAAGACTATGAAGCTACAGGAAAATAACTTTTAACACCAATTGGAGGAAATATTTTTTTTCACTCAGAGAATACCGGTAGTTTAGCTCTGGAATGCTTTGCCAGAGGTTGTGGTAAGAGCGGATAGTGTAGCTTGTTTAAAGAAAGGTTTGGACAAGTTCCTGGAGGAAAAATCCACAGTCTGTTATTGAGAAAGACATGGGGGAAGTCACTGCTTGTCCTGGATCGGTAGCATGGAATGTTGCTACTCTTTGGGGTTCCGGAATCTTTTGTTACTCTTTGGGATTCTGGAATATTGCTATTCCTTAGGATTCTGGATGGAATGTTGCTACTCCTTGGGTTTTGGCCAGGTACTATGTGACCTGGATTGGCCACCGTGAGAACGGGCTACTGGGCTTGATGGACCATTGGTCTGACCCAGTAGGGCTATTCTTATGTTGTTATGTACATTGTGGCTCACTGGTAGAGTGCTGCTTCTGTACCCAGGAGTTGTGAGTTCAAATCCCAGTGCTTCTCTTTGCAACCCTGAGTATATCACTTAACAGTCCAGTGCCCCCCGCTTTGAATGTCAGTTTTGAAATGCCAAAGCCACAAAAAGGCGGGAAACTGGGCTTGTTCACCCTGGGGAAGAGAAGACTGCGAGGAGATATGATAGAGACTTTTAAAATAATAAAAGGATTCGACAAAATAGAGCAAGAAACACCGTTATTCACATTGTCAGATGGACTCGGACAAGAGGTCATGGACTGAAATTGAGAGGCAACAGGACCAGGACAAATGTCCGGAAGTTCTGTTTCACACAATGAGTGGTGGACGCTTGGAACGCTCTCCCGGAGGAGGCTGTGATGGAAACCACCATTCTGGGATTCAAGGGCAAGTTGGATGCACACCTTCCTGCAAATCACATTGAGGGATATGGGTAGAACAGGGTCTTCATCAGGGAGCATCTAGCTTAGCCTCCACGTATGCGGGTCGCCGGACTAGATGGACCTAAGGTCTGATTCGGTGAAGGCATTTCTTATGTTCTTATAAGTCCCCTTTCTCTTATGTAGAATCACGTTTAGCACCTGTGGGTGTCGTATAACTTAGGTATACCCATTTAAGCCAGTTGAAACCAGGCCTAAATGCCTGAGCCTAACCCCCCTGTTTTACTAATCAAATTAGCACGTGCTAAACGCTAACACGTCCATAGACTAACATGCACACGTTAGCGTTTAGCGCGTGTTAAATTGATTAGCGCGTGCTAATTGGTTATCGCACCTTAGCAAAACAGGGCCTACAGATTAGGCGCATTCTATAACAAGGTTCATAAGTTTTAGGAATGCCCCTGAGCTGCCCCAATCCGCCCTGATCTACCCATGGCCAAGCCCCCTTTTCAAATCTGTGCTCTGCAACTGGCATATACTTGATATAGAATTGTGCTTTCTGAGTTGGGCGTGCAACTTTTAATTAGCCCCAATTAGCGTCAATTGAGGTGTTAATAGCCAATTATCACCATCAATTAGGCCAATTAATCATACATTGGCTATGTGCACTGATGTACAAACGCAACTTTAACTGCCATATACGGAATTTGAGGGAAAATAAAACATACATTTCTGGCAGTGTCATACTCAATGTATCTTGAGATCGTAGAGCCCTGAAAGCTTGATAAACGTTCAAAATCAGTGTCAAATAATATGGTCCTGTATTCTGCAAGGTTTTAAATAGTCAACAACAAAACAAAAAATAGGAACTTTGACTATTTCAGCCTTTGTAACCAAAGTGGTGCTCAGAACCGTGTAACGGTGAGAAAATCACGAGTCGGGGAATGCTCCCCTGTGAGTGTTTTCAATCGTCTATCATTGCACCATCTTCATTTGGTAGAAAGGGGATGAAATAGATTTCAACAAAATTTCAAGTGTACTTTATAGTGTAGAACGAACTCCAAAAAAAGTTTTAAATAAAGCTCATAAGTTAACAAAAAAATTTTAAACTTAACTTGACTAGAATAAAGGAGAAAGGAAGTGGTTTCACTCCAGCGGGTCCTGACGCGTTTCGCCAGTGGCTTCCTCAGAGAACCCCCATTTTCTGGCTGTAATCAAAGAATAAAACTTCTCCCTAACAAAAGAAGAAAGAAAGCCATTGATGGTAAAAAAACATATAAAAAGTTTCACACAAACTCACGTCGCTGCTGGTGGATGCCTTACTCTGCTCCCAAAATGACATCATTTCCTATTAGAGTCACTTCCTGCTAATTGCCCGGTAGAAATACTGCTACAGATGTCAATCTCAGTGTGGGAACGCCCACCATTCCACCTCTCGATTCGCCGGGGAGACAAGGCAGCTCCACTTACCCAACACTGGCAAGCACAGTCACATACTCTAGTTGATTTGAAATTTGTAGTATTAGAAGCCCCAGTGCTGAAGAGAGGTGGTAATAAACAAGCACTGTTATGGAAAAAGGAACAATCGTGGATTTTCCATTGGCAAACAGTAACTCCAACAGGTTTGAATCGAGAGGTGGAATGGTGGGCGTTCCTACACTGAGATTGACATCTGTAGCAGTATTTCTACCGGGCAATTAGCAGGAAGTAGCTCTAATAGGAAATGATGTCATTTTGGGAGCAGAGTAAGGCATCCACCAGTAGCAACGTGAGTTTGTGTGAAACTTTTTATATGTTTTATATCATCAATGGCTTTTTTTCTTCTTTTGTTAGGGAGAAGTTTTACTCTTTGATTACAGCCCACAAATGGGGGTTCTCTGAGGAAGCTATTGGCGAAACGAGTCAGGACCTGCTGGAGTAAAACCACTTCCTTTCTCCTTTATTCCAGTCAAGTAAAGTTTAAAAATTTTTGTTAACTTATGAGCTTTATTTAAAACTATTTAAAACTTTTTTTGGAGTTTGTTCTACACTATAAAGTACACTTGAAATTTTGTTGAAGTCTATTTCATCCCCTTTCTACCAAATGAAGATGGTGAAATGATAGACGATTGAAAACACAGGGGAACATTCCCCAACTTGTGATTTTCTCACCGTTACACGGTTCTGAGCACCGCTTTGGTTACAAAGGCTGAAATAGTCAAAGTTCCTATTATTTGTTTTGTTGTTGAGTTCTACACTTTGGGAACTTTAGTGTTATACTTTTACCCAGTAGTTCAGTTAGGTTTTAAATAGTAATACAAATTTATTCATTCATTCATTTTTTTTTTATTTTTTTTTTATGTATATTCCACTCTATCAACAGAACTAGAAAGGAAGAACTAATAAAGTAAACTTCACTTGAAAATATAAACTTTCAACCTGAGAAGTGCTCAGAACCTTGAAAAACAAGGTGGAATGAATGCTAATGGGGACAAGCCCCTATAGACATTTCAGTGTTCTATCATTGCATCCTCTCCCGTGTTAGAAAGAATATAGTGAACCAATTTTTTCAAAAAATTGAATTAATGTCCCAAAACAATCGTGTGAACAAAATAGATAGGACTCTGTGTGTACTGATAGATAGGACTCTGAAGCCGTCGGCACAATGCGCGGCAGCGGCAAAGAAAGCAAACAGAATGTTAGGCATGATAAAGAAAGGAATCACGAGTAGATCGGAGAAAGTCATAATACCGCTTTATAGAGCAATGGTCAGACCACACTTGGAATACTGTGTCCAACATTGGTCTCCCAACCTAAAGAAGGATATAAAACTGTTGGAGAGGGTGCAGAGACGAGCAACGAAGTTAATAAGAGGTATGGAGAACTTGGAATATGAGGAACGACTCAAGAAACTGGGACTGTTCTCCCTTGAGAAGAGAAGGCTGCGAGGGGACATGATCGAGACGTTCAAAATGCTGAAAGGCATCGATAAAATAGAGCAGGAAAATAAATTATTTACATTGTCCAACGCGACACGGACAAGAGGACATGGTTTGAAGCTAAGGGGGGACAAGTCCAGGACAAATGTCAGGAAGTTCTGTTTTACGCAGCGAGTGGTAGACGCCTGGAATGCTCTCCCAAAGGAGGTTATTAAAGAATCCACTGTGCTGGGATTCAAAGGCAAATTAGATGCACATCTCCTTATGAGAGGCATAGAGGGATATGGGTGACTATAGGATTAGGTAACACATTGACGAAATGGGTTGGGAGCTGGCTTGGAGGTAGGCTCCAAAGGGTGGTGGTGAACGGCACCCCCTCCGAAATGACGGAGATGATTAGTGGAGTACCACAGGGCTCAGTCTTGGGCCCAATCCTATTCAACATCTTTATAAGAGACTTGGCAGAAGGGCTTCGAGGTAAAATAACATTATTCGCCGATGACGCCAAACTGAGTAATGTAGTGGGCAAATGCACAACAGACGAAGATTCAGTGCCCGACAACATGATGCACGACCTACTCCTACTGGAGCGATGGTGTAGGACATGGCAACTCAACTTCAATGCCAAAAAATGCAAAGTTATGCACCTGGGCAGCCAGAATCCATGCAAGTCTTATACCCTTAATGGCGAGATCCTAGCAAAAACGGTAGCAGAACGAGACTTGGGGGTAATCGTCAGTGAGGACATGAAGTCTGCCAATCAAGTGGAGCAGGCTTCGTCCAAGGCAAGACAAATCATGGGCTGCATACGAAGGGGTTTCGTCAGTCGTAAGGCGGAAGTCATTATGCCATTGTATAGATCCATGGTGAGGCCCCACTTGGAATACTGTGTGCAATTCTGGAGGCCGCATTATCGCAAGGATGTGCTGAGACTGGAGTCGGTGCAAAGAGTGGCCACCCGGATGGTCTCGGGACTCAAGGATCTACCATACGAAAAACGGCTTGACAAATTACAGCTATACTCGCTCGAGGAGCGCAGAGAGAGGGGGGACATGATCGAGACGTTCAAGTATCTTACGGGCCGCATCGAGGCGGAGGAAGATATCTTCTTTTTCAAGGGTCCCACGACAACAAGAGGGCATCCGTTGAAAATCAGGGGCGGGAAACTACGAGGTGACACCAGGAAATTCTTTTTCACTGAAAGAGTGGTTGATCGCTGGAATAGTCTTCCACTACAGGTGATTGAGGCCAGCAGCGTGCCTGATTTTAAGGCCAAATGGGATCGGCACATGGGATCTCTTCACAGGGCAAAGGTAGGGGAGGGACATTAAGGTGGGCAGACTAGATGGGCCGTGGGCCCTTATCTGCCGTCTATTTCTATGTTTCTATGTTTCTATGAAGGTTAATAATGCAATTTTATATGAAATCCTATTTTTTTTTTTATTGGCAACCAATAAAATTAACTCGCACAGAATCTCTGACATGCACATGCGGTGGATTTGTTTCCTTCTGCATGCAATTTAGAGAGAGAGAAAAAAAAAAAAGCGGTCTTGATTGAAGGTCCAGGGCAGCTAGAAGGGTTGGTAGAAAGAAATGGGTCTCTCCCAGCACTCACTCTTTTCCTCCAACCATTCAACTTCCCCAGCTACCTGCCATGTGCCCACACTCAGGTTTTCAAGATACCCACAATGAATATGCATGAAAGAGATTTACATATAATGGAGGCAAATCAAGTTTATGCAAATTCATTGTGGATATCCTGAAAACCTGACTGGCAAGGGGGTACTCCAGGACCGAACTGAGAAACACTGGTCTATAATCTCCCTCCTACCTAGGTCCCGACCCTCCCCCCTCCCCACTCAAACATTTTCCTTGATAGTCTAGAGCAGTGTTCTTCAACCTTTTGACACCTATGGATTGGCAGAAATAAAATAATTATTTTGTGGACCGGCAGTTGAAGAACACTGGGCTAAGTCGTGGGCCAGACTCCGCCCATCTCCACCCAATCTCCGCCCCAGACCCCATCCCATAATAGTACTAATTGTAACACTATTTTTTCCATTCAATTTCATATATATACACAATATAATCTTATTAACAACACATAATGGTTAACCACAAAATTAAACTACACAAAGCACACTGTATGATTCTCAACATTCATTCCTACTAGAACACAGATAACCACTATGCAAATACGGGACCAAAAACTAAAAGTACTAATATATACAAACCAACCCTAAGATGCAAGACTCTGCATGCAGTACAACCCCAGAGGAAAAGAAACAACTGCATTTCTTCCTGAAAAGTGCAAAATACAGACAGCAGGTGTAAATTCTCAGACACAATTCCATCACTAAATTCAAAAATAAAATCATTCTCCCTACCTTTGTTGTCTCCCTCCCTCCATGCTGTACCTTACCTTCTGGCCTGTTCCCGCCTAACCATTTTATGCCACCCCTGGTGTTATCTTCGGGCAGGCTCCCTCTTCCTCACTGACACAGTGCACAAGGGCAGTGGCTCCTTGTGTGTCCTGCACCTCATTGGAAAGCCTTCCCTCTGACATTGCGATGTCAGATAGAAGGCTTCCAGTTCAGGCGTAGGACACGCATAGGAGCCGCTGCCCATGGTTTTGTGCACTGCAGCACTGAGGAAGAGGGAGGCGGGCCAAAGATAATGCCACATCGATCGCACGACGGACTGGCAGCTGAAGAACACTGTCTCGGGCACGATGCAAGTGCCGGCCCTGCAAACCATCAGGAAATTTCTGCGGACTGACACCGGTCCGCAGACCGGCAGTTGAAGAACACTGGTCTAGAGCACTGTTCCAAGTTTCCAAGTTTATTATAAATTTTGATTAATCGCCTATTCCAAATTCTAAGCGATGTACAGTTAAAAATTACAAAATCGAGGGAAATAAACATGACTAACAAAATTATTACTAAACATATTAAAATTTCAATAAATACATAACGACATACCATAACTACAAAATTATTATTAAACATATTAAAATTCAATAAGTACGTACAAGATCAAAAAGAGGGAAAGTTAAGAGAAGAAGTACAATTCAATTCAAAAGGAACGATTAAGGTAAATAACACATTGGGAAAGGGGAGAGACATTCATTATAATATAAGGAAGAATTAAAGGCATAGGCAATTCATTTAATCCTTGAATGCATCTTTAAAAAGAAAGCCCTTAAGTTTACTCTTAAATTTATCCAAAACCCTTTCCTCTCTTAAATAAATTGGAAGGGAATTCCAAGCTTGAGGAGCCGTAACCGAGAAGATAGATTGACACCGTGTATTAATAACTTTTAAAGAAGGGACAACCAGTAAACGTTAGTGGAATTCCTCAAAATGCATTGCTGCCAGTAGGGACAAACAGGTTCCCTGGAGTCTAATAGAGCTTGCCTGTCTCTCAATATTGAAACAGTAATAATGAAACAACACCCCCTACTGGCAGAACTGGAAGTAGATGACTCTCACTCAGCTTAGGAGACACAGTGGTCTAGAGCAGTGTTCTTCAACCACCGGTCCATGGACCAGTGCCGGTCCACAGAAATTTCCTGCCAGTCCACAGGGCCAGCACGTGCATCAGGCCCAAAACAGTGTTCTTCAACTGCCGGTCCACGGTGCAATCGATGCTGCGTTATCTTCGAGCCAGCTCCCTCTTCCTAACTGATTCAGTGCACAAAGCCACGGGCAGTGGCTCCTACGGGCATCCTGCGCCTGAACCGGAAGCCTCCTCTCTGACATTGCAAAGTCAGAGGGAAGGCTTCCAGATGGGACACGGGACGTGCAAGGTGCAATTAGTACTATTATGGGGGCAGTGTCTAGGGTGGAGATTGGTTAGAGATGGGCGGGGTCTGGCCCACAACTTAGCCCAATGTTCTTCAACTGCCGGCCCATGGACCTCTGCCGGTCCACAGAATAATTATTTTATTTTTGCCGGTCCATAGGTGTAAAAAGGTTGAAAAACACTGGTCTAGAGGACCTCCCAATCTCTCTCCCTAAAATCCCCTTTTCCCAATTAAAAAAAAATTTAAATCCCTAGTGCCTAGTGGCACCTCCATCACCCTGTGACCTGTCGATCAGGCCCTCCAGTTCTCATATGTCAACATGGATTAGGTAGGTCTTATCAGACAAATCTGATCAATTTCTTTGACTAGGTTACCAGAGAATTGGATAGAGGATATGAAGTAGATGTGGTGTATTTAGATTTTAGCAAAACCTTTGACAGTGTTCCACACATGTCTAATAAATAAACTGAGTGCCCTCGGGATGGGTCCTAAAGTGACAGGCTGGGTCAAGAACTGGTTGAGTGGAGGGTGACAGAGGGTAGTGAACAATGGAGATCGCTCTGAGGAAAGGGATGTTACCAGTGGTGTGCCTCAAGGTTCTGTTCTTGGGCCTGTTCTTTTTAAACATTTTTATAAACGATATTGCTGAAGGGTTGTCGGGTAAGATTTGCCTCTTTGCGGATGATACGAAAATCTGCAATAGAGTAGACATGCCAGATGATGTGAATAACATGAAGAAAGACCTGGCGAAGCTTGAAGAATTGTCTGAAATATGGCAGCTAAAATTTAATGCTAAGAAATGCAAGGTCATGCATTTGGGCTGTAAAAACCAGAGGGAACGGTACAGTTTAGGGGGTGAAGAACATATGTGCATGACGGAAGAACGGAACTTGGGTGTGATTGTATGTGATGATATTAAGGTGGCCAAACAGGTTGAAAAGATGACGGTGAAAGCTAGAAGGATGCTAGGTTGCATAGGGAGAGATATGGCCAGTAGGAAAAAGGAGGTATTGATGCCTCTGTATAAGACTGTTGAGACCTCATCAAAAAGATATAAAACGGATGGAGTCGGTCCAGAAGAATGCTGCTAAAATGATGCGTAATCTTCATCATAAGGTATATGGGGATAGACTTAAAGATCTCAATCTGTATACTTTGGAGGAAAGGCGGGAGAGGGGAGATATGATAAAGATGTTTAAATACCTACGTAATATAAATATGCATGAGTCGAGTCTCTTTCATTTGAAAGGAAGCTCTGCAATGAGAGGGCAGAAGATGTCATCTAACTCACTAATTCCTTTTTGCAAGATGGTGTTGTCATCTTTAATGATGTTTAAATATGTTAATTTAAAACAAACAGCTGATTTCCCCTGCACGCTATTGGCCAGAGCTGACAGATCAATGAACCCCACTCAACCTCAGTATTTAAACCTCCTGACTCTACTGTAGCCAAGTGGTATAAGAACTATCAAAACTGAACCTCAAATCCTACATCTATTCGGATGACATCACAATCATCCCAATCTCTACCCTTTCGACAGAAACCAAACGCTTCATCTCATCAGTCATTGACCAGGTAACACACTGGACAAAAACTTCAAGCTCAAACTAAACCCAGAAAAAACCAAATTCTTTATGGCCACCCCAATAAAAAAGCTCACTGATACTTCAATCAACCTAAACAGAAAAAACTTTCCAATCAACCCTACCATAAAAATCCTAAACTTTACACTTGACCAACAACTAACACTTGAAGCCCACACCAACATCCTAATCATAAAATGTTTCAGCCTTCTATGGAAACCACGCATGCTAAAACCCAACTTTGACTTTGCATCGTTCAGATTGTTAGTACAATCACTAATCTTAAGTTCCCTGGACTACTGCAACATAATCTACCTAGGATCCCACAATAAAACCATAAAAAGAGAGAACGATCCAAAACACGGCGGCAAGACTAATCTTCGGACTGAAAAAGTTTGACCATATCACCCCATATTTCAAAAAACTTCACTGGCTACCGATTGAGGCCTGAATTATCTTCAAGTTCGTGTGCTTATGTTACAAGACACTCTTTGGCATCTCACCCACCTACCTCCTTAGACACTTTGTCCTAAAAGTTAAACCCTGTCTCTCTCGCAAACCATTACTATTTGCATTCCTGAAACCCAAAAGATGCCAATTCGAAAGATTTCTGAATAGAACTCTGTCCTTCCAAGCAGGCATCTGGAACAACACCCTACGTGACCTCCTTCTGAACTCCCTAACATACCAATGTTTCATAAAAGCTCTGAAAACCCACCTATTCGACAAATTCATCTGAATTTCCTACATCCTCCCAATGACTAACCCCCAACATACCCCCCTCCTATTTTCTTTACCTTGCTCCCCTCCAACTATCCACACCCCAAACCCATGCTGTATTGTCGCGATACATCTATACTTTCCACAAACCTGTAACTGAACCAATACCATGTAATCACGCTGTTTGTTTCAACATTGTATACCATCTTGAACTGAAAGGTATGACGGGATATAAATAAAGCGATTATTATTATTATTATATCTACCTCTGTTCTTTAAAGTTTAATGCTCTTTCCAAAGGTGAGGCTGAGGCTCTGAAGAGACTATAATAATGCTGGAATAAGTTTTATGAACCTGGAGAAAGAAAGTTGATGGTATCTTCAAAATGGTGGCATCCTGCAAAGAGCACGTGATCAGTTTTGATGAGCTTACACTGGTTACTTGTTTATTTTAGAAGACAATTTATTAAGTAATTGCTGTTCTAATGCATTTGTATGTTATAAATTCTGTATGTTTATTGGAATCCACCTAGAAATGTTGATAGAGTGGAATACCAATGAAAACTACTGGGTCAAACTTACAACTATGTCTCCCAAAAGAGCAGAATCATACAACAGAACTAGAAAGGAAGAACTAATAAAGTAAACTTCACTTGAAAATATAAACTTTCAACCTGAGAGGTGCTCAGAACCTTGAAAAACAAGGTGGAATGAATGCTAATGGGGACAAGCCCCTATAGACATTTCAGTGTTCTATCATTGCATCCTCTCCCGTGTTAGAAAGAATATAGTGAACCAATTTTTTCAAAAAATTGAATTAATGTCCCAAAACAATCGTGTGAACAAAATAGTAACTTCAACGTTTTTTCCAAAAATGTGAACTTAGCTTGCATGGGTGCTTTAGGAAGCTGTCTCACTCCAGCAGGCTCTAACGCGTTTCGCCGCAAGGCTTTGGCGGCTCTCTGAAGAAGCCTTGCGGCGAAACGCGTTAGAGCCTGCTGGAGTGAGACAGCTTCCTAAAGCACCCATGCAAGCTAAGTTCACATTTTTGGAAAAAACGTTGAAGTTACTATAAGAACATAAGAACATAAGAACTGCCATCTCCGGATCAGACCCATGGTCCATCGAGTCCGGCGATCCGCACACGCGGAGGCCCAGTCAGGTATACACCTGATGTAGTTTTTTTTTTTTTTTTTTTGCTCAGTAACCTGCGGTGTGGTACGCTATCGAATGCTTTGCTAAAGTCCAGGTACACGATGTCCAGGGACTCCCCTATATCCAGCTTCCCCGTTACCCAGTCAAAGAAGCTGATCAGGTTGGATTGGCAGGATCTCCCCTTAGTAAATCCATGTTGTCGGAGATCCCGTAGATTCTCCTCATCCAGGATCTTATCTAATTGGTGTTTGATTAGAGTTTCCATTAGTTTGCTCACTATCGATGTTAGACTCACTGGTCTGTAGTTTGCTGTCTCCATCTTTGAGCCTTTCTTGTGGAGTGGAATGACGTTAGCCGTCCTCCAGTCCAACGGGACGCTGCCTGTACTAAGGGAGAGGTTGAAGAGCGAGGACAGTGGCTCCGCCAAGACATCACTCAGCTCCCTAAGCACCCTGGGGTGCAGGTTGTCCGGCCCCATTGCTTTGTTAACCTTGAGCTTTGACAGCTCACCGTAGACACTGCTGGGCGTAAACTCAAAGTTACTAAATGGGTCAACTGAGCCAACCCTTGTCTGTAGCTGAGGGCCGAGCCCTGGCGCTTCTCGGGTGAAGACTGAGCAGAAGTATTCATTTAATAGTTGGGCTTTTTCCGAATCCTTTTCCACATAGTCTCCGTCTGGTTTCCTAAGACGTACAATCCCGCCTGAGTTTTTTCTTCTATCACTGATATACCTGAAGAAGGATTTATCTCCCTTCTGGATGTTCTTTGCTAGAGACTCCTCCATGAGGAATTTAGCCTCCCTGACTGCTGTTTTGACGGCTTTTGATTTGGCCAGGTAGTCTGCTCTAGAGTCCTGCTTCCCTGATTGTTTGTAAGAGATGAATGCTTTTTTTTTCTCCTTGATCAGGTCTGAGATCTCCGCAGTAAACCACTGTGGCTTATTGTTCCTTCGCCGTTTACTTACTGATTTTACATAGCGGTTTGTTGCTTCTTGTATGGTTGCTTTCAAAGTCGACCACATGTCTTCCACGTTATCGGTTTCTTCTTGGCTTTGTAGCGCCTGGTGAACGAAGTCTCCCATTTCTTTGAAATTTGTGTCCTTGAATTTGAGGACTTTGGTTAGTGTAGTAGATTTAGTGAAACCTTTCCTGATATTGAACCATACCATGTTGTGGTCACTGGAGGCCAATGTGTCGCCCACCGAGACCTCTGTGACACTTTCTCCATTGGTAAGTATCAGGTCCAGTATTGCCTGATCCCTTGTCGGTTCCAACACCAGTTGCCTGAGGCTTGCTCCTTTCATAGAGTTTAATAGCCTCCTGCTGCTGCCGGAAGCAGAGGTAAGTGTAACCCAATCCACATCAGGCATGTTGAAGTCACCTAGCAATACTGTGTCCCCACGCAAGGTGATATTTTCTATATCTTCGATTATTTCCATATCCAGGTCATCCTGTTGTCTTGGGGGTCTGTAAATTACGCCAAGATACAAGTATTTGTCTTTCCCTCTGGCCAAATTAACCCAAAGGGATTCCCCATCTGGACATCTGAGATTCTCGTGACCTTAATGTCATCTTTAGTATATAATGCTACACCCCCTCCCTTCCTACCCTCTCTGTCCCGGCGAAGCAAGTTGTAACCCGGTATGACCATGTCCCACCCGTGGGAGTCTGTGAGCCAGGTTTCGGATATCGCCACCAGGTCGGCATTCCTTATTTCTGTTTCCAATTCCAGGATCTTGTTTCCTAAACTGTTTGCGTTGACGTACATAGCCCTCCATGTTATATTTTTGTTATGTCTCAGTGGGGATATTCCTGTTTGAGCTATTTGAACACCTTTAGCATTGTTTGTGTTATTTGTGCTTTCCTGAGGCTCAGAACCACAATGTGTACTCCCCATATACCCAGAACTACAGTGTGTACTCCCCCTAGACCCGGAATTACAATGTGACCCATAAATACTCCCGACTCAAAAGTGTGTGCACTCACCCCTGACCCAGAATTTCGGTGTCTACTTTCCTCAGCCTCATAAATGTATTGGCATTTTAGTTCGCCTGGTATGTTGTTTGTGCCTGTACCCTCCCCCGACTTACCTAGTTTAAAGCCCTGTGGAGTAGGCGGGCTAGGCGGTGTCCAAGGACATTCTTCCCTCTTCTGGTTAGGTGTAGCCCGTCGTGTCCCTGTAGTCCTTGCAATGCTTCTCCATGGTGCAGAAACCCGAAGTTCATCTCCTTGCACCATCTTCAAAACACTTCAGTCCAAATCTCCTCAATTTATCGAAAATACCTGATTCCATACGTTTAGTAAAAGGAGCCCTGAATAAAAAGGACCCATAATAATAAAAATGTTTATGCTTTTAATATACCCAAACGGAAATATTAATTATTCTAACCCCCTCTTTTACAAAGGCGCGCTAAGCTTTTTAGCGCTAAATGCTAACGCGTGCATGTATTCCTATGGACATGTTAGCGGTGAGCGCATGCATTGATTTAGCGTGCGCTAAATCCACGCTAAAACGCTTAGCGCGTCTTTATATAAGAGAGCCTAAGAGAGAGAGAACAGAACTGCGAAAGAAGTTCATATTTTTACAAAGGCGCGCTAAGCTTTTTAGCGCTAAATGCTAACGCGTGCATGTTATCCTATGGACATGTTAGTGGTTAGCGCATGCATTGATTTAGCGTGCGCGCCTTTATAAAAGAGAGCCTAAGAGAAGGAGAACAGAGCTGCGAAAGAAGTTCATATTTTTAATATACTTACAAAGGCGCGCTAAGCTTTTTAGCACTAGAGCTTAACCCCCTCTTACCATCCCCTCCCTAACCCCAGATCCTACTTTTCCCTCTCTTGGAAACCTTCTCTGATCTAACGTTGTAACCCTTCTTCCATAACTCTTTTTGTAATCCGCTTTGAACCGAAAGGTAATGGCGGAATAAAAATCTGTAATGTAATGTAAATGCTAATGCGTGCATGTTATCCTATGGAAATGTTAGCGGTTAGCGCATGCATTGATTTAGCGTGCACTAAATCCACGCTAAAACGCTTAGCGCGCCTTTGTAAAAGAGGGGGTTAATTTGCTGTGCACTCAGACGAGGCGCATGGTCCGTCTGTCATTCATCCAATTATTTTATAAGACTTCTTTACATATTTTATTGTTGGCATCCTACTGCCTTCAAGATTTATTTAAGTTGCAATGCTGCTTCTCCCGGTAATAATTATGTAACATAATTCTAATAATTTACTGTACAAGTTGAGTGGTTTGGGGGGTAAATAGTGTTCTCAGTTGCCGGTTTTTCCTAGTGTGTTTCCATAAAACCTACAATTATACTTTTCACTTCTTCATTTCAAAAGTGAGTTTTAAAAATGTATGCGTTCCATTACTCACCGGGTGATGGCAAAGCACTTCCTCATATGGTGTTTTGATGTATAGCCTTAAGCAGGACTCAGCGAAAAGATAGCAAGCGCTGAAATTTATTATTGTCAATCGTCTGCGTGACCTTTTCCTTTAACTGCATCTCGGCTGTCAGTAATAATCCAAGGCTGCACTTTCCGTGATAGAATGAGGGATTTTGCATATTGAGTTTCCCAGGTCTCCTTGAAAATGTTCAGAAATCACACTCATCTATTTGTATTGTCAGGGCAAGGTCCGTCGTGAAAGCCCCATTCATCTTTACTTAAGAGATGAAGCGTGGAGAAACCCTTAGTTTTTTTTTTTTGCTTCGGCTGGAGCACTAACTCCTGCACTTTTCTCAAATCTATCAACAAGCCGGCTTTCGTACGCCGGGCTGCAAAATCTTTTTCGTGGCTGAACACCTGCTTCCTGTTCTCTAATGGCGCTTTTATCTCTACGCCGTCTATGTTGGCAGCCTTATACGCAGTGGAAAATAGTAAATCACCCACCGCATTGAGATTCAATAGTGATCTATGAAAAGACAAACAAACCCCGAAAGAACATTACAGCTTGAAGGTTCCGAGATAATATCCGTGATTTCAGTTGCTACAAAATGAACGCTGCCATATTTCCTTATTTCAGCAGGAGCGAGCAAGAGGATGGCTGTTCGTTATAGGAGAATGTGGTGGAGTGGTTAGAGCTCGTTATAGGAGAGTGTGGCCAGTGGTTAGAGCTACAGTCTCAGCACCCTGAGATTGTGGGTTCAAAACCTGCGCTGCTCCCTTGGACGTGTATATTCAAAGGGAAAAAATAATAATCATTCCTTACACAATTTTGTTACTGGCTCCCAAACATCCTTAAATTTCTTATAATGCCCCTGCTGTATGGCTATCACACGCTCCATTTTAAAAATATGGCATAAAGAGTTCAACCAGCAATTATAATTCAACCAGTCCCAGTGTTTTCAGTTCTCCATAATATGTTGTATGGCAACCCCTGCCATAATAAATAGAAGTTTATTATTATTAGAAGATATTTGACTTTTAGCCCTCATTGACATACCAAATAACATAGTAAGAACTTAAGAACATAAGAGATGCCGCTGCTGTGTCAGACCAGTGGTCCATCATGCCCAGCAGTCCGCTCACACGATGGCCCTTATGGTCAAAGACCAGCGCCCTAACTGAGACTAGCCCTACCAGCGTACGTCCTTGTTCAGTAGGAACTTGTCTAACTTTGTCTTGAATCCCTGGAGGGTGTTTTCCCCTATAACAGACTCCGGACGAGCCTTCCAGTTTTCCACCACTCTCTGGGTGAAGAAGAACTTCCTTATGTTTGTACGGAATCTATCCCCTTTCAACTTTAGAAAGTGCCCTCTCGTTCTCCCTTCCTTGGAAAGAGTGAACAACCTGTCCTTATCCACTAAGTCTATCCCCTTCAGTACCTTGAATGTTTCGATCATGTCCCCTCTCAATCTCCTCTGTTCGAGAATGATTAAGAAGGGGATCACAAACAGATCGGAGAAGGTTATCATGCCGCTGTACCAGGCCATGGTATGCCCTCACCTGGAATACTGCGTCCAGCACTGGTCACCATACATGAAGAAGGACACGGTTCTACTCGAAAGGGTCCAGAGAAGAGCAACTAAAATGGTTAAGGGGCTGGAGGAGTTGCCGTACAGCGAGAGATTAGAGAAACTGGGCCTCTTCTTCCTTGAAAATGGGAGACTGAGAGGGGACATGATCGAAACATTCAAGATAATGAAGGAAATAGACTTAATAGATAAAGACAGGTTGTTCACCCTCTCCAAGGTAGAGAGAACAAGAGGGCACTCTCTAAAGTTAAAAGGGGATAGATTCCGTACAAACGTAAGGAAGTTCTTCTTCACCCAGAGAGTGGTAGAAAAATGGAATGGTTTTCTGGAGGCTGTTATAGGGGAAAACACCCTTCAGGGATTCAAGACAAAGTTAGACAAGTTCCTGCTGAACCAGAACGTACATAGGTAAGGCTAGTCTCAGTTAAGGTAACTGGTCTTTGACCTAAGGGCCACCATGGGAGCAGACTGCTGGGCACAATGGACCACTGGTCTGACCCAGCAGCGGCAACATCTTATGTTCCTAGGACTTCATAGGGACCCCTGAAGAAGACATTCTGTCGAAACACGGACCGTGTTGGGTCCAGGCTCCAAAGCTTTTCAGCGGACTGCGTCCTAGAGGTTTTTTATGTGGTTTGCAAAGTTTTAATATTATTTTAATATTAATAAAGTCCATCACAGGAACATCGTTTCTCCACATTGCTTTTTGTTTCTTCTTGGATTTGTCTGCGGACATCATTGGGTCAATTCTCTTGTTTTCGTTTGGACGTTGTATAACTACAAAAAGGCAGTATACAAGTCTCACACCCTTTCCCTATACCTGTCTCTGAGTCTCCTGTGACTTCTCTATCACATATTAATGCTTTTTTTTTTTTTTTTAATGTAAGCTCCTTTTACTAAACGCAGATCTTCTTACCATGGGTTAGCAAAGTAAATGTTCGGAGACTTTACCTCACTGGCCTGCAGTAAGAAGATCTTCTGTGGTTTAGTAAAACCCAGTCATATATTTTCAGGATATAGACGTATTTGCATTGCTGCTTTCCCTGATATTTCTTAAGGAGGTGGATCACACTATAGAGAATATTTAAATGAAGTAAAGACAAATATTTTTAGTTGCTGATCCACGGTTTGAGCTGATATCATACGAGTAGGTTGAACACTGCTACCCCCTATAAAACCGTTACTCGGCTTTTAACATTGGCTGTGGCAGTAACAGCTCCACCGCTCATAGAAATTCTGTCAGGGTCGGAGCTGTTACCACCGCGACCAGCGCTAAAAATGCTAGCGCAGTTTTGTAAAAGTTGGCTTAGTCTAGGGTTTCGGTTCTTTTATGGATAAATCAGGACAAAAACTCTACATATCTGGAAAACAGATGTGCCGAGCACAATTTTTCATCTTGCTTACTTTCCCTTGTCATTGATGATTTTTTATTTTTTGTTTTCTTTTTGTTTTGCTTTGGGGCAATATCAATAATGCATACTGACCCTCTGATCTTCTTATTTCCACACCCCCTTTTTGGTATTGCATGTAAATTTACATGCATCTACACTTCTTCCTCTGTATTTGCGGTTTCAGCATTCGCGGTTTTGATTATCCACGTTTTTTAGCTTGCTGGCTCCTCCCCCCAAATTACGTCAGCTTGCATAGAGAAATCGCTGATTCCAAGCACTTTCTTCACTGTGTTTTGCCTCTCCTTCAGGAACAGTCCAGGTCTCCCACCATGTTATCCGCGGTTTCACCATATTCATGATGGTTGATGCCCCTGTACAGGTCATTGGTGAGGCCCCACTTGGAGTATTGTGTTCAGTTTTGGAGACCGTATCTGGCGAAAGACGTAAGAAGACTTGAGGCGGTCCAGAGGAGGGCGACGAAAATGATAGGAGGCTTGCGCCAGAAGACGTATGAGGAGAGACTGGAAGCCCTGAATATGTATACCCTAGAGGAAAGGAGAGACAGGGGAGATATGATTCAGACGTTCAAATACTTAAAGGGTATTAACGTAGAACAAAATCTTTTCCAGAGAAAGGAAAATGGTAAAACCAGAGGACATAATTTGAGGTTGAGGGGTGGTAGATTCAGGGGCAATGTTAGGAAATTCTACTTTACGGAGAGGGTGGTGGATGCCTGGAATGCGCTCCCGAGAGAGGTGGTGGAGAGTAAAACTGTGACTGAGTTCAAAGAAGCGTGGGATGAACACAGAAGATTTAGAATCAGAAAATAATATTAAAGATTGAACTAGGCCAGTTACTGGGCAGACTTGTACGGTCTGTGTCTGTGTATGGCCGTTTGGAGGAGGATGGGCAGGGGAGGGCTTCAATGGCTGGGAGGGTGTAGATGGGCTGGAGTAAGTCTTAACAGAGATTTCGGCAGTTGGAACCCAAGCATAGTACCGGGTAAAGCTTTGGATTCTCGCCCAGAAATAGCTAAGAAGAAAAAAAAAAAAAAATTTAAATTGAATCAGGTTGGGCAGACTGGATGGACCATTCGGGTCTTTATCTGCCATCATCTACTATGTTTTCAATAGAAAACAGCGAATAACATTTGAAAAAGTTATTCGCGGTTTTTCTGTATTTGCAGTTCAAGTTTCAAGTTTATTATTTATTTGTTTAATCGCCTTTTCAATATTCAAGGCGATTTACACATTAATAAAGTTACAAAATAAAATAATTAAAAACTCACAAGACTAGACGATAACTGAACAAACTGGAAACAAAAGGAAGGTAGGGGAAGAAGTTACAATGTAATTGAGCAAAGTGGGGAACCAAATAAGGAAAACACAAAAAGGATGGGATAAAAATAGTTGAATATGTGAAGAAAAGAGAAATAGAAACAATGTAGTTGGATGATGTTAAAAAGAAAACTATAAATCAGATAACAAATGCATCGTTAAATAAAAAAGTTTTCAGTTTGTTTTTAAATTTGTCTAGATTAAGTTCTTCACGTAAATAGATGGGAAGAGAATTCCAAGTTTGGGGAGCCGTTACTGAGAAAATATACTGACGGCGCGTATTTATTATTTTTAATGATGGAATCATTAATAAGTGCTGTTGGTCTGATCTTAGGGTTCTATTGGAGGAATAAGGAATTAATAGTTTATGAATGAAGGCCGGAGTTTTAAACAGAAGAGATTTAAATGTGAGCAGACAAAGTTTGTAAGTTATTCTGTGAGCTACTGGAAGCCAGTGAGCTTCCTTAAGAAGAGGAGTTATATGGTCGAATTTTTTAGCTTTTGTGATAAGTCTGATGGCTGTATTCTGAATAATCTGAAGACGTCTGATTTCTTTTTGTGCTATACCAGTTCTGTTAATCCCCCTATCACAGCGAATATGGAGGGAGAAGTGTATATGATAAGGGATAATATGGGTCGTGCTTATTTTGTGATAAGGAGCCAAGTCCCACAAACATATCGGTGTCTCTGAATCATGGTTTTTAATAAATGATTGTTTCTATTCTTATTACTTTATCCTTTGAGTCTTATTACTTTATCCTTTGAGTCTTATTACTTTATCCTTTGAGTCTTATTACTTTATCCTTTGAGTCTTATTACTTTATCCTTTGAGTCTTATTACTTTATCTTTTTGCAAGTCCAATATACCTGTAAGGTCTCTCTGCTAGAGAGTTGCTCAGGGACAGAAATCCCACCCATCCCCGCATGACCCCGCCAGGATCCTCTCCGTCCCCACCCGTCCCCGTCAGGATCCTCTCCGTCCCCACCCGTCCCCGCAAGGAATTACCTCCATCCCCGCCCATCTCCATAAAAAGCTGCAATTACTTCTGACAGGATCATCAATTCCACAGTTTCTTTCCTGTTTGCGCTGCTGTTTTCCTTGTGGAATCTCTTTGGTGGAACCCTTTTTTTGTTTTCTGTTCAGGTAATTAACTTATAAACCCCCTCTTTTACTAAGGCTGACGTGTCCATTATATTATATGGACGAACCCAGCTTCCAAAGCCTTCCATCCCCGTGGGAGTCCCATGGGCCAGAGGGGGGTCCCCATGGGAGTCCTGTGAGCCAGAGGGGGGTCCCCGTGGGAGTCCCAAGGGTTAGGGGGGATTCCCGTGGGAACCCCACGGGACCTGCGGGATTCCCGCGATCCCCGTTCCCATGCAGACCTCTACTCTCTGCTCACTGAATCAACATCTTCTAGTTGTCCCTTCAGGGTAAGTCACTTAGAGCCAGATTCTCAAAACTTTAACGCGATCGATAAACTAGTTGCACACGAGTTGGCCTGCATGCATTTTAGCGGCAGATAACCAAAACAGCTTATCACAGTCTTTAGTGAGCTTCCTAGCAGTCTCTGACACCGCCATGCAAATGGGTCTCTTGGATATTGAAACAAGCACTCCAGTGGATTCTTAAAAATCACCGAGTCATTCTACGAGAGCGGCGTTGGCTTTTGGTGACAAAAATCAGCGACTGGTCCGGGGATGCCAGTACAGTGACAGCACTGTTAAAAGAGCATCTTGTGGTATGCGTTTTGACTGTGGCTACTCCCTCCAGCCAGCTGGCCCGCTATCACCAGCGATGGGCACGTGCAAATTTAGCTACTCTCTGCCACCTCATTTGCATGAGCGTTTTTTGGAGAATGACTGGCTTTTTTAAAATCGCTACTATAACTGCTGAGAGAGCAGACCGTCAGTTTTTAACGCGACTTTTAGAGAATCTAGGCCTTAATCCTCTAGTGCCCACCGCTTTAAATTTCAGCTGTGAATGCCAAAGCCACAAAAAGGCGGTATGCAAGTCACCATTCCCTTCCCCTATAGAACTATCTGTCTCAATACCCTTAGATCAGGGGTGTCCAATCTGCGGCCCGAGGGCCGCATGCGACCCCGTGAAGTATTTTGTGCGGCCCCGGTCGAGGGCGATGCAGTGTTTTCCTCTGCTGCCCCCGGGTGTTTACCGTCTTGCCAGCTCCCTCCTCTGTCTTGCCGCAGCGTTTGCGCGTTTGGGCAGCCCCAGAAACATTTTTTTCGGCCAATGCGGCCCAGGGAAATCAAAAGGTTGGACACCCCTGCCTTAGATAGAAGTACTTTCATCATAGCAGGGCCATCCACGTGGAAAGCACTTCCTTTAGAGCTTCAACAGGAATCCTCATCTATCCATTTTAAATGCGCGATAAAAAGCTTTTAGATTTCTTTTCCCTAAAAAGCCTATGCGATGATTTGGGTGCAGAAGTGATAACGGCCTGATCTCCTTGCCATAGATCTTTTAGTCTTTCCTGATTATTATTATTATTAGTGTTTAATTTAAATGCTGTCTTTTATTCCCTATCCTGACCCATTGGGAAACTGGACTAAAGCTTGCTTTGGCCTAAAACACTAGTTTTCTTTTCTTTCCTAGCTCTTATCCCTTTTTATGAATTTTATAAACCATAGAGATGGAAACCCAGTCACTGATATATCATAAATAAATGAACATGAATCTTCTTCCTGAAATTATCATACCCCGCTAATACAGGAACCTTTTGTAAGGCCTAGGCATGTGGAGTGCTTATTTTCATGTGGATTCACAATGTTGACGTTGACCGGTTGGCTGGGTTCATAGTCTAAAGCGCGCGAGGAGAAAGGCGCGCGGACAACTGAGCACAGGACTTCATCGCGCCGAAGAAAAAACGTATTTTAAAGGGCTCCGACGGGAGGTGTTGGTGGGGAAACCCCCCCCCACACACACACACACTTTACTTAATAGAGATCGCGCTGGCGTTGTGGGGGGTTTGGGGGGTTGTAACCCTCCTCATTATACTGGAAACTTAACTTTTTCCCTGTTTTTTTAGGGAAAAAGTTAAGTTTTCAGTATAATGGGGGGGGGGTTTACACCCCCCCATACCCCCCCAACATGGCAGCGTGAGGCACCGCGATCCCTACCACACCCCCTGTCAGAGCCCTTTAAAATACGGGTTTTCTTCGGCACGATTAAGCCATGCGCTCAGTTGTCAGCGCGCCTTTGTCCTTGCGCGCTTTTGAACCTCATGCATATTCATTGGGGAAATCCTGAAAACCCGACTGGATTGCGGCCCTCAAGGATGGACTTTGACACCCCTGTTCTAAGGGGTCCTTTAACTAAGGTGTGATAATTGATTTAGTGCAGGGATCTCAAAGTCCCTCCTTGAGGGCCGCAATCCAGTCGGGTTTTCAGGATATCCCCAATGAATATGCATGAGATCTATTAGCATACCATGAAAGCAGTGCATGCAAATAGATCTCATGCATATTCATGGGAGAAATCCTGAAAACCCGACTGGATTGCCCTCGAGGCCGGACTTTGACACCTGTGCGCTTACTGGGTCAGACCAATGGTCCATGTAGCCCAGTATCCCAATTTCACGGAGGCCAATCCAAGTCACAAGTACCTGGCAAAAACCCAGACTATAGCAGCATTCCATGCTACTGATCCAGGGCAAGCAGTGGCTTCCCCCATGTCTGTCTCAACAGCAGACTATGGACTTTTTCCTCCTCTTTAACATGCGCTAAAAACAGGGGTCTCAAAGTCCCTCCTTGAGAGCCGCAATTCAGTCGAGGTTTCAAGATTTCCCCATTGAATATGCATGAGATCTATGTGCATGCACTGCTTTCAACGCATATTCATGGGGGAAATCCTGAAAACCTGACTGGATTGCAGCCCTCAAGGAGGGACTTTGAGATCCCTGTTCTATATCCAGCAAAGAAGTGAATGCATTAGATCAGTGGTTCTCAACCCTGTCCTGGAGGAACACCAGGCCAATTGGGTTTTCAGGCTAGCCCTAATGAATATGCATGAAGCAAATTTGCATGCCTATCACTTCCATCATATGCAAATCTCTCTCATGCATATTCATTAGGGCTAGCCTGAAAACCCGATTGGCCTGGTGTTCCTCCAGGACAGGGTTGGGAATCACTGCATTAGATCAAAGAGAAGGCCTACATTGTCTTGTACTTGTGTCAAACCTTAGACTGAAACACTCTGAGGAATTTCATTGTCCCTATTACTAAGGCATAGAATATTGACAAAGAAGTCTTAATCCAATTTAGAAACCTTTCCACTAATCCATGTCTTTATCGCTGAAAATAAATCAAGTAATTCCAGGCCTACTATCTATTTGATACCCAGTCAGATCACTAGACCCGATGCTTTGAATATATATCCTCATGCATAAAGCATGAGCTATTCTCTCTTTTAAAAAACCAGCTTTATTTTGTGCTGGACATTTCAGCATAAAGCAATTGAATCTCCACACAAGACAACTAGAAATATTCATGTCAAAGCCGTGCACCTGTAATAAGAGTATACAATGAAAGGATCAGAGCTCTGGAAATTGAGTTTTATATTTTCCTGTAATTCTTTCACCCCCTCCCCTCCCACTCAAAAAAAAAATTGTAATTCTCAGCCTTCAGTGTCCACAGTGAAGTCTGAAAATAAGAGATAATAAAGATAATATTCTGGAGACAAAAGAGTGCAAAGTATAACCAAGGCATTCAAGCCTTTACTTTCTCTTTTAGCATCTGCTCAATATATTCACTTTCCCCAAATTAATAATAATAATAAATCTGTTCATAGTTTTATTAAACAAGGAACACTGCAACTCGTACTTTGTTACCCCTCCCAAAACTGGTTAAAAAAAAAGACTTAGAGAGTGTCATCTTACTCTTCCATCCTAACAGCAAATTTAGAATTCAATTTGACCCAGCCTTTGATGCAAGGTGTCAAATATTCATATGCCTTCTGCATCCCACCTCGGGGATTGCTTTACAAAGTTGACTTTTTTTGCATACTGCCATTGGCCACCCTAAATATAAATTTCATTTTTGACCATTTATTCCAGATTAGATTTGTTAACAAAATATTTTCTATCTGGACTGGATCTAAACAAATTTTGCAGGATCTCTATCAATGGCTGAACATGCATGATGTAAATTTATAATTTTCTCTCACTGGTCAAAGGATTGCATTTCTTTTTTGGACTTAACTAAGAAACATAGAAGATGACGGCAGAAAAGGGCTACAGCCCATCAAGTCTGCCCACTCTGCTTACCCACCCCCTGTCTATGCCCTAATGACCCAATTTCCTTATCTTGACCTTCGTAGGGATCCCACATGGGTATCCCATTTATTCTTAAAGTCTGGCACGCTGTCTGCCTCGATCACCTGCACTGGAAGCTTGTTCCAATGATCAACCACTCTCTCTGTGAAGAAATACTTTCTGGTGTCGCCATGAAATTTTCCGCCCCTGAGTTTGAGCGGGTGCCCTCTTGTGGCCGAGGGTCCCTTGAGAAAGAAAATATCATCTTCCACTTCGACACGTCCCGTGAGGTACTTAAATGTTTCGATCATGTCTCCCCTCTCCCTACGTTCCTCGAGAGTGTAGAGCTGCAATTTGTTCAGTCTCTCTTCGTACGAAAGACCCTTGAGCCCTGAGATCATCCTGGTGGCCGTCCGCTGAACCGATTCAATTCTGCGCACATCTTTACTGTAATGTGGCCTCCAGAATTGCACACAGTACTCCAGATGAGGTCTCACCATGGCCCTGTACAACGGCATTATGACTTCAGGCTTTCGGCTGACGAAACTTCTATTGATACAACCCAATATTTGCCTTGCCTTAGATCACAGGTGTCAAAGTCGGTCCTCGAGGGCCAGAATCCAGTCGGGTTTTCAGGATTTCCCCAATGAATCTGCATGAGATCTATTTGCATGCACTGCTTTCAATGCATATTCATTGGGGAAATCCAGAAAACCCGACTGGATTCCGGCCCTCGAGGAGGGACTTTGACACCCTGAAGCCTTCTCCACGTGATTGGCAGTTTTCATGTCTGCACTGATGATTACTCCTAAATCTCGTTCTGCTGAAGTCCTAGATTTTACAAAAAGACGGGTGTTTCCATTTTACCATGTCACTAAAAAATAATAGGAACATACTAGGAATTTGAACCCACTGCCTTGGGAAGATGGAAGAAGTGCCTTTAACTACAGAGCCACAGGAGATTTATTCTAAACAAGTGTTCCTGCATTGTGAGATGATACCTTAGGACAGGGTTAGGCAATTCCGGTCCTCGGGAGGCGGAGCCAGGTCAGGTTTTCAGGCTCTCCACAATGAATATGTATGAGATGGATTTGCATGCACTGCCTCCTTGAGATGCAAATCTATCTCATGCATATTTATTGTGGATATCCTGAAATCCTGGCCTGGCTCCGTATTACAAAAAGACTTTGCTTTTGAAGTGCACCATCTATATATGTCACCTGAGCATGTCACCACTTAACCAGCTATTTGTTATTTTTAATATCCACCAATCACGAGCAAATCTGTTATTGATCTATATGGTAGTCCTGTGTATGTAAGACATGTTTATAATGTTTTATAATTAATTATTTTACATTTATATAATATTGATTAATGTCTTAATATTTTATTTACTTATTTATGATTATTTATATTTAACTTTATTTTAATTTGATTTTTTAATGTTATATTTATTTGAAACATTTATATCTTGAATATCCAAAAATCTAGACAAACAACCTAATACACTAAGGGGCTCAAAATCCCCCCCCTCCAAAAAAACATCTAAAAAGTGGCCTAAATGGGTACTTGGACGATCAAAAAGCCTGATCATCCAAGTACTCATAATCGAGGCTGGTTTTAGACGTATCTAAAACCAGCTTAGGCCTCTAAATGCATAGAGTGAAAAGAGGCGTTTTTAGAGGAGGGGAAAGGGCGGGATGTGGGCCGACCTACACCTAGGAGTACAGCAGGCATAACCAAAAGTTTAGGCAGGTTGCCTAGTCGACACTTATATGTTTTGACTTAGACTGAGTCAAAACAGGTATAAGTGCCGAAAAATGGACTGCTGAGCTGATCGCTGCAGCTCAGCGGCCCCATAAACCTGCCTACCGCCTACTGAAACTATCGCTGCAGGAGAGATGGCTCATCTGGGCCGATTCCGGTTGGCCCAGGCACCTCAGGCCCTACCTGTGGGCGGGGTTTGAGCCGCCTGGGCCAATCCGGGCTAGTCCGGGCCAATCCTGGGGGTGGATTCTGTAACCGGTGTTGTTTTTGACAGACACCGGTTACAGAATCCAGTTTTTAGGCGAAGGACTGGCTCCTCCTTCGCCTAAAAGCTCTTGTTTTGGGCGTTTGGGAGTTAGGCTTTTTTTTAGGTTGATTATATGTTGTTAGTGTAGATGTAGTGGTCGTCTGGGCGTTTAAACAGCTGAACGTAGAGGCAGGCCATTATTAAAAAAAACCTCCTTTTGACGTCTCCATCACTTGAAAACTGCTGTCCGTGGAAAGATTTCTTCAAAACTCGGAACAGGAAATAATCCAAGGGAGCCAGGTCAGGACTGCAGGGTAGATGGTTTAGCTGCTGAAACTCACATTCTCAGATAGCTGCCTGTGATTGTCATGACATGTGCACTGGCACGTAGTTGTGAAGAAGCAGCATGTCTTCTGTGGGTTTCCCTCATCTTTTCTCCTAGATTGATGCCCGCAAAGCAATTATTGTGTTGGCGTAACTCACCCCAGTTACAGTTGTCTTGTATGGCATGAACTCCAGAAGCAAAAGTCCTTCACCATCCCAGAAGACAGTGAGGAAGAAGAAGCTGATTCTCCCTCATTCTTCCTCAACAGTTGCCATGACTTTTCCTGCAGATATTTCTATCTTGTACTTTTTGGGGGTGAGAGATGACTTGTTCTTCCACTGCATTGACTCCATTTTGGACTCAGGATCTCTGTGATAGACCCAAATTCCATCTCCAGTTACCAAACAATGAAAAAAATTCACTTGGTCTTCATGAAGCATCTCCAAGTTCTCCTGACAGCACTGGAGCCTCGTGGCCTTCTAACATGATCTCAGCATTCTTGGAACCCATCTTGCACTAACCTTGGATATGCCCAACTTTTCTGAACTATTTTCCAAATTGTACCTACTGAGATGCCCATTTCTTCTGCTATCCGAGAAACCTAAATTTGTCTGACAAATTTAAATCCCAAACTTTCTTGCACATTTTTGTGGAAGTTGCTTCCACAGGCCGTCCAGTGTGAGGATCATCTTCAATGGATTCTCTACTTAAACTGCTTGTTCCAAATTTTTACTTTGTAGGATGATGGGGCAGACTCAACATAAACTACAGTCATGTGTTCATAGATCTCCTTTGGCTTTTTCCCTTCATTTGTGAGAAATTTTAATTCTGAACAGTGCTCCAAATCTAGCAACTTCTTACTTGATTCACATGAAGACTCTCCTGACATCCTGCCTCTTGGAATGTTAGACTCGCACTGAGCTGCAACTGTGCATGAGTAACCTTGAAACCTCACAACATGCACAGACTTGTTTCAACATGCTTGCCACTTTCTTTCCTACTCAGTTAGAGATAGATTATTGAATGCACCTCATATCACATCACAAGATAAAACTTTCTAAAATCAATTTGCCTTTATACTTCAATCAGCAAACTAATCAAACAGCAATAGTGATTTCCTCACATCACAAATTAAAAAAAAGTCTCCTGAAAGTAATGAGCCTTCAAACACTTACGAAAAGATAGAAGAGATCTGACAAACATAGTCTGGAAGGGCATTCCACAAGTGAGGACCCACCACACTATAAACGCGAGTTGACTTAGCAATAGATCTTAACAAAGGCACTTCCAACAGTTGCTTAATCTTGGAACACAGCCTGAGGTCTTTGTTGATAATGAATCGTACATTTTCATCTTGGACTAATCTACTTCTTGGCTTGTCATGCTCTTCCTCTGGCCATGCTCCCTTTTGAGATCCCACATTCTAGAATTTAGATGCACCACTTTATAAAATACGCTTAGAAAGCTGTGCGTGCAAATTCTAATTACAGTAGCGCCAATTACTGCCTATAATTGCTTATTGACAATTATTGGGGCTGCTTGACTTGTTAAACTTGTTAAAGATGCATGTGCAAATCAGCAATGAGCGTAGATTTGCGCATGCAACTTTGGTCACAATATACAGAATACTCCTCCTCCCCCCCACCCCCAATGTGTTCCATATTGGGCTAAATGTGTTCTCTGCTACATTTCTTCTAATATACCAAGAACATATTGCATTCATAAGGTGCATTACTCAGAATTAGAACAGGTATTGATTTCCCCTAATAAGGCACCAAGTGAAGTTCCACAAGGCAAAATTAATATTCTGCAAATACAATTATTAACCTCCACTGACTATAATTAGGCTGTAGAATCCAATAAGATGCATATCATTCTGGTATCCCTAGAGTGTATAGATTATGCTCATCTGTTGTTGTTGTTTTTTTCTTTTTTTCAGTCTCTAGAAAGCTAAAGTCTGCACAAATTCAGGTTTGGGCAGTTAGCAGTAGAGTCAAAGGTCTTTTCTGGAGATAAAACAGAGAAACAAAATAGATTTGGTGCGACACTAGAAATTTGGGCTGTGCGAGAGGCAGATCTATCACATGCTTTACATTACTGTTTTTGTTCCACCTATGGGCATTTCTCAAGGACTTTAATACTGAGTTTTTTTTACCGCCTCCAGGTCAGACGCATCTCCATGGAAGCAATGTCGCACTTTTATTTCTCTCAGTGGTCCAGATTAACATGACTGATTGAAACAGTTTCTTTCCACTGAATCATTTACAACTAACAATTATTTTCGAAGCGCTGCACACATTATATACATACTCCAGGATTCATAGACGGACTTCTTATCCCACACTGCCCAACCAGAACACTAAGATCCAGTAACCAGAACCTTCTGCTCATCCCATCCCCACAGCATTTGTTCTATGACACCACAAGGAAAAAAAAATTTTAGTTACCGCACCAACAATATGGAATTCCCTTCTTCAGTGGCGTACCAAGGGGGGGGGGGAGGCGGGAGGGCGGTCTGCCCCGGGTGCACGGCTTGGAGGGAGTGCACAGCCGGCCAGGTCCGGGTCCTCCTGCCCTTCCTTTCCTCCAGCTACGCCGCTACAATCCTACCTCCCTCCGCTGACAAGAAGTCTTTCCGACGTCAATTTTGACGTCGGAGAAGACGTTCCAGGCTAGCCAGGCAGTGATTGGCTGGCCCGGAACGTCCTCTACGATGTCAGAATTGATGTCAGAAAAACTTCTTGTCAGCGAGGGAGGTAAGATTGCAGGCGCGGCCTGGAGGAAAGGAAGGGGAGAGGCGCTTTTTTTTTTTCCGCGGCAGGGAGGGCAGGATGTAGGCAGGCAAGCTGGATGGCTTTAGCGCGGCAGGGAGGGAGGGAGATAGGTAGACAGGCAGGCTGGCTTTGGGGGTGGCCAAAATCTGGAAGGTAGTGGGGGCAAATAAGAAGGAGGCACTGGGGGCACTAAGGACATGGGAAGGAGGCACTGGGGGCACCATGGACACGGTATGGAGGCACTGGGGGCACCATGGACATGGAACGGAGGCACTGGGGGCACTATGGACACAAGACGGAGGAACTGGCGGCACTATGGAGACAGGCACTAAGGACATGAGAAGGAGGCACTGGGGGCACTAAGGACACGGGAAGGAGGCACTGGGGGCACTATGGACATGGGAAGGAGGCACTGGGGGCACCATGGACACGGGACAGAGGCACTGGGGGCACTATGGACACAAGACGGAGGCACTGGGGACACTATGGACACAGGCACTAAGGACATGAGAAGGAGGCACTGGGGGCACTAAGGACACGGGAAGGAGGCACTGAGGGCTCTATGGACATGGGAAGGAGGCACTGGGGGCACTATGGACACGGGAAGGAGGCAATGGGGGAACTATGGACATGGGACGGAGGCACTGGGGGCACTATGGACCCAGGACAGAGGCATTGGGGGCACTAAGGACATGGGAAGGAAGGAGGGAGGGAATAGAAAGGGACAATTGTTGGGCTTGAGTGCAGAAATAAAGAAATGAAAGACAGGATACACAGTCAATTAATAGATGTCCCCTTTTGATGAAAAAAATAAATGGTCACGTTACCTCTGACTTACTTTCTCTGCAGCAGAGTCGGCAGCCATGCTGAGGTGCAGGAAGGTCCCGCGCTGACTCGTCTGCCTGCTCTGCTCCGGAAGAAGTAAGTTAAGTCGGAGGGGGTGGACCCGGCAGACGTAGTCATTGCGGTACTTTGTCACAACTCCCTGCGTCTGCCGGGTCCACCCCCTCCGACGTAACTTACTTTTTCTGGAGCAGAGTCAGCAGACGAGTCATCGCGGGACCTTCCAGCATGCGACTGCTGAGTCTGCTCCAGAGCAAGTACATCGGAGTGGGGTGGACTGGCAGCCGGCAGCTACAATCATCGTGGGACCTTGCTGCAAGAAGGGAGAGAAAGGAGCAGGATTGCTGGAATGGAAGAGTGGTGGAGGGAAAGAAAGGGGGCAGGTGGTATGGAAGGGTGGTGCTGATAGAATTGATGTTCAGAGAAAGGGGAGAGACATAAGGGAGAAGGATATTGGAGGGAGACAAAGGGGGCAGATGCTGATTGAAGAGGGGTGGATGGCGAGAGAAAGGGAAGACATTGGATTGTAGTGGGGAGCCTATGTTGGATGGAAGTGCAGATGGGAGAGATAAGGAAGCAAATGCAGGAAGGAAATGGGAGGAGAGAAAGAGGGGAGCAGATGCTGGATGGAAGTGGACAGAGAGAGGAGAAGGTACTAGATGGAAGGGTTGGAGAAAGAGGGTACATGATGGAAGGAGGGGATAAATAAAAGGAGGGCATATGATGGGGAGAAAAGGATTGAGTTAGGGAAACACTGGAGGGGTGAGGGAAAGAGGTGGCAAGCTTTAGGTAGACAGTAAAAAAGGACATTGATGAGAGGGTAGAAAGAACATAATCTAGACAGATGCAGAAAATAAATTGAAAAGGAAAATGAGGGAAAAAAGGGAAAGGGATTGCAGAGGAGAGGTGTGGGAGAGGGAAGGAGAGGAGAGAGATGCCAGACCAATGGGGTGAAAGGAGAGATGGAAGGGGGAGGCATACAGTTTCTGGAAGGGGCATAGAAGGAGAGAAGATGCCATATAGGGGAAGAGAGACGGCAGACAGTGGATGGAAGGCAGAGAGTTACAAGAAGATGAGGAAAGCAGAAACCACAGAAGACAAACGTAGAAAAAAAATTTCTATTTATTTATTGCTTTAGGTGACATGTGTCACTGTTTCTGTGGTGCACTGTATGCAGAGTCCAGCTTCTTACTGGTGCAATTTAACCTTTGTCTATGTATTTCTTTTTTATCCCCCCTTTTACAAAACTGTGAAGCATTTTTTAGCGCCAGTCGTGGTGGTAGCAGCTCTGATGCTCAGAATTCTATGAGCGTCAGAGCTGTTACCACCGTGGCTAAAATCCACATTACAGTTTGTAAAAGGGGGAGGGGTTAGTTTGTGATGACATATTCCATACTAGGCGAAGGTGTTTTCTGTGTTCTGTGTGTTCGAAAGACATGGTTTTTTGTTAGGATTGACTGCAGGATTGATCTGTACTAGTCTAGCTTGTTTAGTTTTACAATGGGTGTATTGATGTTTTACTGCTCACTGCATATGTAAGATGCTGCATTTTCCTAGGTACTCATGTGTGACGTTTGCCTTGTTACTAAAAATCATGTTTTTCATACAGATGGGGGAGGGGGGGGTGTCAAAAAATGATGGGCCCCAGGTGTCACATATGCTAGGTACGCCACTGCCCTTCTTCTCACCTTCGAGAAGAGATCTCATTGGATAAATTTAAGAATAACTTAAAGACCTTCCTTTTTAAAGATGCACATGACAAGTAGACGCTAGATCCCAGATAGAAGGACGAGCATATCCCCTTCCTAGTGTGTTGACCTTTTACATTTTTTCTTTCCTATTATAAATTGTACTTCCCCCAATCCAATTTGTATCTTGTAAGTCAGTAAAGTCTTGTTATTTGATGTCTTCCCCAGGATTTTAATAGTCTTAACATTGTACATCGCTTTAAAAATTTATTTAAAGCGGTACAGTGTTCCCCCGGTGGTTCGCGGTCCCGGTCATTCGCGGTATTTTCTAACCGCAAACTGCCAACAAGAAGAGGGCAGCGGGAGAGGCAGGAGAGAGCAGCCAGAGCGCCGGCAAGTGCAGGAAATCACTCGGGGTACGCTCCGACCGCTTCTTCCTGCACTAAGTCGGGCTTTTGACACGCAGTTCCTGATTGGATAAGGCCCGGCTGCTCTCTCCTGGCTCTCCTGCTACCCTCTCCAGTCTCCCCCATGAAAAACCGTATTCGCGGTTTTTCAAGATTCACGGGGGTTCCTGGAACAGAACCCCTGCGAATATCAGGGGAGTACTGTATATCAAATTTTAAATAAAACATAAAACTGGGATAGACTGAATTTTAACTTCTGGTGGGAAACCCTGTGCCAAGTTTATAGATACGAGCAAATGAATTCAGAACATCTGGGACATTACAAAAAAATTTAATCAGACTTGGAGGCCATTGGCGACATTTGTAATAACTGATCACTAGTATAAGCCTTTAATTTCTAAAAGGAGGTTCACACACATCCAGGAGGGGGGGAGGGAGGGGTAAAATATATATTGTTTTATTCCTTGATGGATGTAGGGGAAGGGAAGGGGGGGATATATAATTTGCATTGTTATTGATCGATTGTAAGTGCTGTCTATGATAATAACTATATGTAAAATTTAATGCACTTTGTTCTTGTTTTGAAAATTAATAAAGATTTAAATAAAAACTTAAAACATATTTTCTTTGTCCTTGTTGGGTTCAGAATCTAAGTTTTTGTACCTGGGGTAATGAAGGGTTAAGTGACTTGCCCAAGGTCACAAGGAGTTGCAGTGGGAACAGAACCCGGTTCCCCAGGATCTCAACTCACTACAACAACCATTAAGCTACTCTTCCACTTTGTCCAGTGGTTTAATAAGGGGGAGGGGGGGAGTCACCCTGGGCACCATCTTGGTGGGAGTGCTGGAATCCAACCTCCTCTCCAACCCCTGCTCATTCCGAACCCTTCCCCGCCAGGCGTGAACGCCTTTTCCCTTCCCCGTTCCTCTTGAATTTTCCTGACGCTAACAGCATCACAAACTTGCTGCCCACGTCGGTATCAGCTCTCTCCGACTCCACTTCTGGGTCCCGCGTCTAGGAAGTGACGTCAAAGGGAGAGCAAACGCGACGCGGGCAGTGAGTTCATGACGCTGCTCGGGCTGGGAAAATTAAAGACGTGCAGGGGAAGGGGGTGTGTGCACAGAAGGGGGGTCGGGAAGGAGGGTGGGGTGGGGGGGTGCCGCTGCCCTGGACATCACTCGCCCTCGCTATGCCACTGACTCTGCTGCACCCCAAGTTGCCGTTAGAAGATAAACCCCCTCTTTTACTAAGGTGCGCTATGCTTTTTAGCACGGGGTAAATAGCGCGCGCTAATCACGCACTAAACGCTAATGCGTGCATGTTATCCTATGGACACATTAGAGTTGATTGAACGCACGTTAAATGTGCCCTAAAACGCTTAGCGAACCTTTGTAAAAGAGGGCCAAAGTGATAAATCCGCATATACTCATTAATAATTAAAAAAAAAAAAAAAAGGTCGTTTTTTTCCTAGGGCAAAAGTTGTTTTTAAGCAGAAACAATCACCCTAGCATTCATTCCTTCAACCTACCGTGTTTCCCCAAAAATAAAACAGTGTCTTATATTAATTTGGGGTCCGAAAAAATGCGCTAGTTCTTACTTTCAGGGATGTCTTATTTTTTTTCATGTAAAGCAATTCTCTCCCTTCCTCTCCTCCACCCCAGTTCTTCCCTTTCCTTCCCCCCCCCCCCATGTGCAGCATCTTTCCTCCCCTCCCACTCATCCCCTTGTGTACCTCCTTCCCATCCCCCTGTGCAGTAGAACCCCACCGACCCTCCCACCATGAGACTGACCTACCTCCGCTCCGAGGCAACCTAAAGCGGCAGGGATGGGGCCTGCTGAATCGACGAAGCCAATTTTTTCAGTAAATCAGGCAGCACTAGTGTCAGGGACAGAGTCAAGGAGTGTCGGGTGCATTTGGGGGGGTAGGGGGGGCTTGGGGGTCGATCTTAACTAGGGCTTATTTTTGGGTTAGGGCTTATATTAGGAGCATCTTTAAAAATCATGCTAGGGCTTATTTTCGGGATAGGTCTTATTTTCAGGGAAACAGGGTAGTTATCTAAACCTAACTTTAAACTTAAGTACAGTGGTGCCTCACACAACGAACTTAATTGGTTCCAGGAGCAAGTTTGTTATGCGAAAAGTTCGTTATGTGAAACGCGTTTTCCCATAACAATACATGTTAAAAAAAATAATTCGTTCTGTAGCATAAAATATGCTAAGATGACATAAAAAAAGATAAATTTTTGGTTATTATTTTTATTTAGATACATCTAAAAACATAATTGTTTTTTAAAACAACACACATTTTTTAAATTTAAAGACAGACTAAGTAGAGTCTAATTTTACAGTGAGAGAGGGCAGAGTCTCAGCGGCAAAAACTGGGACTTAACTGTTCATTTTTTAAATGCCTGCATGGTTGAAAATGTTGTCCATTTCCTTGGGCAGATCATTCTGTCTATAATACTAGTTTATACTTATTACAAAATGGTCTTAATGGATAAGCTTTTTTTTTCCTGTTTCTTTCAATATGTAAACAGAATGCCAATGGTGAGAGAGAACAAAGCTGTTATTTTTCTAGCATCGGGGAAGCGGCGAGAGTAGCTCCGCCCCCCCCCCAACGCATCAGCAGTAGGCGCCGGGCCCCTGCGAGCCGACGGTCCGCCACTGCACAGGGAGCCAGGCGGAGAGAGGGCAGTTAAGCGTGGTGCCTGCGCGGAAGGATGCAGCTCGGGCGACTTCGTTGTGTGAAACGAAGTTCGTTGTGGGAAGCAAGACATGAAGTTCGTTGTGCGCAGCGTTCGCTGTGCGAGGCGTTCGTTATGCGAGGCACCACTGTATATGACCAATCACATTCTAGTCTTGCTTTTGGGTTGGCTGGACATTGACCTGACTGACAGCTATAGGCCAACCAATATGTACAATCACATTTGTAATTTTTGGGTGCAGGGACACGTTTTTGAGCGCATGACTGAATTGGATAGTCCTTTTTTGGTTTGAATTCACACACTGATTGGTGCTGATTTTTGTAATCCAATCAGAGTCGACATATCCCTTGTAATGTTTCTACTATCTCAAGAATTCAGAGCGCACTCTTGGCCATTTTGTAATGGCGGTGAATGAGTTATGAGGAAAGACTAAAAACGGTTGGGGCTCTTCAGCTCGGAAAAGAGACGGCTGAGGGCAGAGAGGATTGAAGTCTACAAAATCCTGAGTGGAGTAGAACGGGTACAAGCAAAATCATCAATTAAACTCAACCAACATGTGATCAATAACCAGTCACAGCTTTTTTTAAAAAACTTTTATTTATGCTTTTTTTCAAACAAATTCACAAGTATCCACTCGTTACAGAAACGCAGAGTAAATAAAGAATACAATCTCAAAAGAAAAATTAAAAGAAAAGAGGAAAAATTCAACTTAGAAGCATTTCACTTACGTATTATGATTAAAAACAAAATCTTTTAAACTCTTTCTTAGACCTTAGTTCTTTGTGAGAAACAATAAAGTAAAGAGACAAGGAGATCTCATTTCTAACAAAATAACACTAATAAAGTAGAGAAGGCCTAACGATCCATTAGAGCAGGGGTGTCCAACCTTTTGGCTTCACTGGGCCGCATTGGCTGAAAAAAAATTTTCTGGGGCCGCACAAACTAGCCGATGAGCAAAAAAAAAGGTTGAGCAGGTCCCAAATTTGCAATCACTAATATAGAAGATGTACGTATCTAATAATAAACCTTCATTAAAGGGACACTGGAGAGGAACCCAAAAAAGCAGCAATACTTACTGTGACTGAGTGATCCTCCACGTACACCGCTAACAGTGGGAGCAGCCACAGGCTTCCGCATCCCCACTCTGAAGAGCAGGGATGCGTGCTCCTGGTTCTCCCATTCACTTCTATTACAGCTAAGGTAAGCCTCCTCAGAGGTGAGCCTCATCAGAGCGGGGATGCTGAATCAGCTGTCAGGAGCGCACATGGAGGATCGTTTAATCAGGGTAAATATTACTGCTTTTTTGGGCCTCCCACTTTGAGCTTAGGCTCCCTCAAAATGAACATCTCCCCTGCTGTAGCTAGCAGGGATCCCCAAGCCTCACCAAGTGACGGCCACCTCCTCCCCCTCCAACTTCCCAAGTTCTGCAGCTGGCTGCAATATTGCAGAGCTGCTGCCTTCCCTCCTCCCTGCCCCCCACCTTTAGCTTTCATGCATGCATGAAAGCAGGGGTAGTTTGAGGATATTGCCATTGACTGCAAAGCTTGGAGAGTTTGAGTTGCCAGACTGGAGGAAGATGTCTCTAGTTGGCAGGGCTTGGGAATCCCCACTAGCTCAAGTATTTATAAATAGCACTCAGGCAGGGAGAAACTTTGGTGCCCATCCACTAGTTATGGGCTCCAGTCCCTCCCCCAAAATCAGCTGTATACGACTACGCCACTGAATACAAAAATAATTATGATGCACATATCCCAAAGCTAACATATTCCAGTTAATAAATTCAAAATAAAACCATTTTTTTCTACCTTGTTGTCTGGATGTTTTGTTTTTCCATCATCTTGGTCCCAGTTTCTCTTTCTGCTTTTTGTCTGTCTTCAACTAATTCTCTTTCCAGTGTTTGCTGTCCATTTTTTTCTCCTCTTCTCTCGTTCCATTTCCTTCTTATGCCTGTCTCCAATGTATTGATTTTTCCTTTTCAGCTTTCTTAACTTTTTCTTTTCTTTATTGCCTTTGTCCACTCAAATCTTGCCTTCTTTCTCACCCTTCTTCTTTTTAAATGTTCAGCTACCTCTTAATTCTCCATCTTCTCTCAGTTCCTAACTCTTCCATTTCCCATCTCACTCCTTTCCCAGCCTCCTATTTCCTGCTGTCTACTCTCCATTACCACATTTCTACCACTGTACTCACTGCTCTGTCACTCATCTTGCCATCTCCCTTTTAACCTCATCCACTTGGCTAACCACTTTAAGAATCCCCCTCCATCTCTCCTCTGGTCAGGCTATAATTCCCTATCCTTTTCTTTCCATTTCCTAGCATCTTCTTATCCCAGTGTTCTTCCCTCCTGCCCTCCTATGGGTCCATCTCTGCTCCTCTATCCCCATGGTCCAACATTTTGCTACCTCTCTTTTCTGTTTTTCTTCTTCCCTCCCCCCTTGATGCTGAACAATGAAATGGAGGGGAAAAAAAGAGAGATGCTTCATCTGTCTGCCTTCCATCCACAGAGCTAACATTTCTCCCTCCCTCCCTTCCATCCCCAAATCCAACTTCTCTCCCTTTCTCTTTCCAACTGCCCCATCCCATCTCTCCCTCTGCCTGCCTGCCTTCCCCAGGTCCACCATTCTCCCTTTCTCTTCCCAACAGTTCTCCCTTCAAGTATCTCTTTCCCTCTTCCTCCACACCACCCCAGGTCCAGCTTCTCTCCCTTCAGACTATTGCCCACCATCTCTCTCCCCTGTTTCTGGCCATCATCTGTCTGTCATCTGTTTCTGGCCCTATAAGCTCTCTCCCCACATCCAATCTAGCACTTCATTTAATACCCTCCCCATCTTTACTTAAAAAAAAAGTCCAGGAGGCTTCCTTGGCCCAGTATGTTCTCCCCCTTCTCCCACCCCAATTGCACCATCTCTTTCCCTCTCTCAGACACCCAATTCTCCCTTTCTATTATCTCCCTCACCTCTGCATCTCTTTCCTTCACTCCCTCCATTATTTCATCTTATGGCTCATGCTCCCCTCTATCTTTCCCTTCATTCTGTCTCCTTCACTGCTGCCCCCAGCCCTCTCTGCCTTCTCCTGAAGGGCTACTCGCTGCTGGTGTCTGTAACTCCCAGTTCCTAAGCTCGTTGATTTTAAAGATTATTTTGGCACAGGGGAAGAGCTTGGATCTTTAAGAGACTGGAGAAGAGAGGGCTTAGTCCCTGAAGTTTCTGCAAATCTATGAGCTGTACAGAAGGAAGGGGAGGGAGGGAAGGTGGTGTGGAGAATGAATGAACTTTGCGCCGCCCTTCGGGACTAGAAACCACTGGATGGGCTTCTCTCTGCAAGATGCATGCAGCCCCACTCACGCTCGAGGGTGATGCGGTGTTTTGTCTTGCCGGCTTCCTCCTCCATCTTCCTGCAGCGTTCGCTGAAAGCCGCAGGCAGCGGCTCCTATGCGCCTCCTGTGGCTGATTTGGAAGCGTTCCCTCTGACGTCGCGATGTCAGAGGGAACATTTTTGGGTCAGCCGCAAGAGGCACATAGGATCCGCTGCCCGCAGCTTTCAGTGAACGCTGCAGGAAGATGGAGGAGGGAGCCGGCAAGACAGAAAACACTGCATCACCCTCGAGCGTGAGCAGGGTTGCACAAAATACTTCATGGGGCCGCATGCGGCCCGCAGATTGTACGCCCCTGGCCTAACGTGTTAATTTCCAACCAAATTTTTAAAGCTGCCCTTCATGCATTAATTAGTTTCTTAGGCCCTCTTTTACTAAGGTGCACTAATCGATTTAGGGCACCTTTTATCAAACCGCGCTAGCGGGGTTAACACGTGTGACTTTTCATCACGCGTTAACCCCCGCGCCGGCCAAAAACTACCGCCTGCTCAAGAAGAGGCAGTAGCGGCTAGCGCGTCCCGCGGTTTAGCGCGCGCTATTATGCGTGTTAAACCGCTAACGCGTCTTGATAAAAGGAGCCCTTAGTGTGTTAATCTGTGGATGCATTAGCGTTTAGCGCACGCTAATTTGATTAGTGCATGCTAATCAGTTAGCGCCCCTTAGTAAAAGACGGGTAAATAACATATCCTATTAATTGGAGGAATTGAGTCCAAGGTAAATTTCAAATTTTCGATCAAATATTTTTTAAACATGTCAAATAGGTGTACACTCTCCCTCCGGATTCGCTGGGGATAGGGGCAGAGCCGGGCCGTAAATGGTGAAATACCGCAAATATCTTCTGGTCCAGCTCTGACCCACCCCATGCCTCCCTCCCACCTTCCCCCCGCATCCTGGCCTTACCTAGTGGTCTAGCGGGCTTTCAGGACAGGAGCGATCTTCCTACGCTCTTGCCCCGTGCAGATCGCCAATAGGAAATGGCTGCTGTGAGTTCCCGCAGTTTACGAGTGTTTTGCAAGAGCAAAACATTCTTGCAACTCATGCCTCGCAAACAAAGCGTTGACTTGATTTGCGAGCCCCCCCCAAACCGGCATCGCCCCGCCCGCAAACCAGCATTGTCACCCCCCGCTCGTGTCACCCACCCCCCTGCGATCCGGCATCCCCCGCCCACATGCCCAAACACAATCCCTTACCCCGATCTGGCACCAGCACCAATGCACAGGACGTGCTGGTGCCCGAAGATCCTCCGTCTTTCCTGGGCTGGGCCTTGAGCATCTGCGCATGCTCAAGGCCTTCTGGTTCTCGCTCTCTCCAAGATTCTCGGCTCAGCCCAGGCAAGAGGGAGGATCTTCAGGCACCAGCATGTCCTGTGCGTTGGAGCTGGTGCCAGTGCCAGATCAGGGTAAGCGATTGTGTTTGGGTGGGTGGGGGATGCTGGATCGCAGGAGTGGGGAGCGATGCTGGTTCTCAGGTGAGGGCGTTCACTGGCGAGGGGGGGGCAGCGGCGATGCCGGTTCTCGGGGTGTGTGGAGCAGTGCCGGTGTCCTCGGGGTGGGGGGAAGACGAATCAAGCGAGTTTCCCTTACTTCCTATGGGGAAACTCATTTTGATATACGAGCAATTTGGTTTACATGCATGCTTCTGGAATGAATTATGCTCGTAAACCAAGGTTCCACTGTATATATTTTTTTCAGTCAGTCATTATCAAACTGATTGCCACTTTTAATAATGACTAAGGGCTAGATTGCGTGGCTGATCCGTGCAGGCGCAACGAATTCCCAATACAAAAAAAATTAAATGAGGGTAATCAGAGGAACGCCCCCCTCCGACCGCATGGATCGCTAGTGTGCGATCCACATGCATGTGCAGACCATCTGCAGATGGTCTGCGCATGCGTCTAAGACCCGTCTGAGCCACAACCTTTAAAACTTTACTAGTCCAGCAAGCCCGTGTTTTAACTCGCTGTAAACCCACGGGTTAAAACCACAGGCTCGCAGCGCAGAGAAGGGTAGGAGAGATTAGGGGCAGAGCAGGGTGGCGGCAGGCAGGAGAGATTTGGGACAGAGCATGGCGGCAATTCGGGGCGGCAGGCAGAAGAAATTTGGGGCAGAGAGATAAATATTGCCGGGGCAGCAGAGAGCAGGACGTGCAGACAGCATGACAGAGAGCAGGGCGGCAATGGAGCTGGAGAGTCAGACAGGACATTTGCGACTGGTCCCCAACAGTCGCTTCTTGTGTTGATCGGCCAGCCCAGTCGGTTTGCATGCCGTTCCCCTCATTTGCATGCGTGGATCGGAATCAGATCGGCAGAGAGGTAAGTGAATTGAGCCGGAGTAAAATCGGATCGCAAATCAATCAATAAACGATCGATTTGCTTAGTGAATTTAAGCACCCTCTTTTACTAAGGTACGCTAACTGATTAGCATGTGCTAATTGATTTAGTGCGCGCTAAACACTAACGCGTGCATGTTAGTCTAAACGCGTTAGCGTTTAGAATGCGCTTATCATTTAGCGCACCTTAGTAAAAGAGGGGGTAAAACTTTAATGGCAAGGTTGGTGGTAATACAAAACCCTTCTGTTCCCGAGGGCTCATGATGGTACCACATATGAACCCTTCTCATTCCCTATTTTGAATCTCCATTCAAAATAAACATTAACAAAAAAAATCCCAAGGATAACATTCAACAGGGAATAGTCACTGAATTCCCACTGTGACAAAATGGCCTCCCTTTACCTCAACATGACAACCTGACACAACGGACAACCTCTACCCCAGGAAGAGAAAGGCAGTTTCAAACCCTTTTCTGGCCAATCTTTCCAAACATGTCCTACCGGCCTGCCAAAATGCACTTCAGTATATCCAAAAGTGGGCTAATATCCCCAAGGATACCATTCAACGGGGAATAGTCACTGAAATTCCCACTGTGACAAAATGGCCTCCCTTTACCCTCAACAATGACAACCTGACACAACGGACAACCTCTACCCCAGGAAGAGAAGGCAGTTTCAACCCTTTTCTGGCCAATCTTCCAAACATGTCCTACCAGCCTGCCAAATGCACTCAGTATATCCAAAAGTGGGCTAAATCCCCAAGGATACCATTCAACGGGGAATAGTCACTGAATTCCCACTGTGAGCAAAATGGCCTCCCTTTACCCTCAACATGACAACCCTGACACAACGGACCAACCTCTACCCCAGGAAGAGAAGGCAGTTTCAACCCATGTTCATGGCCAATCTATCCCAAACATTGTCTTACCAGCCTGCCAAAATGCACTCAGTATATCCAAAAGTGGGCTAAATCCCCAAGGATAACCATTCAACGGGGAATAGTCACTGAATTCCCACTGTGACAAAATGGCCTCCCTTTACCCTCAACATGACAACCTGACACAACGGACAACCTCTACCCCAGGAAGAGAAGGCAGTTTCAACCCTTTTCTGGCCAATCTTCCCAAACATGTCCTACCAGCCTGCCAAAATGCACTCAGTATATCCAAAAGTGGGCTAAAATCCCCAAGGATACCATTCAACGGGGAATAGTCACTGAATTCCCACTGTGACAAAAATGGCCTCCCTTTACCCTCAACATGACAACCTGACACAACGGACAACCTCTACCCCAGGAAGAGAAGGCAGTTTCAACCCTTTTCTGGCCAATCTTCCCAAACATGTCTTACCAGCCTGCCAAAATGCACTCAGTATATCCAAAAGTGGGCTAAATCCCCAAGGATACCATTCAACGGGGAATAGTCACTGAATTCCCACTGTGACAAAATGGCCTCCCTTTACCCTCAACATGACAACCTGACACAACGGACAACCTCTACCCCAGGAAGAGAAGGCAGTTTCAACCCTTTCTGGCCAATCTTCCCAATACATGTCCTACCAGCCTGCCAAAATGCACTCAGTATATCCAAAAGTGGGCTAAATCCCCAAGGATACCATTCAACGGGGAATAGTCACTGAATTCCCACTGTGACAAAATGGCCTCCCTTTACCCTCAACATGACAAACCTGACACAACGAGACAACCTCTACCCCAGGAAGAGAAGGCAGTTTCAACCCTTTTCTGGCCAATCTTCCCAAACATGTCTTACCAGCCTGCCAAAAATGCACTCAGTATATCCAAAAGTGGGCTAAATCCCCAAGGATAACATTCAACGGGGAATAGTCACTGAATTCCCACTGTGACAAAATGGCCTCCCTTTACCCTCAACATGACAATCTGACACAACAGACAACCTCTACCCCAGGAAGAGAAGGCAGTTTCAAACCCTTTTCTGGCCAATCTTCCCAAACATGTCCTACCAGCCTGCCAAAATGCACTCAGTATATCCAAAGAAAGTGGGCTAAATCCCCAAGGATACCATTCAAACGGGAATAGTCACTGAATTCCCACTAGTGACAAAGAATGGCCTCCCTTTACCCTCAACATGACAACCACTACCCCCAGGAATGGGAAGGCAGTTTGAACCCCTTTATCTGGCCAATCTTCCCAAACACAATCATACCCGGTCATGCCAAAATGGCGCTGCAGTAATATCCAAAAGCTCTGATTGTTGTATTACTCATGGGCAGCATACCAAAGAACCCGAGCCTGTATCATCCATTATTCCAGCCCAATCAAGAACTTTGTCCATTTTCCCTCCATGTCATTTCCGTCCAATTCTAATCCCATAATTAATATAAGCATTACAAACACAATATAGTATTACATATTTTTATTTAATCTCATTCAGCATCTCATTAGCAAACATTAATTTATTCACAGTTCATGGTGAATTTCATCCAATTCTGTTCTCACCCATTAACACATCTATTTTCCCTCTTCGTCTCACTTTTTATTTATGGTTTTTTTTCCTCACTTAAACATATCATTTTCTTTTCAAGGACACTTGATAGAGGCACAGCACAGCTGAAATTCAAACCGTGTTGAGTCCGAACAATGTGCTCACCTAATGATAGATGCATCCTTGAATTGATTCAAATAAACATTTGAATCCCCGGTGCCTCATCAGATTCCTGAACAAACAAATTGTTTTCATAATAACAGTAGTGTATAATTTTTACAAACCCGTGGTGCATTGCTTTTTAACCCCCCTCCTCCCGCCTTTTACAAAAACGCAAAAGTGGGTATTGACATCACTGATATGGTTCGTTTCCTAGGTATTGATGGATTGAGGCAGCCTGCATTAGGCCAGCATTTTTTGCCTGAAGCCAATCAGAGCCTTAGGCCCCTTCCTGGTCCATTCTGGGAGTGGGCATCCTCCTCCTGACAATTTGGTAGTCGTTGCCTGCCGCTGCCTGCTGAGCTGATTACAGCAGAGGAATTTTCCCCCCAATCAGCTGAGGCCAGGGAGTGGGCATACCTTCTGTGTTTTCGGAAAGTCTAATCTAATCTAATCTCTATTTGTGCTCATACCTATACAGGGCTCAAGGCCAATGAACGCAATTTCCTGGTTCTGCCCGGGTGGATTGCGGACACAGGCAGACATGGAAAGCAGAAAGGGGAGCCGCGGGTGATATAGCTGAATCACTTGGCACGAGGGCTGGCAGTTTTTTCAGCTTTATGGAAGGTAAAGGGGCCATCGGGACAGGAAGAGGAGGCTAGGGAACATGCTGGGGCCACGGGGACTACCCAGAGCCTTGGGACTGGGCTGTGAGAAGGGAAGTTTCCCGAACCATGACTCCCAGGCCAGGAACACCCCCCCTCATGGCTTTGCACCTGAGGGAACATTAACTAAAAAATATTTTTTTACATTAAGAACATAAGAACATAAGAAGTTGCCTCCACTGGGTCAGACCGAGGTCCATCTCGCCCAGCAGTCCGCTCCCCGCGGCGGCCCATCAGGTCTGCGACCTGTGAACTGGTTCTTCTGACCACTTCTATAACCTACCTCAAGTTCTATCTGTACCCTCTATCCCTTTATCCTCCAGGAACCTATCCAAACCCTTCTTGAATCCCTGTACAGAGTTCTGGCCTATCACTTCCTCCGGAAGCGCGTTCCATGTGTCTACCACCCTCTGCGTAAAAAAGAATTTTCTAGCATTTGTTCTAAACCTGTCCCCTAGTGCCTTGTGGCTCCTCTCAGTTTGAAGAATCTGTCCTTATTTACTCTCTCTATGCCCTTAAGGATTTTGAAGGTTTCTATCATGTCCCCTCTAAGTCTCCTCTTCTCCAGGGAGAACAGCCCCCAGCATTTTTAACCTGTCAGCGTATGGAAAATTTTTCATACCTTTTATCAGCTTAGTCGCCCTCCTCTGCACTCCCTCGAGTACCGCCATGTCCTTCTTGAGGTACGGCGACCAGTATTGAACAGAGTACTTCAGGTGCGGGCGCACCATTGCGCAATACAGCGGCATGATGACTTCCTTCGTCCGGGTTGTGATACCCTTTTTGATGATGCCCAGCATTCTGTTTGCTTTCTTTGAGGCTGTCGCACATTGCGCCGATGGTTTCAGTGATGAGTCGACCATCACCCCCAGGTCCCTTTCCAGGTTACTCACCCCTAGCAGTGTTCCCCCCATTTTGTAGTTGAACATCGGGTTCTTTTTCCCTACATGCATGACCTTGCATTTCTCTACGTTAAAACTCATTTGCCACTTTTTTGCCCAGTCTTCCAGTCTCGTTAGGTCCCTTTGTAGGTCTTCGCAGTCTTCCGTGTTTCTAACCCTGCTGCAGAGTTTGGTGTCATCAGCAAATTTGATAACCTCACATTTTGTCCCCGTCTCCAGATCGTTAATAAATATATTGAATAGTAGAGGTCCCAGCACCGACCCCTGCGGAACTCCGCTCGTGACCCATTGCCAATCTGAGTATTGGCCCTTGACTCCAACCCTCTGTTTCCTGCCCGCTAGCCAGTGTTTGATCCATCGGTAGATATCCCCTTTGCACCCCGTGGTTTCCACAGTTTTTTTAAGTAGCCGTTCGTGAGGTACCTTGTCGAAGGCTTTTTGGAAGTCAAGGTAATTGGGGGTGGGTGTCAAAAATGATGACAGGGGTGTCCAAAAAACAATGGGCCCCAGGTGTCAACATACCCTAGGTACGCCTACTGGTACCGGGAAAGATGGTAGAGGCGCTGATAAAGGACCACATCATTGATCACCTTGACAGACACAATCCGATGAGGACCAGCCAGTACGGTTTCAGCAAAAGAAGATCCTGTTTGACGAACTTGCTAGCACTTCTTCGAGGGAGTAAACAGGCAGACAGCCAAGAGTGACCCGGTTGACATTGTATATCTGGATTTTCAGAGGGTGTTCGACAAGATTCCGCATCAACGACTACTTCGGAAAATTGCGAGCCATGGAATCGAGGGTGAAATACTCATGTGGATTAAAAACTGGCTGAAGGATAAGAAACAGAGAGTGGGGGTAAATGGATAATACTCGGATTGGAAGAGCATCACCAGTGGGGTGCTGCAGGGGCTTGGTGCTTGGATCCATGCTCTTCATCTTTATACACGATCTGGACATTGGTACGACGAGTGAGGTGATTAAATTTGCGAACGATACGAAGTTAGTCAGAGCAGTGAAGACACAGGGGGATTGCAAAGATCTGCAATGTGACATAATACAGCTCGAGAAATGGGCATCAACATGGGAAATGAGGTTGAACGTGGATAAGTGTAAGGTGATGCATGTCGGTAACAAAAATCTGATACACGATTACAGGATGTCCGTGGCGGTACTTGGAGAGACCACCCAGGAAAGAGACTTGGGAGCTCTGATCGACAAGTCGATGAAGCCGTCCACGCAATGTGCGGAGGCGGCAAAAAGGGCGAACAGAATGCTAGGTATGATTAAGAAGGGGATCACGAACAGATCAGAGAGAGTTGTCATGGTGCGCCCTCACCTGGAGTACTTCGTCCAGCACTGGTCGCCGTACATGAAGAAGGAGACGGTACTACTCGAAAGGGTCCAGAGAAGAGTGACTAAGATGGTTAAGGGGCTGGAGGAGTTGCCGTACAGCGAAAGATTAGAGAAACTGGGTCTCTTCTCCCTTGAAAAGAGGAGACATGATCGAAACATTCACGATACTGAAGGGAATAGACTTAGTAGATAAGGACCGGTTGTTCACCCTCTCCAAGGTAGAGAGAACGAGAGGGCACTCTCTAAAGTTGATAGGGGATAGATTCCGTACAAACATAGGAAGTTCTTCTTTACCCAGAGAGTTGGTTGGAAAACTGGAACGCTCTTCCGGGAAATCTGTTATAGGGGATTCAAGACAAAGTTGGACAAGTTCCTGCTAAACCCGGAACGTACGCAGGTGAGGCTGGACTCATTTAGAGCACTAGTCTTTGACCTTGGGGCCTCTGCGTGAGCGGACTGCTGGGCACGATGGACTATTAGTCTGACCCAGCAGCTGCAATTATGTTCTTATCTAAATAGTCTGCCTAAAGTTAGACATCTACATTGGCACGCCTAGCTAGTCTAGGCACCTAATTGAACTGTTTAATAGACTTAATTGGTGCCAATAATTGACAATTAGTACCTCGTAAAAGATGTCAATTGAACATAATTGGCTTTTAGGCACCTAACTTGGTAAGCGTCTATCGCTTTGATATAGGTGCCTAGTCCCAGGCGCCTATCACAAAGTAGGCTTAGTTGGGGGAGGGGGGTGTATATAGGCACCGTTAGTTGCCTACTAGTAATCACATAATAATATAGCTGTGTAAACTGATTGGTGCAGAAATTCGGTACACCGACAAATCTGTGTAGGACAATAGCGCCACGAAAACTGCACCCCGACAATTGCGCACACGTACAAGTGCGCACAGGACAATGGCGCCCCCATCAATTGCTTCCCATGACTGAATCTGCCATAAGTGGATGATCTGGAAGGCCCTGATTTCGCTCAGACTCCTCAGGCCCCGGTCCCTTGGGAGGGACTTGAGGCGCCTTCAGGCGGGGCCTGAGGAGTCTGAGCAAATCAGGGCCTTTCCAGACATCCAACTTATGTAAAAGGGTCCCATATCATATTGTAAACCTTACCCTAACCTATAGATAGGAAGTGAAATTTTTAAGTTTAGCGTGTGTGTATGTGTGTGTGTGTGTGGGGTTCCCCCACCCCCCCTCAAAAAGATGGGTTACTTTGTAACAGTCAAAAAGTACAAATAATATTCGCCATTGGGTGCATTTGACGGCTCACACTCCCATTCAGTGCGCACATTTGGCGTGCATGCAATTGTCGGGGCACATTTGTCGGGCGTTATTGTCCTTTGTGGATTTTGACGGGTCACCCACACTCTGCACAGCAGACACAACCCCTAAAAAATGATATATATATATATACAGTATATACTGTAATATATATATATTTTTAGTGCACAGTTTGTACGCTCCCTGAGTGCATCCCTGGTATACCATTTTCAGCCATATTAGGTATGTGTTAGCATTTAATAGCTCTTAGTAAAAGGGTCCCTAAGTCTAGACTATTCATATTGAATCCCAGAGGGTTATGTGGTTTGAATTCACATTTTATTTCTTCATTTTAAAAATCATATTATAGAAGAAATGAGCAAAGGGAAAAAAAAAAATTCAGCTTCTGTAACATTCAGCATTTTGAAGGTTATGGGGATATTCTTCCATTGGTCTATCTTTCTATTTTCTTATGCTGAGGTTTACAATATTATCAAGGCTGACATTTAGGGAAAAAAAGGCATTGCATGAACTATATATGCTAAAGGAAGCCTTCCCTACCACAAAATGACTCTGACATTTGTTACCAGAAATAGAATTACAAGTTCTTATATATTTTTTTTTTTTCTTTTTGAAGTGAGATTGATTTAATATTCCGTTGAAGTCTTCCTTGAAAATGCAGTAACGGAAAATTTTAAAAAAAGGTTAAACGCTGGAAGGGCTGTAGTGAAATAAGAGTCGCTAGCCATTATTCAGTATATGTATATCCTGAAATACGTAACAACAGCTCTGTAGATATGGGCCATATTTCTTTCATTTTACATTAAAATAATATGCATTTTGTCTATATTTCCATGGCCGCAGATTAAGCACTAGTAGCTTGTATATGTAGACAGATTTATGTCAAGCCTGGGATTGTGCTTCAGCACAGTCCATTCATAATGCAAAATATTTCATCTAAAATTCAGTAGAGCACGTTTATTTTAGCGAGGGTGTAAAATCATTATCTAAGAGATGAGGCCTATTTTTTTTTTTTTCTAAATTGCCAAAGAATCACCTGGAGCTGAAACTGGAAATGGCAACGCTCGATACTGATAGAAGAAATGAGCCTCTAAGGCAGGTGGTTGCTGATAACCATGGGGTTCGACCGAACCCCAGGGGTTCGGTGAGTCAGTCTCGCGGGTTCGGCGGAGGTTAAAACACACCTCCGACTCATATAGCGCGCAATCCTTTTCGAGGATGCTGGACATAAAAACGAAGAAAAGGAACAGACTTTGTTGCGAAAATGACATGAGAGTGGCACTTGCCAAGGTAAAGCCGTGCATTTCTGAACTGGTCTCTGAGAGGCAACAGCAGAAGTCACACTGATTTGCAGTAAATTTCATTATTATGTTATTATTATTCGAAATATAGGAGAACTTTTTTGTTTTCAAAATTGATATTATTTTTTCCCTCACTGTATACCTACGTTTTGAATTTGTAAAAATCATATTTTATTTTTCCAATAAAGAAGGGTTCGGTGAACACGCATATGAAACTGGTGGGGTTCAGTACCTCCAACAAGGTTAAGAACCACTGCTCTAAGGAGATAAACGTATGTGACTTCTTCCCTTAATGTGCTTGTTTTTGTGTTTTTTCTTCAAATGTCTGCCTGTAGTCTCTTACAAAGAGAATAAAACGGAAATAAATGTGATTTTGGTGAAAGCCCATTTTATGTTCTTTATGGATAGAAACAAGCAAAGCAAAGAACTGAGATGATTGTCTAATGTCCAGAGGCTCATGTAGGGTACCAGATGGTGCCGAACACACACCATTTTAATGAAGGAATGCATGCAAAGACATTGCTACATTTGCATGCAAAGACGTTGCTACATCTGGGAGTGTGTGGCGCAGTGGTTAGAGTGTGGGTTCAAATCCCTTGTGACGCTTGGCAAGTCACTTAATCCCCAATGCCCCAGGTACATTAGATAGAGTGTGAGCCCACCGGGACAGTCAGGGAATGATGCTTGAGTTAGAGAATGACACGGTGACAAAATTCATCACCGTTCCCGTCCCCGCGGATAACCGCGGGAAATAATCCCATGTCATTTTCTAGTGTCTATTTCAACCTCAGTCCTTCTACACCAGCATCCTTCAAAGCAAAGCTTGCGGGTCAGTGGTTGTGGCCATTCATACTCTGATTCTTATGTGAGCCAAGGATAATGAAGCCATTGTGACATCACTGATGTGATTGGCTCTTAGGCACTGGTGGAATGAGGCATTATGACATCACAATATCTGCTCTGGATACCAGAGACTGTCATTCTGTAGTGTCTGTTTCAGCCTCAGTCCTTCTACACCAGCATTCTTCAAAGCAAAGCTTGCGGGTCAGTGGTTGTGCCCAATTATACTCCGATTCTTCCCTCTCTCCTTAAAGAATGACATGAAGATGGTTTCCCGCGGTTATCTGCGGGGACGGGAACGGTGATGAATTTTGTCACCATGTCATTCTCTAGCTTGAGTACCTGAATAATTTGTAAAAAACATAGAAATGTAGGATATGCAGAATATTAATTATTAAAATAAATAATTCCATACAATGCTAAAAATTGCATACGCAAATTTGGACAGGCATCCAAATTGTGAGCACAATTTAATTGTAAAACTATGGAATTAGCAACGATAAATGGAATCTTAAGCAATGATTGGTGCTCATTGGAATTAATTAAAAGCTATATGTGGAAATTTAGGTGCATGATCCATGCCAAAATTTTATGCACAGATTCAAAGAGGGAACACAGAAATGGCAGGGTCACAGGGAATCAAGGGTGTTCCTAGAATTTACAAGCATAGTTATAGAATAATGGGGAATCACGCCTCATTTAGGTGCAAAGATTTATACCATATTTCAGTTGACGTAAATGGCCATGCCTGAAGTTAGACGTGGCTCCCAGGGCTAAGCCCTATTCTATAAGTGGTGCCTTATGCTTGGATCAAGCTGCCCGAATCCCTACAACGGGCTCTGTCTGTCAGTGTTCAAGGCCCAGTTAAATACCCACCTCTTCGAGAGAGCTTTTGACTCCTAACTCCTCTCACCTTAGGTTCTGCATCCCCAACCCTATATGTCATGTCTGTCTGTCTAAGTTAGATTGTAAGCTCTTCAGAGCAGGGACCGTCTATAAATGTCAGCCCACCTCTTTGAGAGTGCTTTCGACTCCTAACTCCTCTCACCTTGGGTTCTGCATCCCCAACCCTATATGTCTGTCCAAGTTAGATTGTAAGCTCTTCTGAGCAGGGACTGTCTATAAATGCCAGCCCACCTCTTTGAGAGTGCTTTCAACTCCTAACTCTTCTCACCATTGGTTCTGCATCCCCAACCCTATATGTCATGTCTGTCTGTCTAAGTTAGATTGTAAGCTCTTCAGAGCAGGGACCGTCTATAAATGTCAGCCCACCTCTTTGAGAGTGCTTTCGACTCCTAACTCCTCTCACCTTGAGTTCTGCACCCCCAACCCTATATGTCATGTATGTCTGTCCAAATTAGATTGTAAGCTCTTCAGAGCAGGGACCATCTATAAATTTCAGCCCACCTCTTTGAGAGTGCTTTCGACTCCTAACTCCTCTCACCTTAGGTTCTGCATCCCCCGTCTTATATGTCATGTCGGTCTGTCCAAGTTATATTGTAAGCTCTTCCGAGCAGGGACCATCTATAAATGTCAAATTGTATAGCGTGGAGTACGCCTTTCAGTGCTATATAAGTGATAAGTAGTAGTGGTCGAGTACCCTTTAAAGAATAGCACTGTAAGGGCCAAAATTCTGTAAACAATGCCTAAATTGGTGGATGCCTAGGAAAATGGTACCTACTGCATGTCATTCAAAGTTAGGCACCATTTATAGAATTACGCTTAATAGCACCTAACTTGAGTTAGGTGCCAAAAGGAGACTGTAATTTAGGCACTTTGCCTTCCTTGTTCACCGCTTTTACGAAATTTTTCATCAGTCCAAGTTTTATGTGAAGAGGAGGCAAAACTATCTTTGTTGGATCAACATGTGGTTCATGTACCACGTTTTCCTGACCTGGAATCGAATTCTTATGCAGTGGCCAGTTCTTGTCTAATCTAGTCTTCAGTTTATACACCGGGCCATCTCCCGTCGGAGCTTGCCTCGGTTTACAAGTGGTCAAAGACCAGAATACGCATGAAAGTAAAAAAAAGTAGGAGAAAAGGGATTTGTTCGGTCTGTCATAAAAATAGATCTTGCAATGCTGTCGGTTAGTAGATTCTATAGGTGAACCGTTTAGATAATGTGAAAACAGCAAAGTTTTTAAGACTTTACGAAACCGTTGCAGCTGATAGAATCAGGAAGTCCATTCCAAGACTCTACCAACCTGAAAGCAAAGGACTGATTAAGCTTCCTAACAGATTTAATTCCCTTGAAAGAGGGGAACAATAATTTATATCTCTGTGTATTCCTCAGGTAGCAAGATTTGAGAGTACAGTGGTGCCTCACACAACGAACTTAATTGGTTCCAGGAGCAAGTTTGTTATGCGAAAAGTTCGTTATGTGAAACGCGTTTTCCCATAACAATACATGTTAAAAAAAATAATTCGTTCTGTAGCATAAAATATGCTAAGATGACATAAAAAAAGATAAATTTTTTGTTTTTATTTTTATTTAGATACATCTAAAAACATAATTGTTTTTTAAAACAACACACATTTTTTAAATTTAAAGACAGACTAAGTAGAGTCTAATTTTACAGTGAGAGAGGGCAGAGTCTCAGCGGCAAAAACTGGGACTGTTCATTTTTTTTTTTTTTCTAGCATCGGGGAAGCGGCGAGAGTAGCTCCGCCCCCCCCAACGCATCAGCAGTCGGCGCCGGGCCCCTGCGAGCCGACGGTCCGCCACTGCACAGGGAGCCAGGCGGAGAGAGGGCAGTTAAGCGCAGTGCCTGCGCGGAAGGATGCAGCTCGGGCGACTTCGTTGTGTGAAACGAAGTTCGTTGTAGGAAGCAAGACATGAAGTTCGTTGTGCGCAGCGTTCGCTGTGCGAGGCGTTCGTTATACGAGGCACCACTGTATTCCAGTGTAAAGGAATCAAAGGGTCAAATATTACATTACATTACATTAGTGATTTCTATTCCGCTTGTGCCTTGCGGTTCTAATATTCCATTGAGAAGTTTAAAAACAACACATGCACATTTGAACTGAATCCTAAAACGGATTGGGGGGTCAATGAAGCTTTTGGAACAACGGAAAGACATGATCATACTTTCGTTTTCCGAAAAAGAGTTTCGCCGCCGTGCTTTGTATCAACTGAAGGCGTTGCAAACTGGCCCTACTTGATTCCCAGATAAACAGTTCTTATGAATGTAATGGAACTCCTTATCACAACTGTCCCATCCTCAAATGAAACAACAGTACTTTGTATATCCAAGCTGCGTTCCAAGAAGCAGAGCTGCTACTTTCAGGTCACCACAGATGTTCCAGCTGGATATGCTTTTAATGCTGACCTTAATTCAATAGGAAATGGCTGCTGTGAGTTCCCGTAGTCTCTTGAGACTACGACGGGAACTCCCCACAGCCATTTCCTATTGGCGATCTACACGGGGCAGGAGCGTAGGAAGATTGCTCCTGCCCCAAAAGCTCGCTAGACCACCAGGTAAGGCCGGGATGCCGGGTGGAAGGCAAAAATATGGGTTTTATTTCCCCCTCCCCCCAAAAAAAATCACGATATCGACTGCGGAAACCACGAATGGGGAGGGGGAAGTTTTGTGTCATATATTTAAGATGGAACAAAGTATGGCTATACATTAGGGGCATTATAAGAAGTTTCTGAAGATTTGGGTGCCATTGACAAAATTTTGCAAAGAGTGATTAGTGATTATTTTCTTTGGTCATACACGTTAAGGGTGGGTGAGTGGGAGGGCGGGTTGGAATGTATTTTTCAATTTTTCAATTTGAGTGTATTTTTTTTTTTTAATATAATTGAGGGGGTGATATATCTATTTGTCATAAATTATAATTGTAAATGCATTTAAGTACTTTTATAGAGTTATATGATTGTATTATATCCTGCACTTAATCATGGTTTTAAAATGAATAAAGAAATTAACAAAAAAAAATTTCTTACCAGCCTATTCATGGGCGGTTTACAAAATAGATACATCAGCTTCTTCAAAGGGACAATTACCATATTTGCCGGCATATAGGACACACTTTTTTCCCCTCAAAATATACTTAAAATATGGGGTGCGTCTTATGCGCAGTAATCAAAATTATGAGTTGAAACCAATGCTTGCATCATATGATTTTCGAACTGTTGTTCAGGCCATGGTCTTGTTGCGGCTTGATTACCGCAATGCTCCGTACCTTCGAATAGCAAAGGCAAGATGTAGAGCAGTGGTCTCAAACTCATGGCCCAGGGGCCACATGCGGCCCGCCAGATACTATTTCGCGGCCCGCGGTCTGTACTAGTGATCCTGCCCCTGACATCAGAAGAGGGGCGGGACTGCAGCAAAGGGAACATGCTATGGAAGTCGATGGCAGCCTGCAAGGAATTCTACAGCACCGACGATCCTCCCTGCAGGCTGCCGTAATTAGCTGAAACTAAGACCGGGAGGCTAGGGGGGAAGCTGGAGGATGCTGCAAAGAAGGGGGGAACATGCATGCCTTCGGGGGGGGGAGGGGGGAGGCTTACCTCGTGCAAAATTGTCATTTCTTTATTAAGACATTAACTTTTTTTTCTGCGGCCCTTCAAGTACCTACAAATCCAAAATGTGGTCCTGCAAAGGGTTGGAGTTTGAGACCATTGATGTAGAGCATTGCAGGTTATACAGAATGCAGGAGCATGTTTGATAATGGGAGTGTCCAAATATGACCATAATTCACCTTATGTCAAAACACTCCATTGGCTTCCGGTCGCCTTCAGAGTCCAATATAAAGCCGTGATGATCTGCCATCAGTTTTGGTATGGAAACATCCCAGAATTACTTAAAAGTAATATACTCAGCTTCACACCAAAAAGATCTCTACGCTCTGAGAATTTAGCTTTACTGAAGACATCCGTGAATCCAAGACTTGCTGAGACAGGTAAAAGGACTTTCTGTTGTGCGGGGGTTAAGTTATGGAACAAAATTGCTGTGAAATGGTAGGTTCGGAAAATTACTAAAGACGCTATTCATTGTTGCCTTTTTTTTTTTTTTTAGTTATTTCAGCTAAAATTGACGACTTATCTATGAGCTCTTTTTTCCGCATTATGGTATTTTTATTATATGATTATTTTATCATGTACCGTATTTGCCGGCGTATAAGACGACTTTTCAGTACCTTAAAATCCTCCCCAAAGTCGGGGGTCGTCTTATACGCCGGGTACTGTTTACATGCAGTGGCGTACCAAGGGGCGGTGGGGGCAGTGCGCTCCGGGTGCCAGCCCTAAGGGGGTGCTCCCGGCCTTGCCGTTCAATCCCCCCCACCCCCGAAGGACCGCTCGCCCCACTGACCTTCCTGCACCACCTGTGAAGCAGTCCGCAGCAGGATCGCGAAGTCAGCGTCAGTGATCCCGCCCCTCCTCTGACGTCAGAGGAGGGGCGGGACCATGGCACAGGAAGCAGCGCAGGGATCGCTGACGCTGACTTCGCGATCCTGCTGCGGCTGCTTCATAGGTGGTGCGGGGAGGCCAGGGGTTGCGAGCGGTCCTTCGGGGTGGGTCGGGGCATCAGGCCTTCAGGGTGGGGCGGGCGGGCAGGCAGGCAGGCTTTCAAGGGGGAGGGGGGTGACAGGCAGGCAGGCAGGCCTTCAAGGGGGGACAGGCCTTCGGGGGGGTGCAGGCCTTCGGGGGGTGCAGACCTTCAAGGGGGGGACAGGCAGGCAGAAGGTTGTGCAGAAGGTGTGCGGAAGAAGGGGTAGTCTTATACGGCGAGTATATAACAAACTCTATATTTTAACTGTAAAAGTTGGGGGGTCGTCTTATACGCCCAGTCGTCTTATACGCCGGCAAATACGGTATCTGTTTTTATTTTGTCGTCATTTTAACATTGTTTATGCAAACCGTGTAAATCGTTTAGTTTTTAAACGGTATGTCAATTTTTAAAATAAATAAATATACCGTCACATTGTTTCTGCTCTCTCTCGGACGCCTCGAGGTCTCACAAGTACGCACTGTACACACACGTCACATTGTTTCTAGGTGTTGAGGATGAAGATTAAAAGGCGCCAAACTAGTGTTCCCTGGTTACATTTTTTGTAGACATAAATAACTATAAAATTAGTACAGTAAATCATTATGGAAATTCATGAAAAAAGGTAGAAAATTATTATTATTTTCTTCTTAAAAATGTGTATGTTAAACGCCGCTGTGCCCTATTTGACGGCAAATACGGTACCCGACACGGCCAACCAAATTAAGGGCTCCTTTTACAAAGGTGCGTTAGGGCCTTAATGCACGGAATAGCGCCAGCTACATTGCCACGTGCGCCAGCCGCTACCGCCTCCTTTTAAGCAGGCGGTAATTTTTCAGCTAGCACGTGCCATAGCGCGCGCTAATCTTGTGCGTGCGCTAAAAACGCTAGCGTTCCTTAGTAAAAGGAGCCTTAATTATCTAGTTAATATTTCCATGGTGGAAATCCACGTTTTGTTTATGGAACTGGACTTTTTTCCCCCCCATTTCTAAAAATCTATACTGAAACGTTAAGGGCTCCTTTTATTAAGCCGCGCTAGCGGGGTTAACGCGCCCGACTTTTCATCACGCGCTAACCCCCGCGCTGGCCTAAAAACCGCTGCCTGCTCAAGAGGAGGCGGTAGCGGCTAGCGTGGCCGGCGGTTTAGCGTGCGGTATTACGCGCGTTAAACTGCTAGCGCGCCTTTGTAAAAGGAGCCCTCAATGATGTCAGATAAACACGGAAGCAGTCCATGGCGTCAGCTCAGCAAAGTGTTTAGGGGTCGTAACTCTGTGCAAGTAACCTGTGCCCTTTAGGGCTCCTTTTAGTACGCTGTGTTAGTGTTTTTAGCGCACGCGGCATTTTAGCACGCGCTAAACCCACGCTACCCGGCTAGAACTAACGCCAGCTCAATGCTGGCCTTAGCGTCTAGCGCGTGGGGAAGTTTAGCGCATGCTATTCCGCGTGTTAATGCCCTACTGTGGCTTGGTAAAAGGAGCTCTTCGTTTGGGGGTTGTAACAGCCGCTCCGTAACTGACGGGGAATCCGTAGCCATTCCAATCTATGCTAAAAACAAGCTCCGATTCTGGATAGGGAGGAGCGGAGCCAAATCGGCCGAAGCCTTGGGGCCAATCGACAGGGAGTAGGGGGGGGGGGAGGGGGCAAGATAAATTAGGGGTGAGCGGAAGGGAGGTCGCCCCTTTTGATCCGGCGATCACCCAAGGCAGACGCGGCTTCCCTCCCGCCCACCCTCGACTACTGTCTGTTCTCTCACCTTCACGAGCGCCTCCGGCTCCAGCGGCAATCAATCCTCTCCTGTGGAGTGGGCACGCAGAGCGCACAGCGGCCCCCGGCCCGGCTACCAGCGTGCGCTCTCCGACGGGTGCACACACAGTGTGAGTTGCGGCGGACGCACCGGAGTATCTAGGAGCTGTCGGGCGGAGTGCTGGTTCTACAGGGCCCGCTGATACAGCTGCCCTGGGAAGTCGGGAGGTGGGTCTGCGGCCAAATAAAATTCCACTAGTTGAAAACGCCTGAGTATTGTCATTGTTTCACGTGTGTGTGTGTGTGTGGGGGGGGGGGTAGAGCAACAAGCGTGCGTGCACGATTTGTAGAAACAAAAATATAGCTAGACTGTGAAAGTCACTTTTAAAATGCTGTAGAATGGTTTTATATGTTAAGAGGAAAGGGAATAGTGACAGAAAGAAAATTGCCTTCGAAATGTCAGATAAAGATAATGGAGCATATAAATTTGAAAGCAGTGTGAATAAGAAAAAAAAAATATTCAAACTAAGCACATAAAAGTTATATACTAACTGTAATATAATATGCCAGAATTCACAATCAGTTCCAAGCACTGGCTTGTTCCCGATAATGCTTAACATGAGCCATAGCGTGGTCTGTCTTAAGTCACCCATGTTTTGAAGCTCATGATGCGGCGGGGGGGTGGGGGTAGGGGGGGACATCAGGAATACATTATGAGAGCTGGCTGCAAAGTTCTCAGCCCAACCAGCGAAGGGAGGGTTCAGTGACTTGCCCAGGGTCGCAAGAAACAGCACGGCTTTGAACCCGCAACCCCAGGGGGCTGTGGCCGTAGCTTTTAACCACGGTGCTGCACTTAGAGGGGTCCTTTTTATCAAGGTGCGTTAACCGATTCAGCGCGCGCGAATTGCTAAGGCGTCCGTTATATTCTATGGGCGCCGTAGAACATAGCACGCACGAAATCGGTTAGAGCACCTTAATAAAACCCCTTAATAAAAACCCCTTAATAAAACCCCTTAACGGGTAACTTTTCGCAACGCATCCATGCGCAGATGAGTGGCGGATGACTTTCCAGCAGGCGACAATATAGCAAATAGTTTGAATTCTGCTGATAGTTTTCTGCAAATCCAGGCAGTGAGGCCATCTCGTCATTTCATCTCTCCATATCTCCCTAAACAGTTTGCTCCGCATTAATTCAAAATGCCTGCAAACTGATAGCGCGTGTACCTTGAAAGATAAAAACACATCACAAAACCTCTTAGGGAGAGGAGGAGATAGGGGATGCAGCCGACGGGCTCCTTTGGACTTTATCTGCCGTCATGTTTCGATGTTTCTTTAAACTCTCAAATTAGCTGCAATCGCTGGAAGTTTTCAGAAGATCTTCATGCAAAGTCCACTTATTGCACAGGCCAACAACAACAAAATTCACGGTGCCTTGGGTTTCCGACCTGTTCCTGGGGTTATTTGGGGCGCTGGTTCAGAAAATTGCATTGGATAGACTGCATCAGCTCTAGTTTCTTAGATATGGTTCTGGGTAGTAGACAACCTCCTAGCCACGAGAGCTGCAATACTGGGCCACCAAATATACAGTCTATTGACCATGGCCACAGACTACAAAACCTTCAAAAAAGAAATTAAAACCCTTCTATTCAAAAACACACATAAAACCAAACTGTCCCAAGCGTCACCAGCTACACTCTCTAATCCTTAGCAACTTAAAAAAAATGTACAAGCTACTCCTTATCTACATCGAATGTCCTGATGTACATGTAATGTACCTCTGTACAGTGGTGCCTCACACAACGAACTTAATTCGTTCCAGGAGCAAGTTTGTTATGCGAAAAGTTCGTTGTGTGAAACGCGTTTTCCCATAAGAATACATGTAAAACAAAATAATTCGTTCTGCAGCCCTGTTTTCCCATAAGAATACATGTAAAACAAAATAATTCGTTCTGCAGCCCTACCCGCCCGATCGCAGCGTTCCGCCATTTCCCTCCCTCCACCTCACCTTAAATGCAGAGTTTGCCAGCTTTCTTTTTCACCCAGCCGCACGCTTTCAAAAAGCTGTGCACGCGCAGCTGCTGGAGTTGATCAATGTTCTCCTCTCCTGCAACTTCCTGTTTCCGGTTGCGTCAGAGGAGAAGATTGAACAACAGAGCATCTGCGCATGTGCTGCTCTTTGAAAGTGTGTGGCTGGCCGAAAAAGAAAGCCGGAAAACTCGGCATCTAAGGTGAGGTGGAGGGAGATGATGGAACACTGCATTCAGACAGGAGGGTGCTGCTGTTCCCGGCTCACATTAGGAAGCGGCGAGAGTAGTTCCGCCCCCCCCCCCCGGGCCCCTCGGGCGACTTCGTTGTGTGAAACGAAGTCCGTTGTACGAATCAAGACAAGAAGTTCGTTGTGCTCAGCGTTCGCTGTGCGAGGCGTCCGTTATGCGAGGCACCACTGTATTTCTAATGACTGTATGTACTTCTAATGTCCTGACATATCATATGTAATCCGCCTTGAACCGCAAGGTATAGAAATCACTAATGTAATATGCCTTTGGGATAGTAGAGTCAAACATGAACATTGGGCAAAAAACAGATTGGCCTCCAAGGGAATATATGATGGTTGGAGGACAAAATGTAATCAATGAACCTATGGCAGCACGAGATAGAATCCTACGGCCACCACTACATATAAAGCTAGGCCTGATGGAACAATATGTGAAGGCTTCGAATAATGACGGTTCGTGCATTGAATACGTGGAGGGACATAATCAAAACATACGGCTAAGTCTGATTTGGATGTATGGTAGAGAATGACACGGTGGCGGTTTACCCGCGGCCACCGCATTTTAGCCGCGGGTCACCCGCCGAAAACGGGGAAGAAAACTAGCAGTCGCTGCGGCGACGGGGACAAGGCCATTCACCGCCCGCGGGGCGGTGAATGGTCTTGTCTCCGCAGTGAGGTATCAAGGATCGCGCGGTCCCCGCAGCCACCGCCCGCCCGCCCGTAGCATTTAGCCAGCTCCCTCCCTCCACCTCACCTTAAATTTCGAGTTTTCCGGCTTCCTTTTTTCCGAGCCGCACGTGTTCAAAAATCCGTGCACGCGCGGCTGCGCGAGTCAATCAATCTTCTCCTCTGACGCAACCGGAAACAGGAAGTTGCAGGAGAGGAGAAGTTTGATTGACTCGCGCAGCCGCGCGTGCACGGATTTTTGAACACGTGCGGCTCGGAAAAAAGGAAGCCGGAAAACTCGAAATTTAAGGTGAGGTGGAGGGAGGGAGCTGGCTAAATGCACGGCTTTTTGAACGCGTGCGGCTAGGGAAAAAGGAAACCGGCAAACTCGGCTTATATGGATGCTGCGGGGACGGTGACGGGGCGGTGAATGGGATGGCAGTGGCGGTGATGGGGCGGTGAAAGGGATGGCAGTGACGGTGACGGGGCGGTGAATGGGATGGCAGTGGCGGTGATGGGGCGGTGAAAGGGATGGCAGTGACGGTGACGGGGCGGTGAATGGAATGGCGGTGACGGGGCGGTGCAGAGGATGGTGGGCCGGGGACGGGGCGGTGACGGGGACAGATTTTTTCCCCGTGTCATTCTCTAATGTATGGCACTAAACGCCCAAAGTTGGCAGTGGGAAAATGCCCATTTTCAAAAAATATGTCTTATATATAAATATACTAGTCTTTAAGCCCGTTAAATTAACAGGTGCTAGAATAGATGTCTGTCTTTCTTTCTGTCTGTCTTTCTTTCTGTCTGTCTCTCTGGCCCCCCTGTCTGTCATTCTCTCTCTCTCTCTCTCCTTGGCTAGTGTTTGTCTGGGTTGGCCGCTGGCTGTCTGTCTTTTTTTTTTCTTTGTGTCTCTCTCCTTGCATCCTGTCTATCTGTGTTTATTCTATCTGTCTCTCTGGCCCCCTATCTGTTTGTCTTTCTTTATGTCTGTCTCTCTCCCTGGCCCCCTGTCTTTCTTTCTGTATGTCTCTCTGTCTTTCTCCCTGGCCACCTGCCTACCTGTATTTATCTGCCTGACTGTCTCTCCGTGGCCCCCTTCTGTCACCCTCCCCCCTCCCCAAAGCAAGCCCGTTACATTAACAGTGCTAGAATATGTCTATCTGTCTCTCTCCCTGCCCCCTAAGCAGCAGCATTTCTCTCCCCCCACTTCATTTTAAGTTTTCTAAATGAACTGAATCTAATTAATTCACATCCCTACTCTTTTTTTCTCCGTCTGTAGAGGCCCCTATAGCTAATTTTTTGGTCTTTTTCCATCTCTTCCCTTCTTTCTTTTCCTTATACCAGTCAGACAATTGCCTTTGGATGTTCCTCAGTTCCTGCCTTGGTCTCCCTCTCAGCATATACCACTTACCTCTCCCCTTTCTGCTGTCTCCCTCCACATAGCTTCTGCATCGGCTCCCTATTTATTCTTAGCACATAATTAATCCTTAAGAAACAGACGTCCTGGTGGGATAAGACAGCTAGACAGGCTTGTTGCTCATGCACCACCTGCATGGCTGTTTTGCTGCCTCGAGTATTAAAAAGCACACTGGAAAGGATAAATACAAAGGTACAGACCGGTAGGGGACTGGGGGCTAGGGAGAAAGCAAGGGCACAGCCGGAAATGCAAAAACCGCACTACCATTAGAAGTTTATTTTTAAAGTTTAAAGTTGCTGCCGCGGCTTCTCTCACGATCGTTGCCTGCGTCGGAAGCCTTCTCCGACGCAGGTGCGGCTCATGAGAGGAGCCGCAGCGACTTGAAACTTTAAAAATAAACTTCAAATGGTAATGCCGCTTTTCGTTGATGGAGGTCTGCGCGAGCAGGGAGGCGGTGTGGGGCCGTAATTTTGAAGGTGGCGCGAGCTGGAGCAAATCCGTCCTGGGCCCACGTCTGCCCTCCGCTGACAGCCGGCTTCCTCGAAGCCCTCCTCCTGCAGACGTGGACCGCCGGGGCCTGGGTGCGGCGGGGAAGGGGGGTCTTGCCTGGCCAGGGCCGGCCGAATCCCGGGTCTGCTCTCCTCCTAAGTCCCCTCACTACGCTAACTGCCATAGAGGAACTGGCGCTTAGCTGTGGCTATGAGTTTGTCGGCTACAGCGCTGGAGTGCTGGTGAGGCTCTTGTTTCCATCAAACTTATTACCAATTCTCGAAAGTTTGATCATGTTACACCCCTTTTAAAAGTTGCACATTGGCTTCCAGTTATCCATAAGATAGCATATAAACTCTGTTTGCTTACCTTCAAATCCCTTCTCAATAAAACACCAGCATTCATATATAAGTGCCTAATACCATATAATCCTGTTAGAGCTTTAAGATCAAATGAACAAAACCTATTAACTATCCCTTCACTTAAGATTATAAATACAAGACACCAATTTATTTTTTCAGTAACCGCGCCACAACCTGGAATGCAGGACCTAGGAAAATTCAAAAGTAATTTAAAAACTTTTCTTTTTAAAAATGCCTTTGATATTTAATTTCTTAATACCCAGGTCATTGATTTTATTCTATTAATATGCTTTTATTTTTTGTTCCCTTATGTACCTTCCTTTTTTGTTCTACTTTCCTATATTAAATTGTATTTCATTATCCCTTTTTTACCTTATGTTATGAATTTGATGAGTTAATTTTTAACCTATTGTATTGTCTTAAGTTTGTATTGTATTGTTTTGTATTGTTCCCCTTTGAATGTATTTTAAATTGTTCATCGCTTAGAACTATGATTAAGCGATTAATCAAAAGAATTAATAAACTTGAAACTTGAAACTCTTGAGAGGAGTGTTCTTCAACCGCCGGTCCACGGTGCGATCGATGCGGTGTTATCTTCGTGCCAGCTCCCTCTTCCTAACTGATTCAATGCATAAAGCCACATGCAGCGGCTCCTACGGGCATCCTGCGCCTGAACCGGAAGCCTTCTCTCTGACGTTGCAATATCAGAGGGAAGGCTTCCAGATGAGGCACAGGACATGCAAGGTGCAATTAGTACTATTATGGGGGCGGGGTCTGGGGTGGACATTGGGTAGAGATGGGCGGGGTCTGGCCGACGACTTAGCCCCGTGTTCCTCAACCGCCGGTCCACGGATCGATGCCGGCCCACAGAATAATTCTTTTATTTCTGCCGGTCCATAGGTGTAAAAAGGTTGAAAAACACTGATCTAAGTCACAACATCCAAGTTTTGTTCAGGATGTCTAGTAAAACATTTGATTATCCTTGCAGCATGTCTAAGTCAAGGTCGGCCCTGACCACTGCCCTGACCACTCCTCCAGATGTGTCCCTTTCAGCTCTGGGTGCACAGCGGCATTCAGAGGCATAAAAAGCCCAGCTACATGTCTAGAAAGTCAGTTTATTTATCGGCACTTGGAAGACCTGTCTATTAGGATGTCAAAGTGATGACATTTTAGACATTTTTAAGTTTTGATTATGAGCCCCATAGCGCATATGGACTTATCATGGAAAAACTGAAGGCAGGAATTGTCGATGGTGCACAGATCAGACAACTTATAAATGACCCACAATTCATAGCATCAGTGAATGAAACTGAATCATGTGCCTGGTCTTCATTTGTTCTTGCGAAAAACTTTCTTGGCAACAAGAAGGCGGACAACTACATACAATTAGGCTAGGTTTTTTCAAGGCAATAATCCCTAAAACATGAATATAAACTTTGTTATATTAAAAGACCATTTAAAAGTACTCCACCTTATATAATTTTACTTTTATTCATTATTTAATAGGATTTTAAACTACTTTATAATTTAAAACTCACCTTCCTGCTCCTAGCAACTACTCAAGACCACAGCCATCATCAAAAGATGGCGTCGGCGTGCTGGAGGAATGACGTCATCCTCCTCGCTGAGACCGTGCCTGTAATTGTATTAGTTTTCTTTCACTTTTAGCCAACCCTATTCTTTAATGGATTGGCTTACTGACGAATGCTAAGATTGACTCGTATTCAGAGGCCCCATCCACCAGAATCACAGCAAGGTGGACCATTCCAGTTCTAGATTTAACCCATTTGGCTCCACTGTATTCAGATGGTATATCCACCTCTCCCAGTTTCCTCCCTTCCTTCCTATTTGTATCAATAATAATAATAAAACCCTAAGAGCGCATGCGCACTTAGGGTTTCGTGAGCCCTGCGGCGTACTTTGTCCTTCCGTGGCCGTGTTCCATTTCGGAACACGGAGGTACGGAACACGCCGTCAACTCCCCCCTCCCGCACCAACCGCTGCTGCTCCTGTTCAAAGCGGCCTGCTGAGGTTCGCGGCCGGCTGTAGTGAACCTCGCAGGCCGCTCTCCACATGGTAGCACGTTCCCTCTGATGCGATTGCGTCAGAGGGAGCATGCTACCGAGGTGGAGAGCGGCCTGCGAGGTTCGCTACAGCTGGCCTTGAACCTCAGCAGGCCGCTTTGAACAGGAGCGGCAGCGGCGGCAGGAACCATGGATGGAGGGAGGATAAGAACGGGAGGGGAAGCGGAAAAAGAAGGACCATGGAGCAGACAGGAAAGGGGGCTGTTTTGGTGAGAGGGTTGTGCTGAGTTCAGACAGCAATCAGGGAGGGGGAACAGAAGAGGGCCACGGATCAGACAGGCATGGCACAACAGGGAGCCAGGGGGAGAAGGTAAGGGGGCTGCTTTGGGAGGAGAGGTGTGCTGGGGGCAGACATCAAAACAGAAGGGGGCCACGGAGCATGCAAGCATGGCACAACCGGGGGCCAGGGGGGGAGGGAAAGGGGGTTGCTTTGGGGGGAGGGGTGTGCTGGGGGAAGACAGCAATTGGGAGGGGAGGAACACAAGGGGGCCACAGAGCAGGCAGGCTTGATGTAAGATGGCGGTTGTGTCCGATGCTGGAGGAGGTGAGAGCTGAAGGCGGTGGCGGACGCGACCACTGGACACTTAAGCCACATGTTTTCCAAACACAAGTTGGATATTGATTGTCCCCTCTACAAGAAAGCTTAGAGCAGTCTTCTTCAACCTTTTAACACCTATGGACTGGCAGAAATAAAAGAGTTATTTTGTGGATCGGCATTTGAAGAACCCTGGGCTAAGTCATGAGACAGACCCCGCCCATATTCACCCAATCTCCGCCCCAGACCCCGCCCCCATAATAGTACTAATTGTAACACCATTTTTTCCATTCATTTTTCATATATACACACACAATATAATTGTACTAACTGATGCCCCGGCGTTGCACGGGTATTTAATTATAGCAATAACACAGTAAATAGATTCAAATAAAGATACTTTATAGTGGTGAATGAAATTATTTTTTAACAGCTTTATAAAAAGTACAATATTCAAATTATAATGTGAAATATTTGACAAAATGAATACAATACAACTAACACAAAACTTGATTATAAACAACATTTTTAGTTTCACCTCCAGGAGCAAGAACATATAAATTCTTGGGTGAACCCACCCTTGAGCAAGCAACATAGAATTGTCCATGGGAAAAACAGGGGGATCCTAAATCCACTCCACAGTATGTAATAGTCTGTCCCTGTGATTTGTTGATTGTGATAGAGAATGCAAGTCTCAGTGGAATTTGCAATCTCTTAAACTGAAAAGGAAGATCTGTTGGAATAAGAGGCATCCAAAAGTTTCAGTATTGATTTAAACAACTCAATATGTGGAAACTCAGGTTGAAAAGAAACTCCATGCAGTTTGTTCCCGGTTCAGAATGGAACCTGTGTTCCTAGTTCAGCATATGTGAGTACTCATGTAATGTAATAACATTATGAACTGGGGTGCATGAAGGAAATAGTTACAAACACAGTTAGAACATACAAACTCTATATGTATGGTGTCTGTGGTAGAAAAGAAACGATGTCCCTAGTGGTTATAGTGTCATAGAAAGTGTTTTATAGTTGGAATTACTGTGAGAATGGCAGCTTTTTACATCCTTTCCATTGACATGAATGGGTGAAATAAGATTTTCTGTTTGTAGCTCTGCCCACGTGTGCAGGTGGGCCGCGAGACCCCCAGAACATATTACCCCAGGTAGTGAGGGATCTGCATACCAAGTTTCGTTCAAATCGGTCAAGCCGTTTTTGCGTGTTCGCGGCACATACACACATACATACACACATACATAAATACACACATACCTCTGATTTTATATATATAGATTAACAACACATAATGGTTAACCACAAAATTAAAATACACAAAGCACACTGTATGCTTCTCAATATTCATTCCTACCAGATAACCCCATGCTTGATCAGACAACAGATGTAAATCAATCACTAAATAAAAAAATAAAAGCATTCCCCCATACTGTTGTTGTCTCTCTCCCTCCATGCTGTGCCTTGCCTTTTGGCCTGCCCCCCGGTGTTATCGTCGGGCCGGTCCACGGTGCGATCAACGCAGCATCTTCCAGCCGGCTCCCTGAGTGCTGCAGTGCACAAAGCTATGGTCAGAGGCTCCTTGCCCACGCCTCATCTGGAAGCCTTCCCTCTGACGTTGCAATATCAGAGAGAAGGCTTCCGGTTCAGGCGCAGGACGCGGGTAGGAGCCTTTTCCCACGGCTTTGTGCACTGCAGCACTCAGGGAGCTGGCCCAAAGACGCCATGTTGATCACACCGTGGACCGGCGGCTGAAGAATGCTGTCTTGGGCCCGATGGATGTGCCAGCCCTGGTGGATTGGCAGAAAATTTCTGCGGACCGGCAACGGTCCTTGGACCGGCAGTTGAAGAACACCGGCGTAGAGGACTCCACCAAAATCTCGTCTCTTGCAGTGGATACTATATATTTGAATCTGAATCACAATTTTGCAGTAAGTAAAACTCTTTATAGTTCATAAATCTTTCCTTAATTGGTTCTGATCATTTCAGCTATACGCAGCTGAAAGCAGTGCCACATGCAGAAAGTGAAAAACTATCTAAACTTCACTTTCTGCCTGTCGCACTGCTTTCAGCTGCGTATAGCTGAAATGATCAGAAGCAATTAAGGAAAGATTTATAAACTATAACCTCATGCAAAGTTGTCATTTCTTTAATAAGACATTAACTATTTTTTTTCTGCGGCCCTCCAAGTACCTACAAATCCAAAATGTGGCCCTGCAAAGGGTTGGAGTTGGAGACCACTGGCTAAACTGTAACCATGACATCCTGTTTGTCTTTGGGAAGCAGAGCTGAGCTTGTGATGTCATAATGCCTCATTCCACCAATAAGAGCCAACCTCCTCAGTGATGTCACAATGGCTTGATTGTCCTGTTCTCCCCTCTGCCCTCCAACCCTGCCAGCAGATTAACTGTTCCCCTTAACTCAGTGGTCTCAAACTCTTTAATAAGACATTAACTATTTTTTTTCTGCGGCCCTCCAAGTACCTACAAATCCAAAATGTGGCCCTGCAAAGGGTTTGCGTTGGAGACCGCTGCTTTAAGGGCACATTTGAATAAAACATTCTTGTTGATTGGCAGGTTGCTGATCAAGACAGCTCTGGAGTTCCCAGTGTCTATTTAACAGCCATTCAGGCAGGAATATTTCCTAAATTGATATGGAACATGGGCAAGTTAATCCTTTTTGCTTGCTTACACTGTGTTAAGGTAAGCTTTCATGGTGGTATTTTTTTTTTTTTTTTTACTGTAATTCGAAAACCCCTGCTGTGAGGCATACATGAGAAAAGCTAATTTCCTTTTCTGAAACGTATTTGCAGATGCAGCTGGAAACATACACTTTCATTGGTATGGGTTTTTTGAAACTTTTGATGTTTAATATTTTTATTAAACTGTTTTTTTCTAAGCTTTTATTTTAATTTTTTTAAGTCTTTATAGAGATATATAGTTTTTCACAGCTGCAACATAAATATGGTTTTACTAAGTCACAAAGTTTTAAATGGTTGCAGCTGAAGCAGGCTATTCAGGAGGGGTTCCCTGAATGGAAAGATCTTGATACTCAATATAGTTTGGAAATCCTGTGTTTCCAGGCGGATTTCTTGGGTCACCAAGCCACTAAGTGGTATAAATTGATATATGGTTTTACAAATAAAAAACAAAAAACGGGTCTAAGAGACATTTGGAGCATTGAGATTAAGCATCAAATTTCTGCTTCTCAATGGCCACGAATTTGGTCTTGGAGAATTAGATGTACAGTGTCGGCATCTATGAGACAGACTTGGTTCTTTTTGTTGCATAGAGCTCTTTTGACCCCAGTACGTTTACAAAAGTTTGATAGCTCTAGATCTAATAAATGTTGGCACTGTAATCTAGAAGCAGGGACTTTGGATCATCTAATTTTTTATTGTCCTTGTATTAACGCCTTCTGGAAGTCAATTTGGTCTCAAATTAATTATTTTCTAGAAAATCCAGTTGCTATGTCATATGATACAATTTTGTTTGGAACAATGATGAGAGCAAAGAGTCAAATTTCAGCAAATAATAATAAATTACTAATGATTATGACAGGAGTTGCCATTCAGAATATAACTAGAAATTGGAAAGATTATACAAGACTTAACTATACTTTTTGGTGGAATTCTATATGTTATATTTATAAAATGGAACGAATTTTTGCTATGCAAAAAGGAAATTATAACAAGTTTAAAAAAATTTGGGGGCCATTGATTGAATATTCGAATGATTAGACACTTTTTTTTTTTTTTATAGAAGAATAATATGATATGGGATTGGGAGGGTATAATGTGTGAGATTCAAATAAAATGTTGATATGTGTGGAAGGGAAGGGGGGAGGGGGATAATATAAGATTTAATATTATATGAAGTATACAAGTGAATTGTATGAATATTGAATGATTATTGTATACTTGTTATGAGATATGAAAATGAATAAAGAATTGGAAAAAAAAAGAGATATATAGATAGATAGTTCAATTTTTTAAAGAAATACAGTGGAACCTTGGTTTGCGAGTAACGCGGTTTGCGAGTGTTTTGCAAGACGAGCAAAACACTTAGCAAATTTTTGTCTCGCAAACCGACCGCTGCCCAGATAAACGAGCACTTACAGCTGCAGGAAGCGCCGCTTCAGGAGGATTCCTCTTCTGTCCGCCGGCCAGCCTTCCACGCCGGGCGCCTTCCGCATGTTGGAGAGCCTCTGGCTGAGCCTACACAGCCTAGTGCCGCCCCCACCTGCACGTTGCACAACGTCAATCATCGACGTTGTGCGTATCATATGCAACATGCAGGTGGGACGGCACTCGGCGGCGTAGGCTCAGATAGAGGCTCTCCAACATGCGGAAGGCACCCGTCATGGAAGGCTGGCCGGCGGACAGAAGAGGTATCCCTCCGAAGCAATATCGTTTATAAAAATGTTAAAAAGAACAGACCCAAGAACAGATCCTTGAGGCATTCTGTAATTCGCTGATTGTCCAGCCTTCTTTCAATGTAAACCGCTTAGAAGTCTTTTGACTATGGCGGTATAGAAAAATAAAGTTATTATTATTACAAGTGCCCTCTCATTCCGGAGCTTCCTTTCAAATGAAAGAAATTTGCCTTATGCATATTACGTCACATAAGCATTTAAATGTGTCTATCATATCTCCCCCCCCCCCCATCTTTCCTCCAAAGTATACATATTTAAATTTTATGTATGACCCCCATATTCCTTCTGATGAAAACCACAAATCATTTTAGCAGTCCTCCTTTGGATTGAATCCATCCTTTTTAAATCTTTCTGAAGGTATGGTCTGCAATATTCTAAATGAGGTCTCAACAGAGTCTTATACAGGGGCATCAATACCTCCTTTTTCCTACTGGCCATACCTCTCCCTATGCAACCTGGCATCCTTCTAGCTTTCACCGTCTTCTTTTCAACCTATTTGGTCACCTTAAGATCATCACATACAATCGCACCCAAGTCCCACTCTTCCATCATGCACATAAGTTCTTCATCCCCTAAACCGTACTGTTCCCTTGGATTTTTGAAGCCCAAATGCATGACCTTGCATTTCAAAGCATTAAATTTTAGCTGCCAAATTTCAGACCATTCTTCAAGCTTCGCCAGGTCTTTTTTCATGTTATTCACACCATCTGGAGTGTCTACTCTATTGCAGATTTTGGTATCATCTGCAAAGAGGCAAATCTTATCCAACAGCCCTGCAGCAATATCGTTTATAAAAATGTTAAAAAGAACAGACTCAAGAACAGATCCTTGAGTGATCTCCATTGACCACTCCCCTCTGTCGCCTTCCACTCAACCAGTTCTTGACCCAGCCTGTTACTTTGGTTCCCATCATGAGGGCACTCAGTTTATGTATTAGATGTCTGTGTGGAGCACTGTCAAAGGCTTTGCTAAAATCTGAACTCCCCTGCAAGAAGGAGCAGCTTGGCAGCATGGGGGGCATTCCCCCCATAAGAAACAGCAGCTTGGTGGCAAACCCTCCAGAAGATCCCCAACCCCCAGAAAGAAAAAGCAACTTACCCCTCTCACAAGAAGACACAATGCGTAGGCCTAGTCCTTCTCTTCCTCCTCCTGTGCTGTTGTCCTGCAACAGCAGACCCGGAAGCCTTCCCTCTGATTTCAGAGGGTCTCTGTGACATCAGATGGAAGGCTAAGACAATCATGGCCTTAGGCCCCTCCCAGTGCATCCCAATTTTGAAGAGGTGGCCCTATCGGCAGGAGGGAGTGGGCATCCCTCCTGCTGATGTTTCTTCAAAAGGTACAGGGCGGTTTGGGGATGTCAGAGGGTGTTCGGGGGTATGTGGGGTATCAGGAGGGGGGCAAGGGTGGCTAGGGGGATTGATGGGGATGTCAGAGGATGTGGAGGGTTACCAGTTTCCTGCAGAAATTTATAGTTGGCAAGGAGTCAGCCTATACGGACTGCCCATGAGAGAGGCCTCCATCCTGTTCTGATGCCATTCCAACAGTGTTGGATGCCAGACAGAGGCTCAAATGCCAGCCAGAAAGGACCCCCCCCCCCTCTTATTCTGATTCCGTTCCAACAATGTTTAGATGCCAGCCAGAGGCTTGGATGCTGGCCAGACGTACACACCTGACAATTGGTAGCGGTAGAACAATTTGGAGGATACGACAATTGGTAGAAAGAGCCTAACAATTTACGCCCTGCCAATTGTCGTATCCTATGACTTGTCTTCCGACCAATTGTCATTCTACCAATTGTCGGGATCCCTGTCAGACCTGCACTGCAGCTCTTCTCTTTTCCCACCCATTAGCCCATTGGTCAGATATTCCTTAGCCAGCCAATAGACTGCAGGGGAAAGCAAGAGAAGTAGCTTAGGAGACGCCAACCTTCTGTCCTGCTTTTTCCTGCAGCCTATTGGCTAACTAAGGAATGTCTGATTAATGGTATCTCCTATGATACTGGTCCTGCTTCCTTTGCAGCTTATTGGCTAGCTACGGAAAGTCTGACCAATGGGCTGCAAGGAGAGATGGGAGCAGTAGCTACAGAGACACTGCTTTTCTTCCTGATTTCCTCTGCAGCTTGACATTGGGAAGATTTCAGCTCTGTTTGGGCAGTGCTGGAAAGAATGTTGAGGGGTGAGGTAGGAGAAACAGAGAGAGAGAGGGCACGGCACACTGTTGTATTTTGCTGCTGTTTGATGAAGCCCTACAAATGTTACGAAATATAAAATGTGGTCTCTGATAGAAATAGGGTACACAGATGAAAGCGTGCGAGGACCAAGGAGCTCAGGCAAATGCATGGAGGATGTTAGCGCACCGGACTAAAAGATAAATTTAAAGCGCTCTGAGAGGGTTCACCCCCCCCCCCCCAGTTTACTTAGAAGTGTTGGCACTGCCGCTGGGGGGTTTGGTGGGGGGGGGGAACCCCCCATTACCGAGGAAAGTGTAATTTTTCCCTATTTTAGGGAAAAATTACAGTTTACGGCAGCGCCAACATTTCTAAGTAAACTGGGGGGGCTTCCCCCCACACACACACACACCCCTCGGAGCGCTTTAAATTTAACTGAGCTCCTTTGTCCGCGTGCGATTGTCCCGCGCACTTTCAGCCCCGTCGCCAGAAAAAGTCGAGCAAGCCTTCCCTCGATGGCTGAGAATAACAGGCGGAACCCAATCCTCTACTAAACTGAGGACACATATTTAAGAAAAAAAAATAGACCGGGTTTTCAAAGATTTACGAAACGTCAGGTAATTGCATTCAGAGTTCAGCGAAGTTGAGAGAGAATTCCACAGGCCAGGAGCCACTGCTCTAAGCATGGTTTTTTTTTAATGGGAGGACACTAACCTAATTGATGAAGCCAATGAAATGTCACTTTTATTATACTGTGTTGAATGACTGAGTTAAGTACTTCAAATTAAAGTGACTCAAGCCACGAAGTATTTTAAAAGACGAGCTCCGAATCGTAAATTCCCTATGAGCAAAAATAGTCAACCAGCCTTTCGATAATATTAGCTGCTGCATTTTGATGTCACTGTAAACAATGTCGTTTCTTCATAATCCCTTAAACTACTACCGGTAGTACTGCTATTATTTCTATAGCGCTACCAGACGTACCCAGTGCTGTACAGAGTCACAAAGAAGAAGAAAACAGTCCCTGCTCGAGAGAGCTTACAAACAGGATGTCATGGATACCGTTAAGGGGAAGGGTTAATCTGCTGGCTGGGTTGGAGGGCAGAGGGGAGTACAGGACAATCGAGCCATTGTGACATCACTGATGAGGTTGGCTCTTATGGGCGGAATGAGGCATTATGACATCACAAGCTCAGCTCTGCTTCCCAAAGACTGAAACTCTTCACACTACGACTACTATGAATTATTTCTGTAGCGCTACCAGACGCACGCAGCGCTGTACAGAGTCACAAAGAAGACAGTCCCTGCTCGAAAGAGCTTACAATCTAAACAGACAAGACAGACAAACAGGATGTCATGGATACTGTTAAGGGGAAGGGTTAATCTGCTGGCTGGGTTGGAGGGCAGAGGGGAGTACAGGACAATCCAGCCATTGTGACATCACTGATGAGGTTGGCTCTTATTGGCGGAATGAGGCATTATGACATCACAAGCTCAGCTCTGCTTCCCAAAGACTGAAACTCTTCACACTACGACTACTATGAATTATTTCTATAGCGCTACCAGACGCACGCAGCGCTGTATAGAGTCACAAAGAAGACAGTCCCTGCTCGAAAGAGCTTACAATCTAAACAGACAAGACAGACAAACAGGATGTCATGGATACAGTTAAGGGGAAGGGTTAATCAGCTGGCTGGGATGGTGGGCAGAGGAGTAGGGTTAAGGATTGAAGGCTATATCAAAAAGGTGGGTTTTCACTCTGCTTTTAAACAATGGAAGTGAAGGGGCTTGATGGACAAACTCAGGTAATTTATTCTAGGAACAAAGTCTGGAATTGGCAGTGGAGGAGAAGGGTAAAGCTAAGAGCGGCTTATCCGAGGAACTGCGATTTCTGGGAGCGTATAAGGAGAGAGAAGAGAGGAGAGATATTGAGGGGCAGCAGAATAGAAACATAGAAACATAGAAATTGACGGCAGAAAAGGGCCTCAGCCCATCAAGTCTGCCCACACCAATGACCCACTCCCTGACTTTTATTCCCCTAGAGATCCCATTTTCTCTTAAAATCTGACACGTTGTTGGCCTCAATCACCTGTGAAGAAGTACTTCCTGGTATCACCATGAAATTTCCCTCCCCTGACTTTCAGTGAGTACCCTCTTGTAACCGAGGGCCCTGTAAGACAGAAGATATCATCTTTGACCTCTATACGTCCCGTAATATACTTAAAGGTCTCAATCATGTCTCCCCTCTCTCTTCGTTCTTCCAGCGAGTACATCCGCACTTTTTTTAGCCTTTCTTCGTACGTGAGTTCCCTGAGCCCCAAAACCATCCTGGTAGCCATTCGCTGAACCGACTCAATTCTCAACACATCTTTCCGGTAGTGCGGTCTCCAGAATTGAACACAATACTCCAGATGAGGTCTCACCATGGATCTGTACAGCGGCATTATGACTTCAGGTTTTCTGCTGACAAAACCCCTACGGATGCAGCCCATCATTTGTCTTGCCTTGGACGAAGCCTTCTCCACCTGATTGGCAGCCTTCATACAATGAACCCACTTGTAGGTCAGCAACAGGAGCTTGAACTGTATGCGATGGTGAAGTGACTTAAGGAGAGGGGAGACATGAGCGTAGCGAGGTTGGTAGAAGATGAGTCGTGCAGCAGAGTTTTGCACAGATTGCAAAGGAGAAAGGCATCACTGCGGGAGACCAGTTAGGAGTAGATTGCAGTAATCTAAGCGTGAGGTCACGAGAGCGTGGACAAGGGTCTGGGTAGTGTGCTCAGAGAGAAAGGAATTATTACATAGGGTAGAAACTGAAGGAAAAAAAGAGATTAAAAGATACACTGCCTCGAATGTGGGTCCAGCCGCCCTGTGTTTCAAGCAGCAGAGATGGATACATCTGATGATGACAGCAGGTCAACTTGGCATCTGCTTGGAAACAGCCAGATCTTCCGCTGTTCCGAGTGCTGTTGACCAAAGTTCAATTTATACAACAAAATGCAATCAAAATAGTTATAATACCATTTGGGGTGCATATGAAATTTGGATCAGCTCCCAAGGGGGTATTCCCATTGATCTCTGATAGCTTATATATTTTTATATCTTACGAATCTCTGCACACATCCTCTCACTGGGGTGGGAGGGGGGGGAGGGAGGTTTGGGCTATAGACCATGTTACCCCCCTACTTCGAAATGCCATTGGCTGCAAATTAATCAAAGAATTTCTTACAAAATCTCATAACATTTTTAACAATTCATTCTAAACTGCCCCAATTTATTGATAAATATCTTATCCCATATGGCCCACCCCGCAGTCTTAGATCATCTAATCGTAAATGGCTGACGGTCCCCTCCCTTCATATAATAGGAACCAGAAGGCATGACGTTTTCTCAGTCGTAGCCCCTCAACTTTGGAATACCCTACCAGCTCTTGTTAGAGAAGAAGCTAATCTCGAATGTTTCAAAAGCCTACTCAAGAGTCATTTATTTAAAGAAGCTTTTAACATTTGATTTAAATGTTACAGTATCCTTTTTAACTCCCTTAAGGAATTAAGCAGCAACGAGCCCTTTCCTTTTGTTTTTTTTTTTCCCTTATTTGTATTTCGTTCCTATCCAAATTGTATTTCTAACCCTACTTCCATTTGTCTTCCGTCTGTCTGTCTCACTTATCCCTTTTTTAATATGCCAATTATTAGTTGATGTTTCTTTGTAATTGCTTTCTTTTTGTAAGTATTAATGGTATTGTTAATGGCATTTTTATTATGTTCATGCCCTTTTTTTATATATATTGTAAACTCGCTTAGAAATTAGATAAGCGATTGAATAAAACCTTGAAGGTATATAGATAACTTGACATTTTTAGTATGTATTACAAAATAAGACATTTAATGAATTAATGTATTGTCATCTTTGATTATACAAGACAGATGTTTTAAAATGCATTTAAATTATTAATAATGCAATTAAAAAAAAAAAAAAAAGATATACTGCCTGCTATTCAAAGTGATTTAAGCAGACAGGAGAAGCGTCTGCTTAAATCACTGGTGGCCAACTAACTACCAATATTCAGTGACATTTAACCAGGCAGTCCTACTGAATATCAACACAAAATGGCCTTATTAAAAACTGGCTGTTCAGGAGTGGTACATAGAGTGGTGTTGGGGAGCAATTGGCAATATTCAGTGTCACCACCTATATAGCTAATCGGGTGATTTTAGAACTGAAGCAATGTGAGTGGTTGTGGCAGCCATTTTGTAAAGGTAGTTGCTAGGGATAAAAATAAATGGGATTCAGTCCGCTCCCATCAGGAAATTAAGGTAGGCCAGGGGGGGAGGGGGGTCTATTCTGGTTTGGGGGTAGGAGATAGAGATGGGAGGTGGCATGAACCTGTGGGGGGATTCATGAGTTGGGAACGGGCTATGGACCTCATTGGAGGGATAGAGGGTGATCAGATGGAAACTAGGCAACTTTTTTTATGAGTTGGGAAGGGGGCTATGGATCTCACTGGAGTGATCGGGGGGAGGGAATCAGAAGGAAACTGGGCAATATTTTTTATGAGTTGGGAAGGGGGCTATGGATCTCCCTGGAGGGATCGGGGGGAGGGAATCAGAAGGAAACTAGGCAATTTTTTTTATGAGTTGGGAAGGGAGCTATGGATCTCACTGGAGGGATCGGGGGGAGGGAATCAGAAGGAAACTAGGCAACTTTTTTTATGAGTTGGGAAGGGGGCTATGGATCTCACTGGAGTGATCGGGGGGAGGGAATCAGAAGGAAACTAGGCAATATTTTTTATGAGTTGGGAAGGGGGCTATGGATCTCCCTGGAGGGATCGGGGGGAGGGAATCAGAAGGAAACTAGGCAACTTTTTTTATGAGTTGGGAAGGGGGCTATGGATCTCACTGGAGTGATCGGGGGGAGGGAATCAGAAGGAAACTAGGCAATATTTTTTATGAGTTGGGAAGGGGGCTATGGATCTCCCTGGAGGGATCGGGGGGAGGGAATCAGAAGGAAACTAGGCAATTTTTTTTATGAGTTGGGAAGGGAGCTATGGATCTCACTGGAGGGATTGGGGGGAGGGAATCAGAAGGAAACTAGGCAATTTTTTGAATGTAGGTCCTGGCCAACATTCAGCTGGGACTCACATGTATTATGTGGGCCCTGGCTAAATACTGGCTGAGACCCACATAAGCTCTGCAAATAGATCCCATGTATATTCATAGGAGAAATTCTGAAAACTCAACTGGGTTTTTGCTCTTGAGGACCAGGATTGCTTACCCCTGCTCTAGACCAGTGGTTCCCCACCCTGTCCTGGAGGACCACCCAGCCAGTCGGGTTTTCAAGATATCCCTAATGAATATGCCTATTATTCAAAGCATTAAATGGCTCTGCCACCCCCCTACCTAAACAACCGCCTAAATCAGATCCTCACTACTAGACAAAGAAGAACTCTGACCCCATTTACCTACCCTCCACTCAAAGGTACACAGCGCAAGATGTTTGACAACCTACTTGCGACGCAAGCAACAAAACTCGACCACTCCATTTCCAACCTGCTGACAACAACGAGCGACCTCAAAACATTTCAAAGAGAGATCAAAACCCTGCTATTCAAGAAATTTGTCCAGATACCTTAACTCTCACCCTCATCCCTCTCCTCACTGGTAAATTCCCCTCTCAAAGCCTCCACTTCTCTGGTAATCTTTTCCTCTTCTAAATATTACATTACATTAGTGACTTATATTCTGCCTTTACCTTGCAGTGTAAGACAGCTGGACATTTCCAGGAAGTTACAATTTAGGGGATGCTTACTGTTCTAAGTAGAATATAGTGTAAGATAGCTGGGATTTTCTGGAAGTTACAATTGGGGGATGCTTACACAATAGATACGGGGAATTACAATTAAGGGGGCGCTTACATAGTAGATGCAGATGGATTACAGTTTAGGGAAGGTTTAATGGAAGAGGCAGAGGGGAAAAGTTGGGGAAGGGAGAATTGAAGAATACTAGTAGGGAAGAAGAGTTTAGGGTTGGTTACTTGTTAGGGTCGGTGGGGAGGTTGTATAGTTTTTTTGAATAGTAGGGTTTTGATTTCTTTTCGGAATGATTTAAAGTCACTTGTAGTTGACAACAAGTTGGAGATATAGGGGTCCAGTTTCGCTGCCTGCGTCACTAGGAGGCCGTCGTACATCTTCTTTCACTGAGTTCCCTTGAGCGGTGGATAGGCGAATAGGTTCTGGGTTCTTCTTATTCTGGACGTGCAGTTGAAATTTAGATGGTGGTTGAGGTAGGTGGATGCAGATCCGTTTATTGCTTTGTATAGTAGACAATAAAATTTGAATTGGATTTGAGCACGTATTGGTAGCCAGTGTGAGTCAAGGTAGGCATTAGTGATATGGTTGAATTTTACGAGTGAGTAGATCAGTCTGAGGGCTGTGTTTTGAATGGTCTGCAATTGGTTTATCAAGTTTGTGGGGCATGGAAGGTATAGTTCCCTAAAATGTAAAGCTCCTGGAAATGTCCAGCTTTCCTAATTGTTATCTTATTTGTAATATTGCCTAGAAATGTCCAATTATCTTATTTGTTATCTAATTTGCAATTTCTCCTGGAAATATCCAGCTTTCTTATCTCACTTGTAACCAAAAAAATTGTAACTATCCTGCAAATGTCCAGTTAGCATCTTTTGTAATCCGCCTAGAACTGCAAGGTACAGGCGGAATAGAAGTCACTAATGTAATGTAATGTAATATATTTGCATGCCTATCTCCTCCATTATATGCAAATTTCTCTCATGCATATTCATTACTCCATAAACAAAAAGAGCTATACATTATATATAATGTGTTCACGAATTTATTATTTAAAAAAAAAAAAAAACAATACGGCAACCTATCTACTTACAATTCATGCCATATAAATATATTTAAAACATTCACAATCTACCCAAACGCCTCACTAAGGGCTCCTTTTATCAAGGTGCGCTACGGGGGTTAGCGTGTCGGACATTTCATCACGCGCTAACCCTCGCGGCACACCAAAAAACTAACGCCTCGTCAATGGAGGCATTAGCGACTAGCGCAGCAGGCGGTTGAACGCGCAGTATGCCGCGCGTAAACTGCCTACCACAGCTTGATAAAAGGAGCCCTAAATACATAAATCCTTTTTTAAGCCCACATAATTGGGGGGGGGGGGCAGGGTACTAATACAACAAGAAAAAGTAAAGACAAGATAAAGGATAGATTCTCAGCTCACCAAAGAACAAGTAAAATAGAGATAAAAGAAAAAAAATTTTAAACTCGACCTTCGCGAACCTTATATCAATCCTTACTTATAGGGATACAAGCCTCCTCAAAGATCTTAGGGATGAAACAATACAAGAAAGAAAGAAATATTATATTTGCTCATGTGCACCTAAAAATTGTTGAAATTGAATGGGATCCCAGAAAACATATTCAACATCATGTAACTTAACTAAGCATTTACAGGGACATTTTAAATAAAAAGATGCCTCTAGAGCCAAAACTCTAAGCTTTAACTTCAAAAATTCTTTCCTTCGAAATTGAGTAGCTCTAGAAACGTCAGGAGAAATCCTGACTAAGTCACCACAAAATTTGACTGTAGATTTCTCTTTTTTTTCCTGTTATTAATGGATAATGTATTACTCAAATTATAATTTAAAAAAAAGGAGCCCGAAAAGTTCATTCTTAAAGTGGAACAATGTCCTTGTAATTTACTACAATATGTTCAATACTATATTAACTTTCATTTTGTAGGTTTTATTCCTTCTAATGTAGTCCTTCTTCATGCATCATACTCCATTTTTCTCCCAAAAACTGAATAGACACGCCCGACATAAGCCTGTGTTTCGCCCTTCGGCGGCGGCGGGGGCTTCAGATTGTTCTCAGCTTCAGTTATATGACATATTCTTGTCGTTCTTTATAGTAACATAGTAACATAGTAGATGACGGCAGATAAAGGTCCATCCAGTCTGCCCAACCTGATTCAATTTAAAAATTTTCTTCTTAGCTATTTCTGGGCAAGAATCCAAAGCTTTACCCGATACTGTGCTTGGGTTCCAACTGCCGAAATCTTTGTTAAGACTTACTCCAGCCCATCTACACCCTCCCAGCCATTATACATTATATATAAGCCTCACACCGTTGAGACAACTCCAAACCAGGACCTCTCTCTGCATTAGCTGAGCAGGAACTAAAACTAAAACATGATTTGGGCAAGTGGCAATAGTTCTAACATTTGGGCTAATTGCATAGCTCTTTTTGTTTATGGAGTTATGTTCAATTTATGAGAGCTATTGAATTGATATTATAAATCTTGAAAACCCAACGGGCTGGGGGTCCCCAGGACAGGGCTGGGAACCACTGCTCTAGGCAGTTGCCTATGCCTATATCTGGTCCTGGCTACCTATTTTCCTTTGAAAAAGTTTCCTTGAGTTGAGGGTAACTTACAAAAGGAGGGCCTATATGGAATCTCCAAAAATATGGCTATTTTATAAAGGTACTAGACTACCTCAGAAACTTAGGCCCTCTTTTACTAAGGTACGTTAATCGATTATCACACCTTAGTAAAAGAGGGGGTCAGAATGGATGCAAAATCTAATAGCAAACCTTAAATGTTGGGGAGGGGGAACCTGTTGTGGAAATGTGTTTAAAACCCCGCAATGCTATCAAATTTTCTCCTGTTGGAATGTAAACCAGCCTGCGCAAGTGTTTTCTTTTTATTTTGCTTCTTGCAAATCTCTTAGAACTGCATGAGGGATTTGCCCTTCTCTTGTAATTTAATTTCATACCATTTGAATTTGATATGCCTTCATTTCCATAGCACTCTCCGCAGCGGGGAATACGGGAGCTGTAAACATGGACCACAAATGGATGATAGGTTTTTCTCATATAAAAATGAAAGCCCCCCCCCCAGCATTCGCCAGACAATATAAATGCAGTGCTATTAACCTTAACTCCAAGCAGCAGCGCTGTCTTCGGTGCTGAAAGCTTCGGTGCTGGTTTGCAAATCTGAAGACGGAGGGAAAGGCTGCGGTGACATATTAAACGAGCTCCGTGCTTTTCAGTAATGAAGAACCCAGGCTCGCATGAAAGATGTGCTGAATGATTTGATCTGGGAGCCGATAAGTCAACCCCAAAAGACTATAATGCAGAAATGGACTGCGATAAGTGCAAATTCCCCGAGACTAAGGGCTCCTTTTACACAGCCGCGCTAGGGCCTTAACGCGTGGAATAGCGCACGATAAATTGCCCCGTGCGCTGGCCGCTACCGCCTCCTTTTGAGCAGGCGGTAGATTTTCGGCTAGCGTGCACTAATCCGATGCGTGCGCTAAAACCGCTAGCGCGGCTTTGTAAAAGGAGCCCTAAAAGGAGGCCAGAGATGCTCATTGGAGAGAAGGGGTTACCGAGCCCAAGCAAGGGGAAATTCTTTAGTTTAGTTTATTTTTAAAATTTTTTTTATTAATTTTCAAAACTAATACAAAGTGCCAGGAATTATATAGACATTAATAATCAACGTAAGCACTTAAATTCCATCAGTAACAATGCGGAAGAAAAATATTCCTCCCCTCCTATCCAACAATTTAATTAAGAAATAAACCAAAAAGATAACCCCCCATCCACCCACCCCCATCATAGAAACATAGAAGATGACGGCAGAAAAGGGCCATAGCCCATCAAATCTGCCCACTCTAACAACCCCACCCCCTTGAATTTACCCCCCTAGAGATACCACATGTGTATCCCATCTACATTTTTACCTGGATATGTATAAAATTAAACAAAATAAATTAAAGACAACTATGTTGAAGTATCAAAAGATGTCAACAGGCCCTAAAGGGGAAATTCTTTAAAGGCTGTCAAAAGTTGGCGCCAAATACAACAGATAAGTATGAATTTGATCATGGGTGTCCAAATTGAATTATACGAGGTCTGCAAACAAGAGAAACATCCAACAGGAACTACAGCAAAACCAATCGAAAAGCAAAAACCAAAAACAACTGCAGACTATGTACAAAGATGCCTGCACTGTTTATTTCAAACTCTAATGGTATAAACAACCTTATTACCAACCGAGGGACCCAACACGGTCCATGTTTCGGACAACAAACTTTCTTCAGGGGTCCGTGGTAGATAAGGTTTTGCAACAACAGCATTGAAGGAAAAAACAAGTGCCCGAACGAGTGTAGTGCTGGATTGTAAAAAGCATTGCAATCTCAATGGAAAAGCTTTTTAATGCTGTTTGTTGCAAAACCTTATCTACCACGGACCCCTGAAGAAGGTTTGCTGTCCGAAACATGGACCGTGTTGGGTCCCTCGGTTGGTAATACCATTAGAGTTTGAAATAAACAGTGCCTGCATCTTGTACATAGTCTGCAGTTGTTTTTGGTTTTTGCTTTATTATACGAGGTCTGGCAATTAAGCTCATGAACTCGTCCTAGAAAAAGTGCTACATACCTCATTACCAAATATCACTATGGTCGCCTTCAAGGTACTCCCCTTGGGAAGCTATGCACCGACGCCAGCATCTAGTCTACCCTTCAAAGCAATTTTGGAACTCTTTTTCTGGAATGGCCATCAGATCTGTCATTGTATTATCCTTGATGTCCTGAATGTCATCAAAATTAGAGAAAGACACGGTGAAAAAATTGGTCCCCGTCACCGCCCTGTCCCCGTCTCACCATCCCCGTCACCGCCCCGTCCCCGTCTCACCATCCCCGTCACCGCCCCGTCCCCGTCTCACCATCCTCTTCACCGCCTCGTCACCGCCACTGCCACCCCATTCACCGCCCCGTCACCGCCACTGCAACCCCATTCACCGCCCCGTCACCGTCACCGCTGCATACATAAAAGCCTCAAACGGGTACGATTTTATATACTTTTCTTTATTTACGTATAAAGGAAACATTCTTTAAAACTTTAAAACTTAGTTAAATATTAGTTAATAACTATACAAAAACAAAACACGCAGAGAAAAAATTAATTAATAAAAATTCTCAAAACTGACACATTTTGACCACTAAATTTAAAATAGTTATTTTTCATACAGTTTTTCAATCACTAATCTTCCACCACCCCTGGGGCTAGCAATGCAAAAACAAACACGACATGTACTTTAAATGCTGCCGTGATTAGCATAGTGACCGCGGCTACGGCTGCAAGTCTCCCCTCCCCCCAGCGATCACGGCAGGAGGGCACCCAACCCCTCCTGTAGACCCCCCCAACGGCCCTCCCGACAATCGCAGCAGAAGGGTACCCAACCCCTCCTGCCGGTCCTCCCAATGGCCTCCCCTAAGATCGCCGGCAGGAGGGTACCCAACCCCTCCTGCTGGATCCCCCCCCCAACGAACCCTCCCACCCCGGAACCCCCTTAGTCTTACTTTCCAAGTTGGACCGGACAGCTCCTCGCTCGTCTGACCAGCAGGCCTGCCTCCGTCCAAATGAGGCGGGCCCGCCCCTACCCTGCCCAACCCACAGGATCCTAGGGCCTGATTGGTCTAGGCACCTAAAGCCACTCCCGCTATAGGAGGGGCCTTAGGTGCTTGGGCCAATCAGGCCCTAGGATCCTGTGGGTTAGGCAGGGGAGGGGAGGGGCGGGCACGCCTCATTTGGACAGAGGCAGGCCTGCTGGCCAGACGAGCGAGGAGCTGTCCGGTCCAACTTGGAAAGTAAGACTAAGGGTGGTGTTTCGGGATGGCGGGGTTTGTTGGGGGAGGGTCCGGCAGGAGGGGTTGGGCACCCTCCTATTGGCGATATAGGGGGCCGTTGGGGGTGCCGGCAGGAGGGGTTGGGCACCCTCCTACCAGTGATCATAGGGGGGCTGTTGGGGAGCTGGCAGGAGGGGTTGGATATCCTCCTGCTGCGATCGTCGGGGGGGCTGTTGGGGTAGGCAGGAGGGGATGGGTACCCTCCTGCCGTGATCGTTGGGGAGGGCTGGTTCTGTCGGCATGAAGGGCTGAGGGCGATCGTCGGGGGGGGGGTTCTATTGGCAGGAAGGGTTGATCTGACAAATGAGGAGCACGGTGAAACACAGGTAAATAGCGGTTCCTAGAAGGGGGGACATTGGCCTGCGGGGACAAATCTATTCACCGTTTTTGCGGGCGGTGAAAGGATTTGTCCCCGCGTCTGCGGCGATTTGCTAATGAGGTCACCATAACCCGCAGCCAAACCGCAGCCACGCAGCGGTTCGCTGCGGGGATCGCTCCCCGTGTCATTCTCTAATCAAAATGTCTTCCTTTAGTGCTGTGTGAGCTGGTGCAGACCAATGGATCAGACCAATGGTCCATCTAGCCTAATATCCTGTCTTCACAGAAGCCAATCCAAGCCACAAGTACCTGGCAAAAACCCTCCTGCTGCCACCCCCGAAACAACTCCCAGCAGAAGGGATGCCTACTAGGCTATTATAATCTGTAGTGAAAGATTTTTCTGGATGTCCCTTCTTTTTATATTGTAAAACTAAAATAATATTTTAATGTCTTATGCTTATTTGTACTCTGTCTAGAAGGGTAGATATATAGTTTTCCTTGCTTTCAAAACATTTTTCTCGTTCTCTGCCTCATAGAGTCACACATACCTGCGAGGGAAATATTTTGGACAATGGTGTGGAACATAAAATCTTATAGTATTATGAGTCCAGGAAATTGGAATAAACTGCCCTGGATCCAGAGCAGTGGCGTACCTAGCATATGTGACACCGGGGGCCCATCACTTTTTGACACCACCCTCCATCTAAATCAAAAATATGATTTTTAGTAACAATCCACATATCGCACAACAAGAGTGTAACTAGGAAAAGGCAGCATCTTAAACACTGCAGTGAGCAATAGAACACCAACTCATATATTGCAAAACTAAACAAGTCAGTTGATCCTGCAGTCAATGTCAACTGAAAACTATGTCCTTTTCATACACACAGAACAGAGATACACCCTCGCCCAATATGGAATAATCACAAACTAAAAATAGAAATATGTAGACAAAAGTTAAACTGAACCGCCAAGAAACCAGACTCTGCATACAATGCAACACCACAACACCACAAAAATAGTGGCGCATGTCCCCTAATACTGTGCAAAATATAAAGACAGTAGATGTAAATTTGAAAAATCTGATACATAACAATCACCACTTTATAAATTAACAAATTAAAAAAAAACAAATAATGAGAAATAAGAAAATACAATTTTATTGCACTAGTCCATTTTTCAATTAGCTTTCAGAGGCCAAATCTTTCTTCAGAACAGTTCAGTATACTGCTGTTATGCTATCCTGTCCTGAGGAAAGGGGTTTAGTCCCAAAAATTGCCTTATTTCCATTTCCTATTTATAAACTTTTATCAATAGTTACAATACTACTTGATTCTAAGTAAAGCAACAAAAAAATCTTTCTACCTTTTGTCGTTTTTGCTTTAATCATCTTCTCTTTGCTCTCTTCTTTCTATACAGCACTTGTCCTCTCTCCCTTCCATGCAACATCTGCCCTCTCTTTGCCCGTTCCACCTAGCTTCTGCCCTCTCTCTCTACCCCTTCCATCTACTGCCCACACTCTCTCTGACTCTTCCATCTACTGTCCACCCTCTCTCTCTTCCATATGGCATCTTCCCTCTTTCTATGTCCCTTTAATAAACTGTATATCCGGGGTCCCTTCTCTCCTTTGCACATGATTCATTTCAGCTTCACTCCCTCTCCATTTTTCTGTCTCCACCCCCTCCCCTATGCTTTGGCATGTCTCTCTTTCTCTTCTCCTTTCCTTCTGTCCTTACCACTCCACACCATGGTGTGGTATCTCTATTTCCTTCCCTTCCCTCCCCCCATGCCATGGCATCTCTTCCTCCTCCTCCATGGTCTGGTATCTCCTTTCCTTTTTTCCTTTCCCTCCCTCCCATGGACTTGGCATCTCTGGTTCCTCTACCTTGTCTTCCTTCTCCCTTCTTCCCTCTCTCTCCCCAAATGGGTGCAGCAGCAGCAGCAGCAGCAGCAGCAGCAGCATTTCTCTCATCCCCTTCCCTGTGCAGCAGTAGCATTTCTCCCCCCTTCCCTGTGCAGCAGCAGAATTTCTCCCCCTTCCCTGTGCAGCAGCAGAATTTCTCCCCCTTCCCCTGTGCAGCAGCAGCATTTCTCCCCCCTTGCTTGTGCAGCATTTCTTCCCCCCCCCCATTTGCTGTGCAGCAGCAACATCTCTTCCCTGCCCAGCATGTCTGGCCAGTTCCCCTGCTCACAGAGGCGGGCGTCTACACCTCACAAGATCCGCGGCTGCATTGGAAGCCTTCTCTCTGACGTCGTGACATCAGAGGGAACGCTTTTAACGCAGCCGCGGATTGCGTGAGGAGCCGACGCCCGCAGCTTTGATTAGGAGAGCCGGCCAAAAATGAAACAACCGCCAGAGGGAGCACAAGCTGGGACGGACACCACTGTTTACAGCAGGGATGCCCACACTTTTTGGGCTTGTGAGCTACTTTTAAAATGACCAAATCAAAATGATCTACCAACAATAAAATTTTTAAAAACCACAAAGCACACTGTACGCAGAGAAAATGTTAATTATCATTTATATTCCGGGGGTTTTTCAAAGAGGTCAAGGCAGATGACTCTATGCAATGTCACCTCAGTAACAACTATACAAAAATAGACAAATACCCCCGCCCTTTTTACTAAACCGCGATAGTGGTTTTTAGTGCAGGGAGCTGTGCTGAATGCCCCACGCTGCTCTCGATGCTCATAGGCTCCCTGCACTAAAAACAGCTATTGCGGTTTAGTAAAAGGGGGCCATAGTGCAAAATATAGACAGCAGATATAAATTCTCAAAATGGACATATTTTGATCAATAAATTGAAAATATAATCATTTTTCCTACCTTTTTGTCTGGTGATTTCATGAGTCTCTGGTCCTTCTGTAAAGCCAATACAGTATTTCTTTCTTTCTGCCTTTCTTTCTCTCTCCCCTTGCTCCCCCCCTTTCTTTCTGCTTTCTTTCTCTCTCCCCCTGGCCCCCCTCTTTCTTTCTCCCCCTGGCCCCCCTCTTTCTTTTAGCCTTTCTTTCTCTCTCCCCCTACCCCCCTCTTTCTTTTGGCCTTTCATTCTCTCCCCCAGCCCCCCTCTTTCTTCCGGCCTTTCTTTCTCTCTCTCCCTGGCCCCCTCTTTCTTTCTGCCTTTCTTTCTTTCTTCCCCCTAGTTCAGCATATGTGAGTACTCATGTAATGTAATAACATTATAAACTGGGGTGCATAAAGGAAACAGTTACAAACACAGTTAGAACATACAAACTCTATATGTATGGTGTCCGTGGTAGAATAGAAAAGATGTCCCTAGTGGTTATAGTGTCATATAAAGTGTTTTATAGTTGGAATTACTGTGAGAATGGCAGCTTTTTACATCCTTTCCATTGACATGAATGGGTGAAATAAGATTTTCTGTTTGTAGCTCCGCCCATGTGTGCAGGTGGGCCGTGAGACCCCCAGAACATATCACCCCAGGTAGTGAGGGATCTGCATACCAAGTTTCGTTCAAAGCGGTCAAGCCGTTTTTGAATTAGTGTGAGAATGGCAGCGTTTTACATTTTTTCCATTGACATGAATGGGTGAAATCTGATGTTCTGTTTGTAGCTCCGCCCATGTGTACAGGTGGGCTGCGAGACCCCCAGAACATATCACCCCAGGTAGTGAGGGATCTGCATACCAAGTTTCGTTCAAATCGGTCAAGCCGTTTTTGAATTACAGTGAGAATGGCAGCTTTTTACATTTTTTCCATTGACATGAATGGGTGAAATCAGATGTTCTGTTTGTAGCTCCGCCCACGTGTGCAGGTGGGCCGCGAGACCCCCAGAACATATCACCCCAGGTAGTTGGAATTACTGTGAGAATGGCAGCTGTTTACATTTTTTCCATTGACATGAATGGGTGAAATCTGATTATCTGTTTGTAGCTCCGCCCACGTGTGCAGGTGGGCCGCGAGACCCCCAGAACATATCACCCCAGGTAGTGAGGGATCTGCATACCAAGTTTCATTCAAATCGGTCAAGCCGTTTTTGCGTGATCGCGGCACATACACACATACATACACACATACATACACACATACATACCTCCGATTTTATATATATAGATTGTTTGATAGAAGAAAAATGTTAGAAGGAGAAATTATTAATCTAATTAATCTAATTATTTATACTTGGCTAAATCCTTGTGAAAGCCCAAACGAGGATTAAAATAATATAACCAGTTATTACAGGAAGACTATGAAGCCCAACGGAACAGGTAGGGACAAATAACTGAATACCTAATTGTAAACTGCTTAGACAATTATTGGGTGGTATACAAATAACTGACCTCCCTCTTTTAGTAAGGCACGCTAACCGATTTAGTGCGCGCAAAGTGACTTAGTGCGTGCTAATCGATTTAGCATGCGCAATTAGCGTGCGCTAAACGATAACATGCCCATTATAGTCTATGGATGCGTTGGCGTTTAGCACGCGCTAAATCAATTAGCACATGCTAAATCAGTTTGTGCGCGCTAAATCGGTTAGCGCGCCTTAGTAAAGAGACCTATAAATAACTAACACCCCCCCATACACACCTTTTACAAAACCACAGAAGCGGTTTTTAGCATCTGCCAGTACGCTGAGCGTCAGAGCAGCATAGGGCATTCAGCGTGCCAGCCGGCGCTAAAAACCGCTTACATGGTTTTGTAAAAAAAAAAAAAAAAAAAAGGGGGGGTTAAATAAATAAATTTCAAGATTATAAAATATACAAAAGCTATATTTAAGAAAAAAATAATAATTGAACTGAAAAAGTTTCCAATTAACAATGAAAGATTGAATAAGATGGTTGAGCATGAAGTGTACCGGATTTGGAAGGCTGTGATGAAGTCGTACGAGCAACATGTGGCCGATGCTAAAAAAAAAAAATACTTTGCTTCAGAAATTACTAACAATGCCTTTGAAAGCAAGAAACTATTGCAACTAATGCGAACCACCACCATTCTCATAAGACCTGCCATAGCTGCCTCAACAGCCAACTCACGGCTCAAGAGTTCCAAGACAAAATCAGGAACATACAGAAGGAAATCAGCAAATTACCAGGCACAGCACAATTGACGATCCAAGCTAGCCTCACTGCTACTAATCCCTATTCTGCAGATCAAGTCTGGAATGTCATTGAACCGCTCACCCCTAAGTCCTCCCAAAACTAAACAAACTATCAACCAAAGGCACTGTACGAGACAACTGTCTATCTCACCTTTACTCCGGCATCCCAAAAGAACGCGCCCTTTGGCTGACCACGATACTGAACAACCTCCTACAGAAAGACCAACTTCCCAGTCAAATGGGTCACATTGCCCTCATGCCAATCCCCAAAAAACACAGGAGCTGATCTCTTCTTGCCCTCCAACTTCAGACCCATAGTTGGAATACCACGGGAAGGGGTAAAACGGGGACCTCACGGACCTTACGAACCTCGCGGATCTAAAACCGCAAGTCCTTAAAAATCTGAGGTCCGTGCATTGACAAGTCCACCTTCGCTTTCTCTGCAGCTCAGCTCAGGCCCCCGGCTCCCTCGCGGACCTCACGGATCTGAACTGCATGTCACATCCTTAAAAATCCGAGGTCCACGCCACTTTTGAGGTCCCTGCCACTTTTAGTCTCTGGCTCTGACAGAGCTCTATGACAATTTAACTCTGACGGATCCTAGCATAGGGAGGGAAAAGCATTAGGATCCGTCAGAGTTAAATTGTCATAGAGCTCTGTCAGAGCCAGAGACTAAAAGTGGCAGGGACCTCAAAAGTGGCGCGGCACGCACATTTGAAGTGGATCCTGGGGATTACTGGGAGCCAATGGAGCTTAGACAGGAGTGACGAGACGTGATCAAATTTGCTTTTCGCGAAAATGAGCTTAGCTGCGGCGTTCTGAATCCGCTGCAGTCTGTGGAGGCTTTTCTTGGTTAGGCTGAGGTAGATAGAATTGCAATAGTCCAATCTGGAGAGGATGATGGATTGTACTAGGACTGCGAAGTGTTTTTGGTGAAAATAGGGTCTGACCTGCACAATGAGGGAGGAACCGCTTTGCCCGAACACCGGATTCGCCGGCCCGCAAGGGCACTCCCCGTTAGGGTCTGATGCGCCAAATCGATACTTAGGCCCTCTTTTACAAAGGTGCGCTAAGCGTTTTAGCGCGTATTGAGCGTGCTAAATCAACGGGTGCGCTAACCGCTAACATGTCCATAGGATAACAGGCACCTTAGCTTAGCGCACATTTTTGTAAAAGAGGGGGGCGGGTACCACTCTTAAAAGGTGGTATACAAGTCCCAATCCCATGTGGCAGGGACACGGTAGGACTCCCCTCCCCCCCCTGACAGTGATTTTGTCCTAGTTCATTTGCTTCTGTGATTTTCTTGGCACTGGATATTTTCTCCGTCCAGAATCTGAGATAATAATTTAAACTTGAGGAGATTTGTGCATCAGAATGGTCTCGTGGAACACATTAGGCTTCGGTTTGCGTTGACTCTATCTATTCTTTTAAATTTTAAACCTTTCTAACCCACTCTCTCTAAGCAGTCCTTCGGCATGAGACAATTCTGCATCTCAACGACATAACATTCCGTTTGCATCTATTCTGGGTTCTGCAGGGAAAGCTGGGGAACGATCACAGATGGCAGAAATCCATAGATAATTCACTGTCTGTTTATCTCTCCGATTGAGTGATGCGCTGGCAATCCGCGTCCTGTGAGAGTTGAGAAGACGCACGCACACATTTGTAATTCATTTGTACTTGCTGTAAGTGCTCAAACGTTTTTTTTTTTTTTTTTAGTGAAGTGTGATTAGCAGCATATGTCTCCTTTTAACTAATTGGCGAGGCGTCCCGAGGAGGGCCAGCATTTACATGCTGGAGAGAACTTGGAGGTGAGATGAGAAATCACGCGGGTTAAGGATCCGAAAGCTCTCGCTCAGCTCAGTCGGGGTGTTGCCGTTACTTTCTCCGGTGACTAGGGGGAAGCAGTTCACGGTAAACAGGTTGAGCTGCCTTCAGTGTGCATCAAGGACCAAAAAATAATAATCATTAAAAAAAAAAAAAAAAAACCAGAATGTTGGAAATTATGAGGAGAAGAATTGGAAATAAAATAGAGAATATCACAATGGCCCTCTTTTACTAAGGTGCGCTAAATAATAATAATAACAGCTTATATACCGCAATACCGTGAAGTTCTATGCGGTTTACAAAAGATTAAGCAAAGGTACAAATTGACTGACTTCAAGAGGGGAAGAAGAAAGAGAAGTAATTAGACAGGAAATTCATTGTTGAGGAGAAAAGTGATCAAAAGGACAGTAGGTCGCTATTGAGAGGAAAGAGATAAGTGGATCAGTTGTCAAGATGTTTTAAGAACAGGTTTCCTAAATTCCTCATAAGTAGAGGGCGAAAGTAATTGTTCTAGGTCTTTACCCCATGATGCTTCTTGGTGTGAGAGAAGGAATTCATGGTGTTTTTTCAGTTTGCAACCTCTCACTGGGGGGGGGGGGAAACGAAGTTGGAATGTGAACTTCTCTGGTGTCTGTTGGTTGAGAAGGAGAAAAGGTCAGTAATGTATTTGGGGGCAAGTCCGTGTAATGCTTTAAAGCAGAAACAGGCGAATTTGAACTTTACGCGTGCCTTCATCGGCAGCCAATGTAGCTGCCGGTAGTAGGGTGTCACGTGGTCAAATTTTTTTAGTCCAAAGATTAGTCTGACTGCCGCATTCTGCAACAGTTGTAGGCGTCGCATATTTTTTGGGGAAATTGCCAAATAGGCGATGTTACAGTAGTCAAGCAGGCTTAGTACGAGGGATTGGACTAGGATTCTAAAAACCGATGTAACAAAATAAGCTTTAAGGGATCTGAGTTTCCAGAGAGTGAAAAATCCCTTTCTGATTAAGGAATCGACTTGGTCTTTCATGGTTAGGCATTGATCCAGAGTTACACCTAAATGAGTAGCGCGTGCTAATCGATTTAACGCATGCAAAACACCAGCACATGCATGTTATTCTATGGACAATTTAGCGTTTAGCATGCGCTAATTCGATTAACGCACCTTAGTAAAAGAGGGGGGAATGTTTCTGTATCACTTCATGGCGAGACCACATCTCGAGTATTGTTTGCAATTCTTGGCATCGTACCTCAGAAAAAAAAAAGAAGCAATATATCTGGAAAAGGTACAACAAAGAATGGCTAAAATTATTACGAGATGAACATAAGAACATAAGAACATAAGAACTGCCATCTCCGGATCAGACCCATGGTCCATCAAGTCCGGCGATCCGCACACGCGGAGGCCCAGTCAGGTATACACCTGATGTAGTTTTAGTCACCCATATCCCTCTATGCCTCTCATAAGGAGATGTGCATCTAATTTGCCTTTGAATCCCAGCACAGTGGATTCCTTGATAACCTCCTTTGGGAGAGCATTCCAGGCGTCTACCACTCGCTGCGTAAAACAGAACTTCCTGACATTTGTCCTGGACTTGTCCCCCCTTAGCTTCAAACCATGTCCTCTTGTCCGTGTCGCGTTGGACAATGTAAATAATTTATTTTCCTGCTCTATTTTATCGATGCCTTTCAGCATTTTGAACGTCTCGATCATGTCCCCTCGCAGCCTTCTCTTCTCAAGGGAGAACAGTCCTAGTTTCTTGAGTCGTTCCTCATATTCCAAGTTCTCCATACCTCTTATTAACTTCGTTGCTCGTCTCTGCACCCTCTCTAACAGTTTTATATCCTTCTTTAGGTTGGGAGACCAATGTTGGACACAGTATTCCAAGTGTGGTCTGACCATTGCTCTATAAAGCGGTATTATGACTTTCTCCGATCTACTCGTGATTCCTTTCTTTATCATGCCTAACATTCTGTTTGCTTTCTTTGCCGCTGCCGCGCATTGTGCCGACGGCTTCAGGGTCCTATCTATCAGTACACCCAGGTCCTTTTCTTGTTCGCTCTTACCCAGAGTTGCGCCTGACATTCTATACTCGTATTCCTTATTCTTACTACCTAAATGCATTACTTTGCATTTCTCCACGTTGAACTTCATCTGCCATTGATCTGCCCATTTCTCTAACTGATACAAGTCGCTCTGGAGTTCCTCGCTATCCTCCTGCGATCTGATTGCCCGGCATAGCTTTGTGTCGTCTGCAAACTTAATGATCTCACTGGATATTCCGTCTTCCAGGTCATTGATATAAATATTAAATAGGATCGGCCCAAGCACGGAACGATTCTCATATGAGGAAAGGCTAAAGAGCTTCGGGATCTTCAGCCTGGAAGAGAGATGGCTGAAGAGAGATATGATAGAGGTCTATAAAATCCTGAATGGAGTGGAACAGGTAAACGCAAATCTACTACTACTGCTACTATGAATTATTTCTATAGAGCTACCAGACGCATGCAGCGCTATACAGAGTCACAAAGAAGACAGTCCCTGCTCGAAAGAGCTTACAATCTAAATAGACAGGACAGACAAACAGGATATCATGGCTACAGTTAAGGGAATGGTTAATCTGCTGGCTGGGTTGGTGGGCAGTGGGGAGTACAGGACAATCAAGCCATTGTGACATCACTAATGAGGTTGGCTCTTATTGGTGGAATGAGGCATTATGACATCACAAGCTCAGCTCTGCTTCCCAAAGACTGAAACTCTTCACACTAGAAACATAGTAACGTGATGTTAGATAAAGGCCAAATGGCCCATCCAGTCTGTCCATCCACAGCATCAACTTTCTCCTCCTCTCCCTATTGGCTAAGGCTCTTAACATTTGCATTTCCTCTTCCTATAGGCCAAGTTTCTTAACACTTGCATTGTGAGGTCATTCTATTCCTCTCCCTATTCCTCTCCCTAAAGGCTCTTAACATTTGCATCTCCTCTTCCTATAGGCCAAGTTTCTTAACACTTGCATTGTGAGGTCATAGAGCTTTACGATTATAGAAACAGAGAAACATGATGGCAGATAAAGGCCAAATGGCCCATCCAGTCTGCCCATCCACTATCCCCTCCTTTCCCTAAGAGATCCCACGTGCCTACCCCCACACTGCCTTGAATTCAGACAGTCTCTGTCTCCACCACCTCTTCCACACATCTACCACCCTTTCTGTGAAAGAAAATATTTTCTTAGATTACTCCTGAGCCTATCACCTCTTCACTTTATCCTATGCCCTCGCGACTCTTCCTGGGTGTTCTGTAAAAACCTTGATTTTCTATTTTTCTCTCACAGTACAGTAGAATAAATGTCCTTACAGTATGTGGAAAAGCGACGGCACAGACTTCATTGAGCTTCATCACCCAGGTATTCACATTTTATCGTCAGTTCAGTTACAAACAAGGTGCTGAAAAATAGAGGCACATCTCTTTGATAGCTGTTTCTCCACGATTTCTATTGTGGAGCTGTAACTTTTCCACATACTATATATACAGTGATATCTTTTACAGAACAACCCTCACCTACCAGCCACACGTTTTTTTCTTTTTATGCATTCAGTTTCCTGTTTCCATCTTTCTGTGCAAATTCTAAAACTGGGTGGCATTTTTATCCATTTTACAAATTTTTATTCTGCACTCTCTACCAGTCTAATCAGATTGCAAAATAAACACTCATATGGCCAGTAGGAAAAAGGAGGTATTGATGCCCCTGTATATGACTCTGGTGAGACCTCATTTAGAATATTGTGTACAATTCTGGAGGCCGCACCTTCAAAAAGATATAAAAAGGATGGAGTCGGTCCAGAGGAAGGCTACTAAAATGGTGTGTGGTCTTCGTCATAAGGTGTATGGGAACATGGGAGAGGGGATATATGATAGAGATGTTTAAATACCTATGTAATGTAAATGCTCATGAGTCGAGTCTCTTTCATTTGAAAGGAAACTCTGCAATGAGAGGGCTTAGGATGAAGTTAAGAGGTGATAGGCTCTGGAGTAATCTAAGTAACATACATAGTAACATACATAGTAGATGATGGCAGATAAAGACCCGAATGGTCCATCCAGTCTGCCCAACCTGATTCAATTTAAATTTTTTAATTTTTTCTTCTTAGCTATTTCTGGGCAAGAATCCAAAGCTTTACCCGGTACTATGCTTGGGTTCCAACTGCCGAAATCTCTGTTAAGACTTACCCCAGCCCATCTACACCCTCCCAGCCATTGAAGCCCTCCCCAGCCCATCCTCCACCAAACGGCCATATACAGACACAAACCATTCAAGTCTGCCCACTACTGGCCTTAGTTCAATATTTAATCTTATTTTTTGATTCTAGACTCTTTGTGTTCATCCCACGCTTCTTTGAACTCAGTCACAGTTTTACTCTCCACCACCTCTCTCGGGAGCGCATTCCAGGCATCCACCACCCTCTCCGTAAAGTAGAATTTCCTAACATTGTTCTTGAATCTACCACCCCTCAACCTCAAATTATGTCCTCTGGTTTTACCATTTTCCTTTCTCTGAAAAAGATTTTGTTCTACGTTAATACCCTTCAAGTATTTGAACGTCTGAATCATATCTCCCCTTTCTCTCCTTTCCTCTAGGGTATACATATTCAGGGCTTCCAGTCTCTCCTCATACGTCTTCTGGCGCAAGCCTCCTATCATTTTTGTCGCCCTCCTCTGGACCGCCTCAAGTCTTCTTACGTCCTTCGCCAGATACGGTCTCCAAAATTGAACACAATATTCCAAGTGGGGCCTTACCAATGACCTGTACAGGGGCATCAACACCTTCTTCCTTCTACTGACTACGCCTCTCTTTATACAGCCCAGCATCCTTCTGGCAGCAGCCACTGCCTTGTCACACTGTTTTTTCGCCTTTAGATCTTCGGACACTATCACCCCAAGGTCCCTCTCCCCGTCCGTGCATATCAGTTTCTCTCCTCCCAGCATATACGGTTCCTTCCTATTATTAATCCCCAAATGCATTACTCTGCATTTCTTTGCATTGAATTTTAGTTGCCAGACATTAGACCATTCCTCTAACTTTTGCAGATCCTCTTTCATCTTTTCCACTCCCTCTTCGGTGTCTACTCTGTTACAAATCTTGGTATCATCTGCAAAAAGGCACACTTTTCCTTCTATCCCTTCAGCAATGTCACTCACAAACATATTGAACAGGATTGGCCCCAGCACTGATCCCTGGGGGACTCCACTACCCACCTTTCCTTCCTTCGAACGACTTCCATTAACCACCATCAACATTGTTTTTTTCCAAACAGCGATGAGCCCCTCCAGCATCGATCGGCAATGTGGGTCCCCCCCCCCCCCCCCCCCGATCGGCAACACGGGCCCCCCCCCCCATCGACGGAAATTAAGACAAGCAAGCAACGCAGGTAAGAAAGGCAACGGGAACTGTAATTGTGCAAGCGGTGCTGCTTGCCCAAAGCTTCCCTCTGACGCAGCTTCCTGTTTCCACCTGGGCACATGATGGGGTGGGGCGGGGCAGGGGGCCCAGTGTACTTGTGTGCCTAGGGGCCCTAGACAAATTAATCCTGCCCTGCCCTTAAGAGCTTAGAAACATAGAAACATAGGAACATAGAAATAGACGGCAGATAAGGGCCCACGGCCCATCTAGTCTGCCCACCTTAATGTCCCTCCCCTACCTTTGCCCTGTGAATAGATCCCATGTGCCGATCCCATTTGGCCTTAAAATCAGGCACGCTGCTGGCCTCAATCACCTGTAGTGGAAGACCATTCCAGCGATCAACCACTCTTTCAGTGAAAAAGAATTTCCTGGTGTCACCTCGTAATTTCCCGCCCCTGATTTTCCACGGATGCCCTCTTGTTGTCGTGGGACCCTTGAAAAAGAAGATATCTTCCTCCGCCTCGATGCGGCCCGTAAGATACTTGAACGTCTCGATCATGTCCCCCCTCTCTCTGCGCTCCTCGAGCGAGTATAGCTGTAATTTGTCAAGCCGTTTTTCGTATGGTAGATCCTTGAGTCCCGAGACCATCCAGGTGGCCATTCTTTGCACCGACTCCAGTCTCAGCACATCCTTGCGATAATGCGGCCTCCAGAATTGCACACAGTATTCCAGGTGGGGCCTCACCATGGATCTATACAATGGCATAATGACTTCCGCCTTACGACTGACGAAACCCCTTCGTATGCAGCCCATGATTTGTCTTGCCTTGGACGAAGCCAGCTCCACTTGATTGGCAGACTTCATGTCCTCACTGACGATTACCCCCAAGTCTCGTTCTGCTACCGTTTTTGCTAGGATCTCGCCATTAAGGGTATAAGACTTGCATGGATTCTGGCTGCCCAGGTGCATAACTTTGCATTTTTTGGCATTGAAGTTGAGTTGCCATGTCCTAGACCATCGCTCCAGTAGGAGTAGGTCGTGCATCATGTTGTCGGGCACTGAATCTTCGTCTGTTGTGCATTTGCCCACTACATTACTCAGTTTGGCGTCATCGGCGAATAATGTTATTTTACCTCGAAGCCCTTCTGCCAAGTCTCTTATAAAGATGTTGAATAGGATTGGGCCCAAGACTGAGCCCTGTGGTACTCCACTAATCGCCTCCGTCATTTCGGAGGGGGTGCCGTTCACCACCATCCTTTGGAGCCTACCTCCAAGCCAGCTCCCAACCCATTTCGTCAATTGGTGAGAGCTTGGAGACTGGGTGAGGGTTGATTGGGAAGGAAAGGAGGGATCCAAATACACAAGCATGCCCACCTAGTGACTAAGATAAGAAGCCTGGGAGGAGCCTACAACCACAATGTTGGCAGTCAGAACTGGAAGGAGCTAAAGGGTTTTAGAAATGCTGGATTTCAACTGAGAGTTAAAGGCTGAATTAAATTATGTGCACTAGTTAAATTATGTGCACTAGTGCAGTGTTCTTCAATCACCGGTCCGTGGACCTGTGCTGGTCCACAGAAATTTCCTGCCGGTCCACAGGGCCAGCAAGTGCATCAGGCCCAAAACAGTGCTCTTCAAACGCCGGTCCACAGTGCGATTGATGCGACGTTATCTTCGAACCAGCTCCCTCTTCTTCACCGATTCAGTGCACAAAGCCACAGGCAGTGGCTCCTACAGGCATCCTGTGCCTGAACCGGAAGCCTTCTCTCTGACGTTGCAACGTCAGAGGGAAGGTTTCCAAATGAGGCACGGGACGTGCAAGGAACCGCTGCCCACAGCTTTGTGCACTGCATCAGTGAGGAAGAGGGAGCCGGCCTGAAGATAATACCAGGCCAGCATAAAATGGCCAGGCGGGAGCAGGCCAGAAAGTAAGGCATAGCATGGAGGGAGGGAGACAACAAAGGTAGGGGGGAATGATTTTATTTTTGAATTTAGTGATTGAATTATGTCAATTTTGAGAATTTACATCTGCTGTCAGTGTGCTTTGTGTAGTTTAATTTTGTGGTTAACCATTATGTGCTGTTAATAAGATTATATTGTGCATCTGTGAAAAATGAATGGAAAAAATAGTGTTACAATTAGTAATATTATGGGGACGGGGTCTGGGGTGGAGATTGGATAGAGATGGGCGGGCCTGGCCCACAACTTAGCCCAGTGTTCTTCAACCGCCGGTCCACGTACTGATGCCGGTCCACACAATAATTATTTTATTTCTGCCGGTCCATAGGTGTAAAAAGGTTGAAAAACACTGCACTAGTGTTTAAGTATGGAAGTATTGGAATTGTTAAAAGCTATTCCTGGCAATTGATTGATTGATTAGGCCTATGTACATAGTTCAAATAAATCAGTTTAATTTATTAGCCAGTCTTGTTCACAGAAGTTTTTTGTATTTCTCCTGGGGGGGGGGAGGGGTCAACCCGCCCACTAACACTTCTTTTCCCCAGGTAGAGGCGCCGAGTAGTAACTGAGTGGAGAACCAATGAAGACTGCCTTCGGGCCCAGAGCTGCCATGAAGGGGATATTACATGAACTTCTACAGTAGAGAATGACACGGTGACAAAATTCATCACCGTCCCCGTCCCCGTGGATAACCGCGGGAAACCATCTTCATGTCATTCTTAAAGGAGAGAGGGAAGAATCAGAGTATGAATGGCCACAACCACTGACCCGCAAGCTTTGCTTTGAAGAATGCTGGTGTAGAAGGACTGAGGTTGAAACAGACACTGAAGAATGACAGTCTCTGGTATCCAGAGCAGATATTGTGATGTCATAATGCCTCATTCCACCAGTGCCTAAGAGCCAATCACATCAGTGATGTCACAATGGCTTCATTATCCTTGGCTCACATAAGAATCAGAGTATGAATGGCCACAACCACTGACCCGCAAGCTTTGCTTTGAAGAATGCTGGTGTAGAAGGACTGAGGTTGAAATAGACACTAGAAAATGACATGGGATTATTTCCCGCGGTTATCCGCGGGGACGGGAACGGTGAAGAATTTTGTCACCGTGTCATTCTCTATTCTACAGAACTTCTACAGTTTTAAAATAATGGACCGTTATAACTATTAGAAAAAAAATAAAACTTAAGTAAGTAAATACACGTGGAGAAAGGTTATCTGAGCTGCCATTCCACACGAAGAATCCATGAAACAGACTTCTAAAAATACCATGGAGCTCTTCATGACAAATTGATTAATTGTGATCTCCCTCTGTGGAGTGTGTTCCATGTGTATTGCACCAGATGTTATGCTTGAAATATAATTTTTTTTTGGGGGGGGGAACGGCTTAATAATCCTCACCATCGTTTAGAAATGGCATTATTTATTTGGCAAACATTCTGCAAATACTGTAGCATCACTGATTGTGTGCTGTCACACTTGTGTGCCCCAAGATGCCAGCGCGAAGGAGAGCTGACGGTGCCGGAGGAGAGCGTACAGGATGTGCCACTCGCGGTGAGGCCTGTAGTCAGTCAGCCGGCACCCGAGCCTCTCCTCCTCGCCAGTGCCTCTGCTCCATCTCCTCACCTCTCCTTATGCAGCACTCGCCCACCGGCAGTAATAGGAGGCTCAGGACCATGGATGGAGGACGTTGACCTGATGACTTCACACATATTCTTTTTTCCTTTCCGCATTTTGTCATTCCTTTCCTTTTCTAATTATCTTTTGCTTTTAAAGAACAGCCTTACTGGGTCAGACCAATGGTCCATCAAGCCCAGTAGCCCATTCTTACGGTGGCCAATCCAGGTCACTGGTACCTGGCCAAAACCCAAGGAGTAGCAACATTCCAGTGTCTCAAAGAATAGCAAGATTCCGGAACCCCAATGAAAGCAACATTTCAGAGCTAAGATTGTGATGTCATAATGCCTCAGAGCCAACCTCATCAGTGATGTTACAATGGCTTCATTGTCCTTTACTTGGCACACGTAAGAGGATAAGAACAGCCGTACTGGAACAAACCAAAGATCCATCAAGCCCAGTAGCCCATTCTCACGGTGGCCAATCCAAGGAGCAGCAACATTCCAGCATCTCAAAGAAGAGCATGATTCTGGAACCCCAATGAGAACAACATTCCAGAGCCGAGATTGTGATGTCATAATGCCTCAGAGCCAACCTCATCAGTGATGTTACAATGGCTTCATTGTCCTATACTTGGCTCATGTAAGAACATAATAGCCTTACATTACATTACATTACATTACACTAGGGATTTCTATTCCGCCATTACCTTGCGGTTCAAGGCGGATTACAAAAAGGTTAGTTTAAGGACAGAATTACAATGAATAAAGAATTACAGAGTTACAGAATAACAGAATTATATGAATTGTAGAGAATAGCTTGAGAGGTAATATGAAGATATTGAGGGCTTTTAGTGGTCGTGTTGTTATTTCTGTTTTAGGAATTTCTTGAAAAGTGTGGTTTTTATTTCTTTTCTGAACGTCTTATAGTCTGGGGTGGTCATCAGAAGGTTGGAGATTTGGTTATCTAGTCTTGCAGCTTGTGTGGCCAGGAGGCCGTCATGTAGTTTTGTTCTTTTCACTTCTTTGGATGGGGGGGGTATGAATGGGGAGTGCGTTTTTCTGTGTCTGGTGCTGGTTGCTTGGATGAGGCGATTGTTCAGGTATGATGGGCTGTCTCCGTGTAGTGTTTTAAATAATATGCAGTAAAATTTAAATTGGATTCTTTCTTGGATTGGGAGCCAGTGTGAGTTGATGTAGGCTTCAGTGATGTGGTCCATCAAGCCCAGTAGCCAGTTCTCACGGTGGCCAATCCAGGTCACTGGTACTTGGCCAAAACCCAAGTAGTAGCAACATTCCATGCTACCGATCCAGGGCAAGCGGTGATGAATGGTATATCAAGTTTAAGATCCTGGCCAACCCCAAGAAGCATCCACACTCCTGACAGCCCACTCGCTCCAACACACCCATTTCCTCTCCAAGCCTACTGGCAGTCTCCCTGGTGGTCCAGTGGTACCCGGGCAGTAGCGGAGCCTCTCCGCTGCCTCCTGGGATTGCACCGGAATCCAAAGTGTCCACCATTAACCCTAGTGGTCATTGCCACAGATGTTTCTGTGTTCTCCCTGCAGTGGCCTGTCTTTCTAAGTATTGAACCTGTATTCTGTTTCTTCTTACCTTCTCATTTCGAATTATTTGGAGACTTTCACTTAACCTGGGCTTTTTATAATATAGTCATTCTGGCCATTGTTAATACCACTCATTGTTTTGTTTCAATATGATATAGAAGGGCATTCATACCATACCATTACCTCCCGAGCATTACATTCTGGCCTGGAAATCAGCCAGCCAAGGATTTACAAGGAGCCATTTTTCAGCAGTTAAAATTCCTTAGAGACAATCTGCTAATATGTGTATTCAGCAGAACAGCAAGACTCTTTGGAAGGCGAAAAGCACTTGATGTGAGAACAGAGCAATACCTACAATTAATAGAACAATAGATTGTCTGTGAATGGAGTGAAGCTTTTCACACTTATTAGAAGAACTATTCTAAAAGGTAGATTAGCTAATAATCTGCTAAGGCATTAAGGGCCAGATTCACTAAAGCCCCCCTTACCTGTCCGATCCGTGGCCGATTCTTGCCGGGCAACCAATCCACTAAAGGCTCCCCGTGCAAATTACAAAACCGGACATGCGCCGACGAGCGATCCCACCGATCGCGACGCATGCGCAGACCATCATTGTTGGCTGTACATGCGATCCGCCCATGCGCCGCTCTCCGACACAGGCGAGGTCAAAACAAAGGGGGAGGGGGGGGGCGAAGTAAGGGCAGGCGAAGGCGGACATGATCGAGGGCTGAGCCGGGCTCGATCTCGTCTCCCCTTCTTCACCGGGACTCGCTGCAGCCTCTTTTTAAAAAGCCAGTTCATGCGCACTTGGAGAGGAGGGGGGGTGGGGGCACAAAACCCGCTCCGACTCTCCTGCTCTCTGCCGCCCTCCCTGCAATGCGAGCCCGTGGTTTTAACCCGCGGGTTTAAAGCGGGGCTGCACTGCGGGGAAGGGCGGCAGAGAGCAGGAGAGTCGGGGGCGGTACTTTCCCCCACAAACGCAAAAGTTTACAACATAAAAGGTGTAGTCTAGACTCAGCTTTCAGTTTCGGGTTCCTCGCATGAAAACCCCCTTTCAGAGGTCCTCACAATTATTTTACAGCAAACCTGTGGCCACCGGGGCAGAAAATTCTGCAGTTTTGATACTGATCTTTCTAAACTTGACAGTACATAAGAACATAAGCAGTGCCTCTGATGCATCAGACCAGGGGGTCTATCCTGCCCAGCAGTCCGCTCACTCGGCGACCCATCAGGTGTAATGATCTCTATCTATACCCTTCTATCCCTTTCTTCTTCAGGAAATCATCTAATCTCTTCTTGAACCCCAATACCGTACTCTGTCCTATCACACCCTCTGGAAGCGCGTTCCAGGTGTCCACCACCCTTTGGGTGAAGAAGAACTTCCTAGCATTGGTTCTGAATCTGTCCCCTCTTAATTTATTCGAATGCCCTCTCGTTCTTGTTGTTTCTGAAAGTTTGAAAAATCTGTCCCTCTCCACTTTCTCTATGCCCTTCATGATCTCGTATAGCTGTACTTTGGGTTTCTGTTTCCTACATGCAAGACTTTACATTTCTCTACATTAAACTTCATCTGCTATCTCTTCGCCCACTCTTCTAGTTTGTTCAGGTCCCTTTGTAAATCCTCACAGTTCCCTTTAGTTCCAACTCCACTAAATAGTTTGGTGTCGTCTGCGAATTTTATTACTTCGCACTTCGTCCCTGTTTCTAGATCGTTTATAAATATATTGAACAGCAGCGATCCGAGCACCGACCCCTGCGGAACACCGCTCGTGACCCTCCTCCAGTCAGAGTAGTGGCCCTTCACTCCTACCCTTTGCTTCCTACCTGCCAACGGCCTCAGCGAAAAGGACGTGGAATGGGGCTAATAGACACAGCTTCTCAGTTTTCTTAGGACAAAATGTGTAAATATAGAACGAATTCAGCAAACATTATACAAAGGGGAATTCAGGAGTTGTATGCAAATCCAAATTATTCTGACCCAATGAAGGATTGCAAAAAGGCCCTTTAAATGTGAGCCCTGACCCCTTTATCCTGAGTACCCCTCAAGTCAGTAGGCAAACCAACTAGTTTTAGCAGATGGAAAGGCAGGCTTGCTGCTTGAACACACGAGGCAGGCGGAGCGGCAGAGAGCAGGGTTTTCTTCCGGGCTGCAGGGCTGGTATTTCAGGGCGGGAGAGAGCAGGAAAGGACGTCCTCAGCAGTCGCTTGGTTTTGGATCGGCCAGCCCAGTCGGTGTGCCTGAATTATTTTAGTGAATCGAGGCCCTTCCTACTTTGCATGCTGTTTCCCCTTCTTTGCATGCGCGGATCGGATCGGGTGCGGATACGCTCGGGAGGAAGGTTAGTGAATCGGGTCGGGGTCGCAAAGTGGTCGGCTTGGTGAATCTAGCCCTAAATGAATGGCAAACTGAAAGTTTCTTCTTTAAGATGAGACAACTGAGAACAGTAAGAGGACTCCTAACCTAAGCCAGTTTCAGGACAGTAGCATAATCTTTTCTAATTAACATACCTGGACCATTGTAACTCATTATACTGTGGCATTACAGAAAAAAACAACAACATCTCACTCCAGCAGAAATCATAAAACGTTACTTTCTGGAAATCCTAAAAATTCCTGAGAATTCTCTGCCACCATTGTCAAGAGTGTATTATTTGCCTAATAAAAAAAAATCAGGAGTCTCAAAAAAAAAAGACGAGGATGGTAGACCACAGGAAAATTCTTTGGATGTTACCGCTTTATTGGAACAATCTGATAGAGAGGTGGCTAGTCCAGCCACTCTCTTACTGACTGTGGCTTTGGCTCCAGACAGAGATTGGATCCTTAAACTTTTCTTTAAAAATAGATCCAAAGACTTCCTTGGCTTCCATATTCAAGTTTTCCCTGATGTTTCGAGAGAAACTCAGAAAAGAAGGAGGGAATTTTTATTGTTAAAACCAGGTGTGACCCAGATGGGGGGATTATTTTTTCTTAGATACCCTTGTAAGTGTGTAATCAGGTATAATTCCCTTAAATATATTTTCTTTGAACCGTCTCATTTGACTGCCTTCCTCTCCATGAAGCGCCTTGAAAAAGGAGAAACATCAGTGTCTTAATAATTAATTTAAGCTCTCTTTCAGCACAGATGACGTGATTTGGTTTAAATTGTTATTGTATTATATTTACTCCTAATTCCTCAATCTTGGATCCAATGTTGAGGACTAGTGTGCGATTAAGTTGGAATTTTATTACCTTCCATGTAATTTTGGTTTATTTTCAAGTTTGATTGCACTTTCTGTACAAGATTGTATGCTTGTTAAATTTTGAAAAATTTATAAATAAATAATTAAAAAAAAAAAAAAAATCTCACGAAGCTACAACTACTACAGTACACTGCCACCAGACTAATTTTCAGAATGAATCAGTACGAGAGGGCAAGTCCACTATTAGAACAGCTGCACTGGCTTCCGATGAAAAAGCAAGTCCAATTCAAGATGGCCTGCATGGTTCACAAAGCGATCTATGAAGAAAACTCAAATGACCCACACTCCTTTTTTAATTCACGAGCATCACAAGGTTTCAAATTATCCTTCCGATCGCCTAAACAAGTTTGGTGGAAGGAGATGTTTGACGCCACCATTTAATACCAAGGACCGGTTCATAGACAACGGCGCGAAAGACAAAAGCGTGCGCCGACAATTGAGCGCAGCGCGGAGGTGCGCGCCGCACAAAATTACAGTTTTTAGGGGCTCCGACGGGGGGTTTTGTTGGGGAATCCCCCCAGTTTACTTAATAGACATCGCGTCGGCGTTATGGGGGGTTGTAACCCTCCACATTTTACTGTAAACTGAACTTTTTCCCTAAAAACAGGGAAAAAGTGAAGTTTTCAGTAAAATGTGGGGGGTTACAACCCCCTACACCCCCCACAATGCCCCCACAACGCGGCGCGATGTCTATTAAGTAAAGTGGGGGGGTTCCCCCCCACACCCCCCCCGTCGGAGCCCTAAAAACAGTAATTTAGAGCGGTGCGCGCCTCCGCGCTGTGCTCAATTGTCTGGGCGCGCCTTTGTCGCGGCGCGCTTTTGACCTGACACCCCAAGGACCTCTTATCTGGAGCAAACTGCCAACAAAACCCAAGACAATGTATATGTTATTTTGAGGGGATCTCTATGGAAATTTATTTTCTAATTTATATTACATGGCTTCATATAATCTTTTATCGCATCCTACATAGGTGTGTGTGGTCTCCTGTTCCACCTTTGCTTCCGTTTTGTATCATATGTACAGTATAATTTACCATTGTATTTGTTATTTGCAAACTTTTCAATAAAAAAGATTTAAAATTGTAGAGTATTCCAAGCTTCCAGGAATGTGATGTTTCTCACTGAACGGGTTCTGGATATAGGAAAATGTAAATGCCAAGCACCCGATATTCAACTCGTGTCTGCATGTGGTGTTTGAACCACTCAGAGTCACAGGCCATGCTGCCCACAGATATTCAAAGCTGGGGCATATGTAGCTCCTGGAAATCTTGGCGGCGAGGGTGTTTTCGAGCATGATACTTGTAACGAGGCGGCTGCCAAGAGGGAGTCCGGCGCTTGCTCCGCCCTCTCTCCCGGCTCTCCCTGGCTCCCGTTGATGTTACGCGTGATGTCAGCGGGGATCTCTCTGCCCTCGTGGGAGGTTGCCGGGGAACGGGGCGGAGCAGCCTCTCAGAGCCGCTGAATTCAAAACGTGGCGGCAGAGAAGCCCCTGCCTCTTTCTCCAGCGCCTGTCGGTGTTCTCCCTCCCTTCCGCTCCCCTGTTGCAAAACCGGTTGGCTCAGCAATGGCTGTGTTAGTATGAGGTGTGTCAATAATCTACTCCCTTTTGATGAGGTTATCGCAACTGCGGAGGCCCCCGAGCCCTGAAAATTTTGACAAATTGAGGCTGGATTCTAGGTGTGAGCGAGCATACTATGCCTCGCTGGCTTGCATGGCAGGTGGACAGAGGAACAGTGGCTAGTTTTTTGAATGAACTGATGCTGTGGGCTAGCTGGAAGCACAGCAGGCCATGAAAGGGAGTTGAGGGTCGCGCTCCCTCGCTGGTGTGTCATGGTGGGGAGTAATGCACAAAGAATGCTGTGGGCTCAGGTGCATCCTGGGCTACTCACATGATTGTCTTTAATCAAAGTGTGGCCTTGTATTCCCATAAATAGAATTATGGCAATAATTTCCTATCGTCTGTGTCCGGACGTACAAATGTGTGCAGTATGCCTATGGAATCAATATAAGACACTATCAGTTGTGGAAGCAAATTCTGGACTGTGCCAAATTTGTGCATATAACTTAATCGGGAAACAACATAAAAACACAAGAATAGCCTTACTGGGTTAGACCAAAGGACCATCAAGCCCAGTAGCCCGTTCTCACGGTGGCCAATCCAGGTCCCTAGTACCTGGCCAAAACCCAAGGAGTAGCAACATTCCAGCATCTCAAAGAATAGCCAGATTCCGGAACCCCAATGAGAGCAACATTCCAGAGCTGAGATTGTGATGTCATAATGCCTCAGAGCCAACCTCAGCAGTGATGTTACAATGGCTTCATTGTCCTATACTTGGCACATGTAGGAGAATAAGAACAGTCATACTGGGTCAGACCAAAGGTCCATCAAGCCCAGTAGCCCGTTCTCACGGTGGCCAATCCAGGTCCCTAGTACCTGGCCAAAACCCAAAGACTAGCAACATTCCAGCATCTCAAAGAATAGCAAGATTCCGGAACCCCAATGAGAGCAACATTCCAGAGCTGAGATTGTGATGTCATAATGCCTCAGAGCCAACCTCAGCAGTGATGTTACAATGGCTTCATTGTCCTATACTTGGCACACGTAAGAACATAAGAATAGCCTTACTGGGACAAACCAAAGGTCAATCAAGCCCAGTAGTCCGTTCTCACAGAGGTCAATCTAGGTCACTAGTATCTGGCTAAAACCCAAAGAGTAGCAACATTCCATGCTACCGATCCAGGGCAAGCCATAGCACCGATAATTACCGAGTATTATAATTGGCCACTACAAGCAATTACTGGCACTAATTGGCATAATTAGAATTTATGAGTGCATATTTTATTAAGTGATGTGCATTAATGCTACCCGATTCAGGAAAAAAATTTCAATTCGGTTTGATTCAGCCTATTGAATCGATTTTTCAATTCAATTCAATCTGATTTTCCTGCCCAATTGGGTGTTGTTGGTTTTTTGTTTTGTTTTTTCAAACATCCTGGTGGATTTATTTGATAGCTTCTTTACCCCTTTTATAGCCTCTTCATCCCCTTTACCCTCTCCTACCCACATTGGCACTGTGGTGTAAACAAAATAAACAAACTAAAAAAGAGTTTTCCTCTCTCTTTTAAATCCTAGCTCACGTTCGCAGTCTAACATCACCTCTGGCAGGATACACATTTCAAATCTTGACATATTGTAATAACAAAATAGAAAATAAAATTATTTTTTCTACCTTTTGTTTTCTGGTCATTATTGAAATCATTTTGGTCCCAGGCTCTGGTTGTCTTCTGAAAACTCGCTTGCCAGGGTCTCCTGCCCATTTGTCCTTTTCTTCTTTCTCGGTGCTAACCATCCATCTTCCATCTCTGTCCTCCCCTTCCGTTTCCCTTCCCTCCCCTGGAGGTCTGGCATCTTTCCTTTTTTCCATCTCCATCCACAGATCCATCTTTTCTCAACTACCTTTTCATCCAGCATCTCTCCCTCCTTCCCCACCACTCCAGGGTCCACCATCTCTCCCTTTCTTTTCACAACTACCCTCCTATCCAATATCTCTATCCCACCTCCACACCATCCCATGTGTCCAACTTCTCTCCCTTTCTGTTCCTTCCCTCCCTAAATCCCATTGTCTACCATCTCTCTCCCTCTCCTCTGTTTTTAGACCCATTATTTCTTCCCCCCCCCCCAATCAGGCATATGCACGTCTCTTTGAACACCCCCTTCCCTCCCTCCCTCCATGTACTTCTACACTAGGGCCCCTCTTTCCCAAAAGCCTGTCCTCCTCTGAAGGCCTGCACCCCCCCTTGAAGGTCTGCCTGTCCCCCCTGAAGACCTGTACCCCCCCTGAATGCCTGCCCCACCACTGAAGACCTGCACCCCTCCAAGACCTGCCCCCTCAAAGGCCTACATGTTCCCCCCTGGCCTCTCGCTCTTCCATTTACCTAATTCCAGTAACGGAGCAGCCTGCAGAGAGGATCGCCGGTGCTAGCGATCTTTGCAGGCTGCCATCAGCCTCCAGAGCTGTCTTCCCTCTGCCGCGGTCCCGCCCTCCTCTGATGTCAGAGGCAGGATCGCGGCAGAGAAAACAACAGCTCTGGAGGCCGATTGCAGCCTGCAACGATCGCTAGCACCAGAGATCCTCTAGGAGGCTGCTCCGTTACTGGAATTGGGTAAATGGCATCTGCCATGTATCAATAACATAGGAAAAAAATACACCACATGCTTTCATAAAGACATTTGATATTAAAGCAAAAGGTGAATTAAACTTATTTTCATATAACTTGTTCTGATTAGAAGGTTGTGCTCAGAGACCTGGAGGAAAAGGGGAACAAGTTCCCCCCAAAAAACCTCACCACCCAATCATTGCTTTACCTTCAGATAAACATTGAATTACTAGTTTGCAAAGCATCAACATGAACTTATCTTTCTAAATAATGTTCTTTGACCTCGACGTGCCACGTTTCATTATTTCTTCAGGAAGCCAAACAGAAGTTTCAAAAAGATGCAAGTCTTTCCTATAGGTGTCAGTCTCTTTAAAGCTCAAAAAATTTCCAAGGAAAAATCCCACTCATCTGCTCGCGAGATAAGTTCATGTTTATTTTTTGATGCTTTGTACGCTAGTAATTCAGGGCCCGCATTCATCGCTGAATCATTCCTAGTGGCTCTACGTGACACTTAAGGCCCAGTCCATCCCTAAACATGCCTACTTAGGATGCAGCACTACTACTGCTACTACTACTGCTACTACTGCTACTACTACTGCTACTACTACTACTACTGCTACTACTACTACTGCTGCTACTGCTACTACTACTGCTACTACTACTGCTACTACTACTACTACTACTACTACTGCTACTACTGCTACTACTACTACTACTGCTACTACTGCTACTACTACTACTACTACTACTACTACTACTACTACTGCTACTACTACTACTACTACTGCTACTACTAAGCAATGCTAGGCACCTGGTATTAGCCGCCGGTCCTAGGAGACACCTAGCTGTGCTTAGATATTGTTTTAAATTGATTTTTTATTCGGAATTTAAAGGCACGATTAATTATCACGCCACTTAAAGTTGATTAAAACAATGATGATAGGCACGATCTAGCGCTGGCCGGTGTCTATATTTAGGTGGCCCTTACAGAATTTCCCTCAGAATGCAAATAATGTATACAGCGCTGCAAGGCGAATCTGCAACCTCGCAACGTCTCCTTCAGTGGACCAAAGTTGTGATAATCACTGGGCGCCAGATCCGGGCTGTAAAGAGGATGGGGAAGACGTTCGAACCCTCTGTCGTGGCTGCCGGATGAGGACGTGCGTTGTCGTGCCGCAGCAAGATTGTTTCGGGCAACCTGCAAAGTGCAGGTTTCGGTTAATTTCACAGCCAGTGGGGTGGGGGTTTGGACCGCCCCGGACGCCATGTCAGTGGGGGGCACTGGCACCTCTCTGCCCTGCCCCACCACACCACACCATGCTAGCACCATCTCTTCCCCACCCAGTCCCTCTGTAGATTTTCACTAGCGCGAGCAACTTCTTCTCCCTTATGCTCGTGACAGCCTGGTTCCCCTCTGAATCACTTCCGGGTCATGGGTCCAGGAAGTGACATCAGAGAGAAATCCAGTGCTGGTGGCAAGGAGCATGCTGGAGAAAAGCCATTCACGCTGGTGAAGATTTAGAGGTACTGGGGGTGGGGAAGGGAGAGTGCAAGTGTGGAGTGGGGGGGTGGGGAAAGGAGCGGGGGCACGGAGAGAAGGTCATGGGGGGGGGAGGTGCTACCACTCTTACTATGCCACTGTTTGCAGCAATGCACAGTAATTTTCACTATTCACTGTTTGCCCAAGCTATGTCCATACTGAATCAAGATCCGACGGTGAATTTCCACAGGTTTCACTCCCTCTGCCCAAAGAAAGCGCACTCCAGCACGTTGTTCTTCGACGGTGCAATCCTGTAATGGAGAGTCCATGTTTCTGACCTCGTGGTGGCCACACAACTAAAGGCCGAGTGCTGCGCCATGCGTGGACTAACTATCCAAGTACACGAGTACATATGTTGCATTTTGCTAATTCCATTCCGGTTGTGTAATTTAACAACTGCCTTTAATTTTTGATTCGTCCCCGTATCTCCCCAGCTCCACTCACTTCCTCATGTGGCTGTGGTTTATTCTCATAGGCTATTTTTTTTGCTGCTTTTGCTTTTACTTTTTTTTTTTTTTACCAGTCTGTTTATTGGGAGAGATCTCTTGTTTTTTGTAAACATTCAGCTGGCTGAGCCTGCAGCTATAATTTATGTGCATTTAAAGAAGGACACATTTACATGTTAAAGGCAAAAGAAAATGTTCCTTTTCTTTCCCTGAAATCTGTTACAGTGCAGGAATTTGGGGGTCATATTTTGATTAGATCCATACATATTGAGGGCTCCTTTTACGAAGCTCCGTGCGCTACACGGAAAATACTAAAGCCAGCTCTATGGAGGCATTAGAACATAAGACCAGCCGCTGCTGGGTCAGACCAGTGGTTCATCGCGCCCAGCAGCCCGCTCACGCGGCGGCCCCCAGGTCAAAGACCAGTGCCCTAACCGAGACCAGCCCTACCTGCATTCATTCTGGTTCAGCAGGAACTTGTCTAACTTTGTCTTGAATCCCTGGAGGGTGTTTTCCCTTATAACAGCCTCCGGAAGAGCGTTCCAGTTTTCTACCACTTTCTGGGTGAAGAAGAGCTTCCTTACGTTTGTACAGAATCTATCCCCTTTTAACTTTAGAGAGTGCCCTCTCGTTCTGTCTACCTTGGAGAGGGTGAACAACCTGTCTTTATCTACTAAGTCTATTCCCTTCATTATCTTGAATGTTTCAAGGGAGAAGAGGCCCAGTTTCTCTAATCTCTCACTGTATGGCAACTCTTCCAGCCCCTTAACCATTTTAATCGCTCTTCTCTGGACCCTTTCGAGTAGTACCGTGTCCAGACTTTAAGAATAAATGGGATACCCATGTGGGATCCCTATGAGGGTCAAGATAAGGAAATTGGGTCATTAGGGCATAGACATGGGGTGGGTAAGCAGAGTGGGCAGACTTGATGGGCTGTAGCCCTTTTCTGCCGTCATCTTCTTCATGTACGGTGACCAGTACTGGACGCAGTATTCCAGGTGAGGGCGTACCATGGCTAAAACCACTAGCGCACCTTCATAAAAGGAGCCCTGACTGAAAGTCATACATAGAGACAAGAGGCAACGAAAGAATAATATGGAAAATCACATTTGTCACCTACCAGATAATAAAAAGATTAAATATATATATATATATATAAGTGAATGAAGGTAACTGTGAATTTTGAATGTTTCATTTTTCATCTTAACATCATCTCATGTGTGAAAAATGACAGTAAAAATGATCAAACAACTCTTTACTAACGCATTATGGGTAGAAACACACAATATGGGATCTTTGCGCTTGTATGCTTACCCATCAGGAATGAAAAATGCAGCACGAGTGACAGGCGAGGACGCCGTGACGGCTTCAGTTTCTGTAAACATCTGCGTACTGTGAATTAGAAGCGCGGTGCTTATGTGCAAAGGTGTGCTAGGAATACCGTCTGAGGGAGCGAGTGAATGGAAAGCAGATGTGTTTAGTTCAGGCCATAGAGGTGCAGCCAGAAAAGCACCAGTAAGACTAAAGAGAGGAGAGAAACAGCTGTTATTCAAATCAAGTGTCAGGTCCGTCCGATTTCCCACTGAGCCTTGAATGAATAGATGACACTTTTCTCCCTGCTATCTTATGACTAGGTTTACAATCCGCTACAGTTTGTTTACTCCGCATATTAGATTGGCTGGAGGAAGTCAAGTTTCAAGTTTATTAGGTTTTTTTAATATACCGCCTATCAAGGTTATCTAAGCGATTTTTTACAATCAGGTACTCAAGCATTTTCCGTCTCTGTCCCGGTGGGCTCACAATCTAGCTAACGTACCTGGGGCTCTGGAGGATTAAGTGACTTGCCCAGGGTCACAAAGGAGCAGCGGCGGGATTTGAACCCACAACCCCACATTTCCGTTTCTATCTGCCGTCTCTCGAAAGGCGTTCAACGCCGTCAAAATAGGACCAAAGACGTTTGGAGCATTGAGATAAAGCAGCAGATTTCTGCGTCTCAGTGGTCACAAATTTGGGACCCGGAGGATGAGACGTACGGCGTCAGCGTCGATGAGACAAACTTGGTTTTTTTTCCCTGTTGCGTAGACGTTTTTGGACCCCTGTTCGGTTGCAGGAGTTAGATAGTTTTAAGTCAGGGGTGTCGAAGTCCCTCCTCGACGGCCGCAATCCATTCGGGTTTTCGGGATTTCCTCAATGAATCTGCATGAGATCTATTGGCATGCATAGCTTTCATGCATATTCGTTGGGGAAATCCTGAAAACCCGACTGGATTCAGCCCTCGAGGAGGGACTTTGGGGACCCCCGATGTATAGGTTACGTCTCTTACATGTTCTATATCAGGGATCTCAAAGTCCCTCCTTGAGGGCCGCAATCCAGTCGGGTTTTCAGGATTTCCCCAATGAATATGCATTGAAAGCAGTGCATGCACATAGATCTCATGCATATTCATTGGGGAAATCCTGAAAACCCGACTGGATTCAGCCCTCGAGGAGGGACTTTGGGGACCCCCGATGTATAGGTTACGTCTCTTACATGTTCTATATCAGGGATCTCAAAGTCCCTCCTTGAGGGCCGCAATCCAGTCGGGTTTTCAGGATTTCCCCAATGAATATGCGTTGAAAGCAGTGCATGCACATAGATCTCATGCATACTCATTGGGGAAATCCTGAAAACCCGACTGGATTCAGTCCTCGAGGAGGGACTTTGGGGACCCCTGATGTATAGGTTACGTCTCTTACATGTTCTATATCAGGGATCTCAAAGTCCCTCCTTGAGGGCCGCAATCCAGTCGGGTTTTCAGGATTTCCCCAATGAATATGCGTTGAAAGCAGTGCATGCACATAGATCTCATGCATATTCATTGGGGAAATCCTGAAAACCCGACTGGATTCAGCCCTCGAGGAGGGACTTTGGGGACCCCCGATGTATAGGTTACGTCTCTTACATGTTCTATATCAGGGATCTCAAAGTCCCTCCTTGAGGGCCGCAATCCAGTCGGATTTTCAGGATTTCCCCAATGAATATGCGTTGAAAGCAGTGCATGCACATAGATCTCATGCATATTCATTGGGGAAATCCTGAAAACCCGACTGGATTGCGGCCCTCAAGGAGGGACTTTGACACCCCTGTTTTAAGTCAAATAGATGCTGGCACTGTCATCTCGATATAGGGACACTGAATCATCTGCTCTTCTTTTGTCCCTTGATACTTAAATTTTGGCGATCAATTTGGAGTCAAATCAATAGAATACTGGAAGCTCCAATGTGATTGACATATAATACAGTGCTATTTGGCACGTTAAACAGGAGTTGCCATACAACTTATTTTGAAGAACTGGAAAAACTGGGACCGATTAAATTATAATTTCTGGTGAGAATCTTTATGCCACACTTTTAAACTGGAACGTATGATTGCCATACTACTGGGACATTATAGAAAATTTAAGGATGTTTGGGAACCATTGACAAAATTCTGTAAGGAGTGATTATACACTTTAGGGGGGGGGGAAATAACTTTAATTTAATTTATTGTTGATTGTCATTTTTGTGTGTATAAGAAGGGGGGAGAGATATGTATTTGTTATGAAATATAATTTGATTGAATTTAAGTGCTGTTTAAAGTGTAAAATGTTTGTATAATATGTTGCACTTATTGTTAGCTTTAAAATGAATAAAGATTTAAAAAAAAATTTACAAAGACTAGGGGATACTCGATGAGCTTACAGGGAAATACTTTTAAAACCAATAGGAGGAAATGTTTTTTCACTCAGAGAATAATTACGCTCTGGAACGCGTTGCCAGAGGTTGTAGTAAGAGCGGATAGTGTTGCTGGTTTTAAGAAAGGTTTGCACAATTTCCTGGAGGAAAAGTCCATAGTATGTTATTGGGAAAGACATGGGGGAAGCCACTGCTTGCCCTGGATCGGTAGCATGGAATGCTGCTACTCTTTGGGTTTTGGCCAGGTATTAGGGACCTGGATTGGCCACCATGAGAATGGGCTACTGGGCTTGATGGACTTTTGGTCTAACCCAGTGTGGCTGTTCTTATGCTCTTATGTGTGCCAAGTATAGAACAATCAAGCCATTGTGACATCACTGATGAGGTTGGCTTTGAGGCATTATGACATCACAATCTCGAGCTCTGGAATGTTGCTCTCATTGGGGTTCCGGAATCTTGCTATTCTTTGAGACGCTGGAATGTTGCTAC